>NW_027249152.1:0-600000 GCF_030848795.1 Temnothorax nylanderi | reverse complement strand
CTATATATGATTTCCTTGAGGATTAAAAGGTATAAGGTTTTCAAAAAAAGAAAGAAAGAAGGTCTTTGAAAACGACGGAGAATATCGCGAAAATCGTTATCAAGCCACGTGGTATAAGTATAGGCTATTGTTACACAGACATTCGCGAAAGTGGAGCAGCCTGTCGTTAAAACGTTATTAGAAGCAACGCGGAATTACAGAGGCGAAACTATAGTTGCGCTGGTCGCGAGGCTACTATATAAGCATTCACATTACATGTTTCTGCGGAATGATCGTTACGCCGCCGTAAATGAGAAAATCGCGCGGATCGATGTCATTACCAATTCAAACGAAGGACTACCGTGTGTCTTGCGATACGTATTGCAGTACGCGCGCACATATGTGTAATGCCTTTACACACGTCGCGCGATCAATGAAGCACGCGATGACAGGAGGGGTCATGGAAACACATCCTGGTTCGTCAATAAAACCATTTTATTTACGACACTCACATCCGCTTTACAAAGTCACAGCCTTATCGAGACGATAAAGTATATCAACACGCATCATCCATATTACACATCCATATATTTGTGGTTCGTCTTTTTACTTATATATATTTATATATATTTATATATAAATTCTGCATCTATACATAGATATAAGTCATTAAAGCTCTTCTTCTTTTTCTTCTTCTTCTTCTTCTTCTTCTTCTCTTTCTTACAAATCGACCCGTATAGGAAGAATGAAAACGTTTCTCGCTACTTTTTAGTGAAGATTGACTTTGCGCGCTTTGAGCAAAGGTGCCGGAAACGATCGGAAATAGAAGAACTCGGTTCGAGTGATCAGGCCGGTGCGACTTATTGCATAAATATACCCTCGATACTCGAACTTGGCAAAAAGACAAATTCGAAATAAATCTTACAAAAGATATACGCTCGTTCGTAAATCGGTTTTCGAAATAATAGAAGTGGCTTGTAGACATACAATGCTCTTCTTTTGGAATTAAAATCCGGTAAGTTTGTTTGTATCGAGGGTTGGTTGTATCGGCTAACTAATCTAACGGATGCACCTTGACCGCGCGAGATATTGAGTACATACCTAGGACGATAATACAGCGTAAAAGTGACGACGACATCGAGTTTAAAAAGTCGAATTTTTCCCTTAGAAATCCTGATATCCCCGATAAATAGCGGGAGTATAATCGACGTGTCCTACTCGTGATTGATCGATCAAATTTCTTACATTTTGATTCGTCGATATACAATCGAGTGCCACAGAAAGACAATGCGTCAGTGCACAGTTAAGTGAAGAAGTGAATAGTTTTCAATTTATTTCGTTATCCTAAATTTTATAATTGTTACTTTAATCGCTAGTCTAACGTCCCCCTGAAATCTTTTCGGGGTTTATACAATTAGAGATTATAAATTTACCCGAACAGTAATTAAGGTCCCGCCGCGGACATGTCTGGGACATGCACGAACTCGGTTGCGAGCCCTCGAGAAGAAGTAATTGATTACCTAAAAAAAAACCAGTTCGTGACACCGAAAACAGTATATTGCAAAATAGTGATCCACCCGAGTTAGACCCGATATGATAAAATCGCGCGGATGACGGATGGAAAAGTCCTAGTATATATTTCGGGGCGTCATTTCCGCGCGCGAGCGATCGTCGATAACACGCTAGGCGATATATGTATGTATATTATTTTGTACTACGTCACATATTGCTATTCTCTATGTCGAAAGAGACGATGACGCGCGAGGCGTTCCTTTCCCTACTTGCGCGACGTTGGAAAGAAAAAAAAAGGAGAGAAAGATCCACTGTCGGACGCGTCAAAATTAGGTCGTCAATCGGACCAACTTAATTATCGATACAGCGACCGCGCTCGTAAACGCGGTTAATTTATCACGGTAATAAATATAAGTACGATACGTCTATCTTCTATCTTATGGAATTAATAGCGCTAAATGAGATCGAAGAGAGCACGAGCCGACGCGGGGCTCGCGCTGGAAAATACAGGGAAAAATTGGCGATGTAATAGAAAATAAATCTAAAACTGGAAGACTAACTGGAAATAAAACGTCGTCTCTCTCTTCCGCGTCCTTATCTCTCGATGATACGCCGAGAGAATCGAGATACGGTTATAATATATAGTCCGAGGTCCAGCCACAGAGTATCTTCTCGACATACGACGTCGTAACTATCGAAAAATAAGGGAGCGCGTAAAAGCGCTCGTATGTACGCGTACGCACGCACGTGTGTGTGTGTGGAACGGATTACGGAGGGATCGTTATTAACCCTTAACCGGTTTCATGTGTCCCCGATGAATATTTCTTTGGTACAGCTCTTTGGTACAGCCATTGCATCAGCCGTGGCGGTTTACAGTCACAGAAGCGAAAGAGTTCTCTTTGAAAAAAAAAAGGAAAAAGGAAATGTCGGCCGAGTACTCGTACTCACCAGTTAAGGGTTAAATATTCGAGCGGCGCGCGTGCGACTCATCACCACCCTCTCGGGGATGATCGCCGGCGAATTCGATCGCGAGACAAACCAGCCGGAGGGGTGAAGGTGCGCCTAGCCGCACGGGGGACGTTAGATTATCATCTCGTTCTCCCTGTTCTCGTTCCTCTGGTTCTCCTCGTACTCGTCGCAGCAGCAACAGTTGGACGTGCAGTCATCCTGGTTCTCGCCCACGTACGTCATGTACGTGTCGATGCTCTTGGCGTCCAGGGACGGCAGGGACCACGAGAGCGAGGTCGTCTCGAGGTCCGGGATGGCCGTGTGCCAGGAACTGGGATTGCGCGACCTTTTGGCCTTGCGGCTCCTGGTGGACAGCTTCTTGATCGCCTGCAAAGAGGAAATGTCGCTCTGATGAATAACGAACGCGCAAAAGGAGGAGACGGAAAGGAGGGGGAAAAAAGGAGATGCACACTCCGTCGCGAAAAGGTCGAGTTACGCAGCTGGTTGTACGATATGGAGTTATCCGTCGACTTGGAATCACGCCACGACAACACGTAAGGACATCGATCCGCGATAATTGACCGTCGCGCACGGAATTTTCACGCCTAGGCGGAATGACGTACAAACGGCACCGTGCGAATTAATCCTTCACGACGTGCGCGGCTAAAAAATCTCGCACGAGAGTCACGAGACGAGACAAAATGGAAATTCGACGTTTAAAATATCAGCAGCGATCCGCCGATCGGACGAGCGGAACCCGGTCGCGGTGCGGCCCAGGTGATACGATCAGGATGGAAATTAGGTCGCCCAGCGCGCCCAAAACGTGCAACAGTCGAGGAACCGAGCAACACACTTGGAGGAGAGTCGTCGAGGAACGTGTTAAAAAAAAAAACGGGATCGCCGCTTACCCGCAGGATCCTGCGGCCGGACTTGCCGAGGAATTTCTTCAGCATCGCTGCCGATCCGTCCCTCGTCTTCTCCGTCTACGTCGTCGGCAGAGACAGCCCCCTTCGCCGGATCCGTTTCTCTCCTCGCCGCGGGCGCGCGAGAACCCGAACACGCGCCGGGATTGATTTTCGGCCGTGCGCCTCTCTCTATCCGCCCTTACGGTGTCCGCCTACGGTCCGCGCCGTCCGCTCCAGATCGATGCGAACGCTGCGGCGTCACGCGACGAAGTACCGCTCCGGAACGCCGCGCCTCCCCATTTATGACCCCGACCGGCGCGGCGCGGCGCGGGCGCCCCGACGCCCCGTACCCCCAGCGACTCCGAGCCCGCACGATCATCCCCGAGGCCCCGAGAAGACCGCGCCGCAACCCCCTCGACCGCGATCACTCGACGCGGAAAGACTTCCGGAGGCTGGCTGCGACCACCGGAGCGGCATGCTGCTCCGGCGTGCTCCGGCGTCCTCCGGCGTCCTCCGGAGGCAGTTAACCCTCGCGGAGATGGGGTGGCGACTAATGAGCGACCGGCAATTACGCCCGGCTTGACGCAATAGTAATTTCCACTCCGCGGCGACGCCGCCCTTCCGACTGAATTGATTTTAATTGGCGGCCGCATAAACGTGACGGATAAACGTCCGCTTATGTGACATTTCGCAAATTACGCCTGACTCTGTATATACACAAGCCGCTTATTAACACGAGCAAATTTCCGCTCGGAAAAGGATAAATTTCTCATTTTGCCGCATTTAGCTTCATTTCTGAATCTTTTTTTAGCGTGCTTTTTACGCATTTCTCTCTGCCACTATAGGAAATGTTGGGGTTCAAAGGTTTAAATTTTTCCCAAAGCGCGACAGCAGTACACATTTCGTTTTCAGATAAACTCTGATAAATAAGGTTCGTTATAAAATGCATATCCGAGAATTTATTCGCTCGTAAAAATGTGGGCCACTCGTAATTGCGATATGACATTTATTTGTACTCACACTCGCTTAAATTATAATGCAGTTTCTACAATTTTCCGACTAAGCTGACATTTCTCTTGTTTTTCCGAACATCCGCCTGAATTTTTCATGCGTCTTCCTTTCATTTATTAATAGAGAATAATAAATTAACCAAATTGAATATATATTTATGAGATCGCTTTCATATTTCTCGTAGCCATTTGCGCTTACAAAAATATGTTAAAAAGACGGTAAAATAAACGTTTTGTAAGATATTGGATAGGGGAGATATTGTACTTGCCGGTATTTAATTTAAAATAGATTGCAAGTAACAAACGAGAAAACCAAGACAGTTTCATCTGTCCGTGACCAGAGAATTCGAGCCACCGATTAATCAATGAACAATTCGATAAGGAATACGCGTGCACGCGTGTGTGCGACGCGCCGTGCGATGGGACAGAACGAGTGCTCAATGGCCCGTGGGGAATAGAGGCGAGAATAAGAACGAATTGGATTAATGCACGAGTGATTGAATGAGAAAGTCTATCGCGAGAGGCAATCGCTGATTGACAAAACGCTGATGTACGCGATAATTTCATTGGATCGCGATTCCGCTCGATTAATTCATCCAAAGTAGCGGTCGTTTTAGATGATTGCATTTCTATATTGTATATCATTATTTTTCTTATATGCACGTATACTTATCGTCGAGACAGCATTTGGTCGGTACGATTGATCGTGTAATATCCGGTCTAATCGCATCGAGATTCGCGCAAGTCGAAAGGTCCAAGGTCCGATATTATTCCAATTAAGCTGGATAGAGCTGATTAATTTTCATTTATGCGTGGATTATTTTGAACGACATATGAATAAATTATTTATCGAATATCTGCCGCGGAAAACGGTGCCACCTGCGCCGCATAAATGCGCGTTGCAATAAGTAAGAGTAAGGACTAAACACGAGTCGACGTGTGCGCGTGCATACGCGTGCACGTGCACGCACGTGCACTACCACACGTATGCAAATATGGAAAAGGTTTCGTGGGATATTGTCGAAAAACGGGAGACTTCGCCGGGAGGGGAAAAAGGACGAAATATTGAAAGATAGCGATAAACGTAGTTGCACTCGTCGGCGTTTTATCATAACCGTTCCGCCCCATCGTTAAAGATTCGAGCACGTTTATGCGTAAACACTCACATATTATACACGTGTCATGCGTTTCATACGCAACGTAAAATGCGTGTGGCGCTACCGATTTATTGTTTTACCAGCGCCTTTGTTAAATTCTTATTTAACTTTGCTTTTCTTATTTAACTCGATATATCTTCTCAGCGAAAAGTTACGGATTTATTTTTCATATAACTTTCCGAGTTATTCTCGACAACACTTTCATACCGTTATTATTAGTTCAAAGAAACTTTTTAATTGAAGACCCTTACAATTTTACAATAATTCCCATTCTCTGTTGGCTCATCTTGCCGCTTTTTAATTTCGAAATGTTAAATGATTACCTTTTAACAATTCCTGCAGCGCTATGATATATAATAAAATTTCGCGCACAGGCGCTTTAAAATGTCATTGCTCTTTCATGTCCACTCGCAACAATTTAGGTATCTCGTATTCCGAAATAAAATGTACCTAAAAAAAGATATTAAATGTAATCGATTACATGATGTCCATTACATTACATTTGATAAGGCCAATTGTCGTGCCCTTTGCGATTAAATGTTATATTACGTGAAGCGTATACCTATATCATTACGGTCACAGATCCATTTTTTTTTTAACAAACGCGTTTATCCAAATGTTATATTATCTAATTCTCTGGCCAGAATGATAACGCGAGTGATCGAGTGGGCGCACGTGAACGAAATTTAATCGATGCTTCTCAGAGGATGCACTAGGAAGTCGAGAGCGGAGCGCGAATTAAATCCCGGGAGCCTATACGCGCTTTACTCGTCTCTCCTCTTCTCTCACGGCTGCGGCGCCACACACGCGCGCGTGTCCTGTGCGTGTGACGCGTGTGAGCGCGGCCGTTCTCACGCGGCGGCACGCGCCGTGTCCCCCCTTCGCCCCCCCCCATCCCCTCGCCCCCCCATGCATGTCGTCGGCCACGTGCCACCCCCGAGTGGCCCTACGGAAAACTCATAATTGTCATAACATACGAGCGCGTCGTCGCCGCGAGAGCCGACCGTGGAAGAATCGCCCTCCACCCCCGTTCCCACCCCCTACCCCCCGCGGAATTGAAATCGCGAGTGCGCTCCGGTTAGTTAATCGTTCGGTGGTTTCGATAAATCTCCCCCCTCCCCCGGAAATCGCGTTATCTCGAACTGACGATCGTGTCTTATCGCGCGAGCAAAAACACTTCGTCGCGAATCGACGAAGTTATTTATATGGCACCAAAATAACATACAGTTACGTAAGAAATAACTTGGACTTTTCGTGAAAATATGACAGGCGAGTACTCTGCCCCCCCACTGTTTGGTCTACGATTGAATCGCGGCCGTATCTCGCATCGTGAATGCTGACGCAAAATGAGCGCGGGATTTCGCGGTGGCAAAATCTCTCGTCTCTCTTCGCTCGTGATTCATTCACTGCGTCGTCGCAATTATTGCAACACGTCCAGCCGCTCGGCGCGGCGGCGTGGACTCGGCAATCATTTTTCGCGGGGTTGAGGGGAAACAATCGCCCATCGGCGACGGGGTATAACGAGCGGCGCGTGGCGGTGTCGCGTGGCTACAAATGCGCGCTCAAACATCGCGGCCCAGCGAAAATAAGTCCAGCCTAATTGAGGCGGCCGTTCCATTATAGAGATTAGACTTCAAACGAGGTTTGCATTGTGTACGTGTGTGCGCGCGCGCATGCGCGCATGTGTGTATGTATGTATGTGTATGCACGTATGTGAGATTAATTAACCGTAAGAAATATTGTCTTAAAAAAAAAAAAGAACTGGATATTAATTGGAAATTGTAAATTTGCTTGACAATTAGAAAGAGAACGATTCTGTGGTCCCTGTTATATTATCGAGTTTTGTTATCAAATGCGTCACGCATTGCATGAACGCCATTACGTCAATGCAACGTTCGATCTGTAGCAAATATTTGCAAAGCCGACGCCACGTCACGGCCATTCGGCACGCAATGAATACATTTGCCTGTATAATTGGAATACTTAAAGCGGGCCATCGTTGGCACCTATTGTACTTAACACTAGAACTACTGACGATTATACTATTTAAATGTATACTATATATTTTTGAAAAAAGAAATAAAGGATCGGAAAGTAAATTGATCAATTTACATGCCGCAACAAAAGTCACAGAAAATCTCAGAAAAATGCACCGTTCGATAAAAGTTACGAAGTCATTTTGACTGTTTTGGTAGTTCTAATGTTAATCTAAGCAAAATATGTCGATTAAATAAATTTTCATACAAATTTTAGATTTTAAGAGATTTATTCTATATAACAAAATGTAAATAGCAGACAAAGAAATGAAATTTCTTTTGCGAAAGTGATATGATTTCCGTAGCATTTGTATGATCTCTCAGATGTGTACATTATTACTTATTACGCAAATTGATTTATCTATTTCGAAAAAGAATTCTATTAAAATTACAAAGATGGTGAATTATAAATGTGTTAAAAACGCTGATGATATATCTTTTTACAATTTAGAACATTAATTTTTTCTTTTCCGATTCGTGACAATATTTTTGAGAAGCTGCAATAATGATTTGAATTGTTTAAAACATTTTTTCTTAGGACTAATTTAATTTAATAAAAAGAATTCTTAAATTCCTATTTATTAAATTAAATTATTTATTATTTACTAAATTATTAAATTAAACTGGTCCTAAGAAGAAAAAGAGACTTTTTCTTTTTGTATAACTTCACACATATAGATACTCGATCTTTGACAATTAGTCTAATGTTGTCCTATCCATCCGCGTCACGAAGCAGCATAAATAATTTTTGTTGTGAACGTCGTGGAAAAACAAGGTGTTTACTCGAGCAAAAATATTGTCATACAGAGCGAATGATTAGGAGGATATTTATAGTAGAGATATCACAATAGCTCTATATATAACGTGGCTATACAAGCGCAAATGATGTATGCGTATATAAACCGGAATAAGTAAATAAACACGCAATACTGATCGCTTAAAGTGCAAATAGAGGTATCGAATGATCAAATATCAAAAGCGTGGGAACCACTATACGTTTCGAAGTGCCAAACGGAGCACCAAATATAAAATAACGAGTGTGTAAATATCGACAAAAAGAACATTAATGTCAATTTCTACCAATGTAGGTTGACTTTAATCTCGGTTTAACTTACTTTTTATCTTTTTCCCAATTCTAAAGATTGGGAAAATAATAAAAAGTGAATTCAGCCGAGATTCAAGTTAGGACCAAAGCACATAACATGACGTAGCGATATTCGACGGTCGTAGTCCCCGACCTGACAGATCAGGATACGCCAAAGCTTGTGCGTTACTTACGTCCACGACTACGATTGTCATATGTGCTTTGGCCCTTATTCTGCATTGATAGAAATAAACATGTGAAGTCTTGAAATCATTTAAGAGATGTCTTGAAATTTTGAAGATGTTTCATAGAACTATCAGAAGAATATTAATTTATATGACACCTTTTTAAAACGTTTTGTGTTCCGATTTATAATAATTTTGAAACTTTGTATTAAGATGTCTTCAATACATCTTATTTAAGATCATTTTTAGATATGTGTAATTTCAATAAATAATATTATTTTGATATAGCATTAGCAATATGTATGTATGTATACATATATCCATGTATTTTGAAATGCAAAATTGTAAAGAAATTAAGTATTACAAATAGTTAAGATAAGAAATTTTTTTTAATACATGGTTCTTATCTTTATTTTCTCATGATATCAGTATTATTCAATTGTTGTTTAAGTATGTTATACGATTATTTGTCGCGTTAAAATATACGAAATGACATACCATATATTACACGATCAGAATCTACAGGAACGACTCGACATTTGTCACAGCCCTATACAATTTCCTTTTTTTTTTTCTTTTTTTTAAAGGATCAATTTAATTTGCTTTTTGCGCGATGTGCTATCGCATAATAGGATAAAAAATATGTATAACACTATGTTATAACTTAATTTTTAATTAAGTAATTTAAATCTAAAGTAACTGGACATTTTTAATTGAAAACAATTGTGTTAAGTACATGTAAATCTAAACTAACATGTATCAACTTAATTGCAGAACGACGCCTTGACAGTATGTCCAAAATGCGCGACGGCATTTCTGAATTTACCAGATTTGATGAAGCATATTGACAGATGCATAGATTAATAATCGAAAATATATAAGTATGCACACTAATCTGATTCTGTCGAACTGTATAAGAGTGTATTCTCATACAAGGAGAACAGACTTCATATTAGCAATTAGCATATAAACTTATATAATGTACAGTAAGGTGCATTAATTCGATGGATCATAGAATTCTGACTTTTTAATAATTTCCTCCAATAATTATTAAAGACCCAGCGACCAATAAGTGAGAATTCTATGACCCATCGAATTAATGCACCTTACTGTACCTCTCTCTTATATTGTTGAAGTTTTAATATGATTTCTATTGATGTAGGAACAATTTTACGTAGTAGACGGCTTCTAATGTGATTATGGAAGAGACAGAATTTAACACACAGACTGGATACTTATATAATAATTAAAATAATGTAAAAAAATAATAAAAATATTATACGTTTTTAAATCTAATTTTAATAAGGCTGAGTACGATATATGCGTATTTTTTTAAATATTAGTTTGTAATTAGTGTAGTAGATACAGTTTGAAAAAATATTGAGATCTTTTTTGTTTCTCACTTATTAATTATCTGTAGTTTAATATTTAATGTAATTTGAAAAACTGTGCCAAGGGAAGATGTAAAAGTGTTTTTAACAAAAGACGACTACAACGAAGAGAGTAATATCTAAATTTTACGCTAGAATGTGAAGTCTGTACCGCGTTATCTATAGTTATGTACATCATACGCAGTACCTGTACGCAACCGTTAGTTACCTCATGTATTAATACTGTAAGTAAACAATAGTTTTGAAAACGTGCTGTCGATTAAACTATTGAATAGTGAACCTAGTTGTTTGTAACATTGTTACAACATAAGAACACAAGTTTTTATTGAAAAATACAAAAATAACCGTATTCTAAAATTTATATGGAGCTTATAGATAGTGCAATAAACAATACCTTTCGCATTTTTCTTTTAATCTTGCATCTATCAAAAATATATTATCAATTTTATGTGTAACATTATATAATATACATTTTCATATAGAGATTAATTACATGCTATATGTACACTCAACATTAAATTATAAGCATTATAAACATAGCTTAGAAAAATAATTAATATATTCTGTCGCGCTGTAATTATGTCTTTATGTATTAACAGTGTTAATCGCTAGGTATCGAGTAAGGGAATGTGCAACTTTTCTGGATCGTAAGGAATATTATTTTTGTTGCCGGGCAATAACATAGGTACAACTTTAACGCGAAACTCGTATGGCAGAAAATCCTGACAGAAATGATAAAAATCACTACGAGTACTAATAATTCCCAAGCGAGCCATTTCCTTCATCAGAGCCTGCATTTCGATCTTATAATTTTCATAATTCTTACGGCGCTCAACTAAAGAGACTATCTTAGCTAATTTTTGCACGAATTTCTCGGACTTTAATCTCGTCCCCAATTTGTACTTCGGCTCCATGCGATTCCACAGAAACTTATAAAGACGATCTGTAGCCCAATACTTCGGACGAGGGAGTCTCGGTGCTCTATATACTTTTCCATCTACTAGGAATGCCTTATCCACTACTTTCGTAAAATTGGTAACCGGCTTCTTTTTCGTAGCTTGTTTAGACGTAAGAGATTTCACAAGAGGTTTCGTTTTTAATGCAGATTCTTTCTTATCGGTCGTGTCTTTTTTCATCGCGGCCATCTCACGCTTCTTTATTCTCTCCAACTCTGTCTTAATCTTCTCCATTTTCTCAGTATCAAAGGTTTGCGACTTCTGCGGGCGCTCATTCGATTTATCTATCGTTGTCGAAGCTTGCCTTACTTTGAAAAAATCATCGATCTTTCTTGGTATCTTTGATGAATTTAACTTACTAGCATTGAAAGAAACATCTTTGTTTGACGCTCTAACCGATGTATTGCGATAGTTTTGGGACTTATTCAAACTTTTTTGTCTACCTGCAGTTTCTCTACTCTCTTTAATGCTGGCCCTATTCGAACTCTGCACGCTCTGCCGATTTACTGTCTTACTGCCTGTTTCAGCTTCTGTCGAAGTGGAATTTCGTTGAGTTATTTGGATCCCAGGATCTGTATTTTCACCATCGGCCGCTTCTATTTCAACTGACTGAATAGTGCTTCTGTGTGTTCCTATATTTGCGCTAACTTTAGAAATTCTCGTAGAACTTATTATCTGTGAAATACCACCTATATTTATTTCTGAATCTGCATTAACGTTATTTTCTTCATTATCGGCGATCCAGTTTATAGATCGTTTAGGCAATTCCATATTTTTTCTTATAGATTTTGGCGTTTCAGACCGATTTCTGAAATTGTTACGCGTCAAACGAGCTTCTTTAGCGGGACTCAATTTGGACAGTCGTTTGGGCGAACTTGAATCATGTTCTCTATTTGTATTATTGTGTGAATTATCAATAGCTTCATGTACTGTATTTACAGGCTTTGGTGTTTCAGACCGATTTCTTAAACGCGGCAAACGAGTTTCTATACCAGGGCTTGACTTGGACAATCGTTTGGGCACACTTGAAGCACGTTTGCTACTTGCATCATTTTGCGAGTTATCAAGAACTTTATGTACTCCTATATTCGCAGACTTTGGTGTTTCAGGCCGATTTCTTAAAGTGTCACGCGTCAAACGACCTTCCTTATCAGGGCCTGATTTAGACACTCGTTTGAAAGTACTTAAATCTTGTTCTATATCTGTATCATCGCGTGAATTATCACTAATTTCAGGTGTTACTATATTATTAGTATTTGTACTACCAATCGCATTTGTATGTTTCTTCGAAGTTTCCTCTCTGGTGGATTTACGGCTGAAAGAAACTTCTTTTTCTGGCGTTTTAGCTACTGTACTCTTTCGAGAAATTGATTTTGACGCATTCGCGAGATCGCTGTTTTCTGATATTCTACTCTTATTTTCTAAAGATACATTAAATTTCTTAGATACATCTCTCTCAACGTTTGATGGCATCTCTGAGTTTGATGACATCTGTGAGTTTGATGACATCTGTGAGTTTGATGACGTAAGAGATATATCGGACCCTTCCGCGCTTCTCGTTCTATTCCTTTCTGATTGCGAGCGTTTCTCTGTTGATAAAGATCCACGCATCTGGTTAATCCTTGTTGCGGTTTCATCTCGTTCCAAAGAAGCGCGATTATCTTCAGTTGAAGCATTACTTTTTCTTGCGCTGATATTATTGTCCTCCTCAAGTATTTCTTCGTACGGGTTCTTAGACAGGCTCTTACGAAAACTTGCTAAAATTCTTGATTTTGGCTTCAAAAATACAGACCTCTTCCTGCGGGATTCATTATTATCTAAAGATGAGCTGCTCGAATTTCCTTCAGTATTATCGTTGGCTTGCACTGGTACGCGATTATCTTCAGTTGAAACATTACTTTTTCTTGCGCTGATATTACTGTCCTCCTCTAATATTTCTTCGTACGGGTTCTTACATAAGCTCTTACGTGAACTTGCTAAAATTCTTGATTTTGGCTTCAAAAATACAGGCTTCTTCCTGCGGGATTCATCATCATCTAAGGATGAGCTGCTCGAATTTGCTTCAATATTATCTTTGGCTCGCACGTCTAATGATTGTTTCTTTTCCGCATTCAGAGATGATTTTGAGCTTTTACGAGTTGGTGAATTTTCGTGCGTGATGTCGATCTTAGTCTTAGATCTGTTGACAGATCTTTTTGACGGGCTGAGTGTTGGTGGTGGCACTAATGGAGGTTCGTTATCGTGAATATCGTTCTCCTTATTCAGATTAGCTGTAGAGGAGTTTGCGTCATCGGCTAGAGCATCTGCAAAGGCATTCCTTCCTACGCTCTTCCGCGCGCGCTGCAGAAGGCGGAATTTCAAAGGTGTGTTGTGCACAATTTCAAAGCTTTTATCGCTGCTTTGAACAATCTTATTAGCATTACTCTGAAGCGCTGCATTCTCGACATTTGCGTCATCGGCTAGAGCATCTGCAAAGGCATTCCTTTCTACGCTCTTCCGCGCGCGCTGCAGAAGGCGGACTTTCAAAGGTGTGTTGTGCCCAGTTTCAAAGCTTTCATCGCTGCTTTGAACGATCTCATTAGCATTACTCTGAAGCGCTGCATTCTCGACATTTGCGTCATCGGCTAGGGCATCTGCAAAGGCATTCCTTCCTACGCTCTTTCGCGCGCGCTGCAGAAGGCGGAATTTCAAAGGTTTGTTGTGCACAATTTTAAAGCTTTCATCGCTGCTTTGAACGATCTCATTAGCATTACTCTGAAGCGCTGCATTCTCGACATTTGCGTCATCGGCTAGAGCATCTGCAAAGGCATTCCTTCCTACGCTCTTCCGCGCGCGCTGCGGAAGGCGGAAATTCAAAGTTTTGTTGTGCACAATCTCAATGCTTTCATCGCTGCTTTGAACGATCTGATTAGCATTACTCTGAAGCGCTGCATTCTCGACATTTGGAGGTAATAAATTCAAGGAATCGGTTTCGACACTCTTCAGTGGTATTGCTTGAGACGCTCTCACTGATTTCCTTTGATCGCCAGCATGTTCTTTACTTGCATCAATACTTCGGTGCATCGAACGCTTCGAGGATTCCTTTTCAAGCACGACCGATTGTCTCGTGGTGCTGCCATTCAAAGCACCATCTTCCGTTAGTATATCCTGAAAGGGATCCTTTGTACTGTCATCTTTCCTTCTTCGAGAAATATGTGGCTTTGATTTCAAAATTTTCTCAGTTGGGCTAAAATTATCGTCCTCTTCATCTTCCTGCAACCTTTCTCGCGAGACTCCTCTGTCCGAATCGCTATGAACCTCAGAGTAATTTGCTCGTTTCTTCCGTAATTTTAATGGAACAGCTACCTCGGTATCATTCAAAGCACTCGAAAAGGCATTGTTAGTACTCTTCCTGTTATTTGCTGCTCTCAAATGAACCTTTCTCTTTCTTAACTCGAGCTCCTTTTCCGACTCAGACGTTGAAGTTTGCAATATATTGGTTTTAACTATCGCTAAAAAGATAACATATGTAAGTATTACGCATCTAGAATACAAAGTTAAACATTCCGCCTATTTATACCTGCGCTAAGATTGTGTCTTGGGCTTGTCGAAGCAGCGTGATCGCTATCAGAGAATTCCAAAATTTTCCACCATTCCGAACGATCCTGGCTAGGATCCATCCGCGAACTAAGGTCCAGTTGTCTGGGTGTTTCGTTTACAGTGTGAATCGAGGAATGCTGCGGAAACGTTTTCTCCTGCAAATGATCATACCAAAAGGTTTGTTCTGCGGGGAAAAAAAGAATGCATTGAAGTCTCGTCGAATATCATTTTCGAGTTTTACTTTGCTCGTGACAGTTAATGGCTGCGGTCCACTTGATGCTACAAATGCTTCGAAGCATTCCTCTTCTCCTTTCTTTCAATGAAGACAGAAGGAGAAGAAGAACGCTTCAAAGCATTTGTAGCGTCAAGTGGACCGCAGCCAATGTCACAGAAATAATGAAGGGGAGATGTTCTTACCTTCGTCCATGATGTTTGTGTCCGGGTCGAGAAGTCCGGAACCGGTGGATCTACGGATGGAGCTTCGTTTCCGAATGTCTGATTTTCTCTTGGCCATGTTTATAGATTATCTTACACGATGGAAGACTACTGTATCTATAACTCAACGCCACTTAAGAATGCTCGAGGTCCTAAAATCTTGTAAGGTCTCTCGATCGAACCCACTACTTCATCTTCGGTCATTGCGAAAAACCGCGCAAATTCTACCGCCGACAACACGAATTACCACAAATGACGCGAGGTTAGGTTGCGCTCGGTCACGTGATCATGGGTCGATGAATTCGATAGTCAGTTTCGAGAATCGATCAGCAGTTTATTTTTATTGAACAAGAAAAAATACAATTCGGATGACTTCGATGAAGATAAAGCTGCAAAGTTAAAAAAAATATTGTTTTGGATCTAAAATATATAAACCACCTGTATATCAAACATATACGTTTACTCTATTATATATTTTATCTTTTTAAGATAATGTTCCTGTGATTGTTACAGTGTAACATGTTAATTGTATATTCTTACAAAAAAATTTAATTTATAGATAAAAATTATATGCTGAAAATAATGCGATAAATGCTCAAATAACGTGATAAGAAAATAAAAATTATTTTAAAATTACTTCGCGGGAGATGTAGTGTTTGATTAATAATTTAATTTAAGATTCAAGATAACGAATTACATATATTATTAATATTATAAATCTTATTAATCAATACCTTGTGTTTTACCTTTAAATAACGGTCTGTTAAATCAATATTTTAATGCAATTTTAAATGCAATTTTAGCGCAATTATATGACTTATACGAAGAGATTATAATGTATTATGTACAATATTATCTTGTAATACAACATTTACAACAAAGTTACGTTCACCTTCGATTAATTCGCTACATGTACTGTACATGGATATACATAAAATTACACAGCGCGTATATACAAAGCGAGTACAAGTCTAAGTTTTTTGTTTCTTATTGCTCGGCCCGCTCTCGGCCTGATCGTCGTTTTGAAAAATCGTTTTTGGCTGCGTTCTCTTGTACGCGGGCGCGATCCAGTATGGTTCTTCCTCGGCTATCTTTGCGTACTTCAAAATAGCTTCTCTAGGATCCTGGTCGTCCTCAATCCGCTTACTCAGCCCGAGATTGCGGATGACGTAAGAGCTGAGGGTCCCTCCGGAGGACGCGACTCTGCCACCCTGGCCGGAAGTGATAGGCAGATCGGGACGCCTCGACTTCATTGGATCGAGCCTGTCCTTCTCCATCTGCTTGCGTACTGACTTGGGCCTGTCCTGACGGAACAGGGGAAGCGCGTGAGGCGTTATAATCTGCTGGGTAGACATTATCTCGATGTGCTTCTGTTTCATGTGCGTCTTGACGACGCACAGCTTGGCGCCCCTCATGCTCTTCTTCGGATCGTAATACACCTTGACGATGCCGTTGCCGCAGCCGACGAATACCTGATTCAATTTCGGATGCCACAGAGTCTTAATCACGTGCGAGTTCGTCACGGGGATCTCTCTGACCAGGTCGAACGTCTTGCTGTCGTAGAACAGCACCCTGCCGGTCGTCTCCCCCTTGTTCAGAGATTCTCCCGTGACGATCATCGAGTCGTCCGGACTGAACATGCAATCCGTGGTGTCGTAGCGCGAGAACAGTCCTTTAGCCTCGAAGATCGGCGTTTTGAACGCCCGTAAGTCCCACAGTTTCAGAGTGTCGTCGCAGGCCCTGCTCGCCAACATCTGTCCGAGATACGAGAAGCTCAGGCTGGACACCTCGCTGGATTGTGCGTGCGCGCCTCGCAGCACGAGGGACGGGTTCACGAAATTCTTTCGGTGATCCCACATCTGGATCGAGCCGTCTATACAACCGCACGCAACGGCCGCGCCTTCCCGGCTGTAGGCGCACGTGGTGGGAATGGTCTTCACGCCGTTCTGCGCCCTGCACTTTATCAGGCTCTTGTGTCCGCGCGGCCTGTACAGATTCCATATCCGGCAGGTGCTGTCCTGAGAGCAGGTCATATATTCCTCCTTGTTGAACGGATGCCAGCAGCCGCTGTTCAGACTGGCGGTGTGGCCCTTCGTGCGTGCCATATCCGTGATGTACTGATCGCCCTTGACGGTCTCGCATTTCTCAAAGCCGTCCCGGTCGAGGACCTTCGCCTGCGCGGCTCCGGAGATCACCAGGATCACGTCCCCGGTCGTGGAATACTGCAGACACTTGATGGGATGATTCTCGCAGGGCTGCAAGGTCCTGAAGCTCTTCATGGACGTGTCCATACCGGCGAAATCCCAGAAACAGACGTCGTAGTCGATGGATCCGGACGCTAGTCGAGCTCCGGATGGATCCGCGGCGATGGCGATCACCGCTTTAGTGCCGTGAGTCATCGAAACCTCGTGAGAACAAGGAATCTTGTCCCTCATTGTTAACTCTTCTTCCTCTTCAGTGTCCGATGATTCTTTATTGTCGTCGTCGTCGTCGTCGTCATCGTCGTCGCTTTCATTCTTCTCAACCTTCTTCTTTTCTGCAATTGAATCTTTGATCGCTTCTGAAGTAACGGGCAAAGATGGTATTGTTGGGCCAATGAAATCATCATCATCGTCGTCGTCGTCGTCGCTCACCTCGTCCTCTTTGGATTCCGCGACTTCGTCGGATCTTTCCTTCTCGACTACGGCTGCTTTATTGCTGCTGATGGTCTTGGTGATGTTCTCCAGCATCTCCTGCACGTCGAAGGATTTAGCTTTCTTACCGAAGCCCGTGATGCCCATCAACTTCTGCATATTTTGAGTCTCCTCCTCGTCCTCCGGCTTGATCTCGTCCATCTTCTTCACATTATTCTCCTCGCGTTTCTTACCGAAAGTGCCGAATCCGGAGGTCTCGACGGGTGCCTCGGGCGCCGGTTTATCCAAACTGGCGCTTATCTTGCCGAAGGTTATGATCTTCTTCGAATTCATATTTTTGGACGACGGCGACTCGGCTATTAAATCCACATGCAGTTCCTACCTGTACAATATAACAATACAATGTAATCTATAATAAAATGAAGGATTTTGTCGATAAAATCTTACATTCGCAATTATATGCGTCTTCTGAAGTTTGTTATGGTTTGTTGTGAATATTTCGGAGTAACCAATGGTCGAATAATGACAAGAGAGAAGCCTAAAAGCTTAGAATTTTGTCCGCCGTTTAGCGCGGGTAAAGTCGGTAAAACGAACCTAACCTCGAAAACATTGGCGCGACTTGCCGACAAGTGGGACTCTAGCGCGACTTAACCTACAGCGACTACGCGTTACTTCGTGACCGAGATGTTTCTCTCTGCGTCGTTTTAAATAATACTTAATAAAACGTCGACTGTCTTCGAAGTGAAATGAAATTTCAAAACCGCCAAGTGACGTGGTCCACCCTGGAGCTCACCGGACTCCTGGAGGCCGAGGATTCTCACGTGCACTTCACGAGGGCCGTCAAGCATCTCGCGTTGCATCCGTACCACTTGAATAATGTTCAGCGGGGTCTTAACCAGATTTTGAGATCGTCGTTGAATTCCTACGACAGAGAGTACGCTATTATCTATTATTTTTTACACACAAGCACAAAATATATATTTCTTTGATTCTCAGTTATGCATGTACTTCATTCAATGTTTATAACAGTGAAATAAAGATTAAACGATTATTATTAAAATATAAGTATCTTTTCATTGCTATTTTATTATTATGATTTGTCACCTGCACTTAAGTAGTACTATGTAATAATAATAAATTACATGACAAAGTACGTAATATGTTAGATTACTTTGACAAATAATGATGTATATTATTAAGAAATTTACAATAGAATTTAACAAAACAATTTTTTATTTTAGAATAAAAGGGTTTGTGCTAGCTTTTAGAAATCCTAAATTGCTTAGCAATTTGGGAAAAATGCTGTACGACTCTCCCTTCATTCATATTGACATTGAAGTGGATTTTTATCTGTTTTGTCCAACGGTCGGATCTTTTCTAAAAGGTAAAGTAATATATTTTTGCTAGCTGCTACGTGTTCTATAAACTGATTTATAATAATTTCTATTATGTTACAGGGATAGTGAAGAAGAAGGGCTTCGACCATATTGTAGTGCTCGTGCACAAAATATATACTGTATCTATTCCGAAACCAGACGATACAGAGGAATGGATAGGTGAATCGGTCGAGATTGGGCAGGAAGTAAAATGCTGCGTGACTCAAATAAATAACAGGAGCAAACCCCCTTTCATCTGCGCTACTTTGAGGTCCGATTACTCACAAGGTTGTAGATTGTCAGAAAGCATAATAAATAATATTGATAGCGTGGACAGTGCAATTGAAAGTATGAATAGCACTATAAAGGTCGATGTTTCGGCTAATGGAGTACCAGAAGACGGTAGTGTTTCTGAGACAGAGAGGAAAAAGCATCGGAAGAAACACAAGAAGTCTCGTGAAAACTATTCAAGCATTGTCTGTAAAGTTGATAATGAATCGGAGTCAAATGATAACTTAGGAAATGATATTTCTAGAATTGTCAAATCCGAGAAGAAACCGCATCATCACAGTATGCAAGATACTATGTTAAATACTGACGATTCTTTGAATAATTTGGAAGTTGATAATAGCTCTAAAAAACATAAGAAAAGTAAGAAAACGTCCAAGTTACTGCTTAATGATGATACAATTTTGGATGAAGCTGCACAGTCACGTAAAGCTGTGAAGAGAGAAAATTCCATTCCATTAGATAGCATTACTGAAACAGAGACGAAAAAGAGAAAGAAACATGCAAAGAAATCTAAAGAATTTGATTCAGAGAACGAAGAAAAATTAATTAATACAGAGAACATTACTTTCAGATGTATTAAATCTGAAAGAGTAGAGCATTTAGATAGTGTTTCTGAAACAGAGACGAAAAAGAGAAAGAAACGTGCGAAGAAATCTAGAGTACTTGATTCAGAGAACGAAGAAAAAGTAACTAATAATACAGAGAACACTATTTCCAGAACTATTAAATCTGAAAAAGAAGACCAACATATGGATAAGAAGCATATTATATCAAATGCCGATCATTCTTCAAGTAATTTAAAAGATAGCGTATCCAAAAAACACAAGAAACACAAGAAGACATCTATGAAAATCTCAGATTCGGAATCAGAGGGTCACTTTGTTAAAATAAAGATTGAAAAGCAAGATCCAATTGTAGAGAGAATTATTAACGAAAGCCAAACATCATGTAACGAGACTCAAAACGTGCAAAATTTAAGTGAAAATTCAGAAATGCCTGAATTTATAAAAAGAGAAGTTTCCATTGAATATGATTCTTTTGAAAAAGAGAGGAAAAAGAGTTCTAAGAAACACACGGTAACTTCAACGGACTCACAGTTGAAATCTATTAAAATTAAAACTGAAGACTGGACATAATCAACTATGTTATGAAGTAACAGGATTATAGCAACAGCATATAATACGAAACATAAAAACATTTTATTCATAGATACAAATTATTGTAATGTACACGTTGTAATTGTCGTGTACTCTGTGAAACGGAAAACATTTAAAGATTTAAAGTTGTGTATTGCATCGTATATCAGCTGGAGAGATTACGAATTATACACATTCGATTTATTCCAATCTTATTTTTTGATTATTTTTCTTAATCAGCAATTCTAACAAATATACGAGTATTTATAAACAATAGATTTCGATCTTTTGCAGTTATGAGGAATTCTCTCTATTAAACATCTAACAACCATTTGTACTTAGAAGATATTAACACCGTTAATATCTGGCCGATTTATCTGAACATCGATAAATCATCGCGTATCGGAGTACACGATATACTACTTGATAATTTTCTCATTAATACACATGATGTAAATAATCACATAATTTCTCACACATTGTATGTAAAAAAGAAATTCTCGCCTGAGTTTATACACTGGTAGCAATTAATATAGAAACGTGTGGAAAATATTATATTTCAAAATTCGCACTACCTCGGAATTTGACTCTGCCAAATCATGTTCTCCTAATATCGCGAACTTAGCCTTTGAAATGTGAATTTGCACGTTTCAGTCTGTCTTATTTCACTCGAATTATATTCTCATGGAAAATGCGAGATTTTTAAATAGGATATTTTTTAATTAATTGTGG
The DNA here is from genome assembly GCF_030848795.1 of Temnothorax nylanderi. Taxonomy (NCBI): domain Eukaryota; kingdom Metazoa; phylum Arthropoda; class Insecta; order Hymenoptera; family Formicidae; genus Temnothorax; species Temnothorax nylanderi. Next base: position 578,655 of record NW_027249152.1, on the reverse strand, counting down.
CCTCTTGCCAAAATGTATTCTGATAACTTTAACGGATCCGTTGAGAGTATAACAGAATTCTCCTGTTCCAAAATACCGTGTATTCTGAAGCTGTTGTACATAGGAAAGAAGTTCTCGCAACAATCAGCTCGAATTCATACACAAGAGATTCACCATCATTTATTTATACCGAATATGTAGTTAGATACCAAGATGTCTTGTGAATATTGTGAATTTGTTATTTTTTTAAATATCGGACAATAAATTACAGCAGTATGTCATGTTATTTACAGTATTTTCTTACCTTACCACATTCCACTCGTGTCTCTAGAAATATTACTGCGATATTTTCGAGTCGTACGTTATAAATGAAATAGATGGGATTGCTAGATTGCAGCATCGGATCGTATAATTCAGTTATCGATGTATCATTTTTAGATAGTGCGTTCGGGAGTCCATATTTGCACACATAACGAGTAAACTCCATTTATCCCGTATGTTCACCGAGTTAAAAGATTTTAGATTTATTTTCTAAAAGTCCTCGCATACAGATATTCCTACGTTTTAATTAGGTACACTTAAGCGGCATGCACGCGCGCCTATGTATTTACACGTGTGTAACGTCAATTTGTTCACTAGAACGTAGTTATTCGCACGTTATTGTCCGCACTATTGTCACACCACTGTAATCTTTGAGGCCGTGTCGTCAACGTTCACTCGTCTCTCGCTGCTGAACGCAAATTATTTCGCCGCGTGAACATGTCTTTTTGAGAAATCAACGACAAGAGATAGAGGAAAAGGGATGTAGCATAAACATATATATATACATATATATAGGTTTACAAATTCACGGATATCGATCTTAAAGAATGATGATTAATTGATTGCGATTCAGAAGTTCCGTTTAGAAGCTACAGTTCGCTGAACTTAACCGAGTTCTATACCTTAAAAGCACCATTTCAGCACCAGAACGCGTTTCGTTTGACCAGGAGACATTTCCGTTATCTAAAATCGCAGACTAAAGTGCGTATGTGCATTATGGCAACGGCCACGGTAATCCGGAAAAGTCCACGGGACCGCCCAGACCCGCATCCGCCTCTAGCAGGCTCATGATGACAGCCATCGCTGCCTCGTCGTTGCCGTCGGACGGGATCGGATTTGGCGATTCGTTAATCGCGGTGCCGCCAATCATGTCCATCATGTCGTCGTCTGGTGACGTTCCTGAAAGGAGGTGGATGTTACGTTGTGCGTGATATCGTTAATATCAACACCCGCGGTTGGGCTGTATCTCGGCAAACAGAAGCAACGCTACGCTCTGCATGGTATAAATTCGCCTCTCGTAATCTCTCTCGAAGGAAAATCTTATTAAATCGATCAAATTGCTCTCACACACGCGTGCTAGCAAAATTCTTTCTCTCGCGAGCGCTTTGCTCTCTATACTTCCTTTCCTCTCTGAATAATTTTGGCGAACGCATTACATTAAGAAACGACTCCTTAGAGACAGTAATAGCTATGACCTTGGTCATTCGCGATGCTGTTGAGCTGCACGTTGTTCGCTACGTGGTTGAACGTCGACGAGGGATTGCTGCTGCTGTTGTCGCTGCAAATGCCACTCGGCTGGGAAACGTCAGGTATCCTCTCCGGCGACGCCGACGTCGTGATTTGCGACTGTAAAAAAAATAGGCAAATAATTTAAAAACATTAGTTGGTTTCGGCCGAATTGATATTTACCTCGGTGTTCAATAAACCGGTCTCTGTCGCTGGACCAGGACTATTACCCGAGGAGTCTTCACCGCGTCTTTGTAAGTCCAATACCTCTTCCGCTATCTGCCGGCCGATCTTACTTACCTCTACGTGGCTCGAGATCAGTCTTTCTAATCCACCATTACCTGTTTATGAAAAATTAAACGTGATCTCTCAATCGATCGTTGCGACAAACCGCGTTCATTACGTAAACGCGCGCTTCAAATCGCACTTACTCTGCGTGAAATAATCATAGTTGCCCTGCACGCTCGAATCCTCAGATCTGTTATTTCCACCAGGACGCGCGTCGCAGCTGAAAAAGCGACATAAAGCTATTTATACGGTAACATCGCGCGCGTGGAATGTTGGTAATCGTTGCTTACAAGATAGCGGAATTCTTGGCGATTAGGTACTCGATGTCTTTGGTCCACGGGTTCCTGAAGGACTTCCACTCGGACTGCAACCGCACGAAGTTCCCGCACTTGCTCCTGAACCTGTAGATCTGCGAAAATGATAACGCGCGAGATCAAAACGCGAAATTGTTATCGTGGATAACATAGATCTTTTTTTACATTAGTCGACGATCGAGCGCCACTTTAATGCTTTAAAATTAATTTTAATCCCATTCATTAATTTTAATCACCGTGAAGGGATAATTGCGAAATGAATTACACCAATCACCTGCGTGGTAACGCGTCCGGAAGTCTGCAACGCGGCTTTGTGAGATTCTGCCAGGTGAGGAATGTCATCGTGGTGATAGTATTCGTACATACTGGTACCCAGCAGTTCCTGAGGTAGAAAGCCCAATACTGGAGTAGCTCTAAACGACGAAAAAGTTAATTCTCTCATATATACATACATGAGATGTTCGAATATTTCGATAGCGTTGACCGACGATCCCATAACATCTTTAATTCTCGCTATACCGACCTTTGGTCCACGAACAGAAATTTGCCGTCCATTGCGTGTCGCGAGACGAACTGTATGGGCCTTGAATGAGGCTTTCTCGATGACAACGTGGCCGTCGATATCGCCGTTTGGACCCGGCCGACCGCTACCAAGCAAGACAAATTGCAAGTTTCGTCGACGTCGCCCTCCTGCTCTTCGAGGCCGATCTTCGCGGGCGCCCAGGACTTCAAGTAACCCGTGCACTGAATCACGCAATACTTCCAATCTAAAAAAGACACGTCTCTGTGCAGACTTGTCAATTGAGAATTCGCAAACATTGCAAATTATGTAAATTATACTATAATAGGTTTATACATTATATGTATTGTTGTATTTTACACGTGTGTAGAAGACAAAATTGCGGAAGATGAATAAAGGGAAAGTATCGGGACTTTAAGACTGCCGGCAAGATATTTGATGAAGATATGTCAGCGATCCTTTCACCGGCGTCTCGCTGCGATATATGGTGTCTCCTTTTCACCTTTGACGAGCCATGCGACAAATTTTCGTGCCGTATCTCCGATCGTGCGTGTGGCTATCCAAAAGACGCGTTTGCATCCCCGATTCAAACACCCTGAATCGTCACGGTCATATTTTTTCGCTTTGCGAGTGCTTTGCTTCTTGAGAGAAATTTGAATCCGTCATTGAAGAAGAGACACGACTTGGAATTATTTCCTTTCTCCATAAAAAAATGTGTTATATTAATTTAGAAAAATATGCGACGGTCAAAAATATTCGGACAGCACATTTGCGTAATCATTTTGTGAAAAGTGAAATATTCATTGATCACCGAAAGATCTTTCTCTTATTAAAAAAAAATTTTGTTCAATAATGCTTGAATAAATTTTGCTGGATTTCTTTACACATATTCTTTTCATGAATTTCACCGAGTTCTCAATTTTTCCACGATTCCCGATTAAATTACGATTTTCGGATAATTATTCGCACTCACCTACGTTTTGTTGCTTCTTTCGCCTGTGGCAGCCAGTGGCGGTGTCGGCTTCCTCCTTCACCTGCATCTCACCGCAACGGATCCCGTCGACTTTACGCTTCATCCGACAGAAGAAAGATCTCCGCGCACCGGGGCAAAGTCGTGATACGCCCTGGGGTACGTCGGTTTTCACCGGTAACATGGCTGAAACAATCACGATGACAGCAACGGTCCATCCGTCGATCAATAGTTCCATTCATCGCTGCCTTCCACCTCGCTCTTTTTTCTCTCTTTTATTTCTATCACATCTGATATTTCTCTTTCATATATCTCTCATATCTCTATCGTAACAAACATTTATTACACGGTATTAATGTTGCAATTATTAATGTCTTGAATACTTTGACGATCGGAACGCTTGACATGCAGATCGTCTCGCGATGCAACAACCGAGGAATAAACCTAGCGTTAGACTCGTTCGGCAACTCTTCGTCTCTTTTCTTCATTCGGCGTGGAGCTTTCGCAACACGCTCTTATCTGGTAGGCACGCTAATTCAAAGATGTTTATCGACAAAGCTTACGCGAGCAAATGCTGCCGAGCGACTGACATTTATCAGGTGAAGGTGGTGGAGGAGATGCGCGCGGCAACTAATTTGCGTTTCGCAGTGAGATCGACGCGTCGAGCATGAAGCAACATACGTCGAAAGGCGCTATAATTAATGGCTTCGAAGGCGGAAAGTCTTCGCGGCTGGAGAAATTTAATGACCGCGAAATCTAGAGATGCGGCAGCAACGCGGAACAGCAACAGCTGATATACTCACTTTTCGCGTCGATCAGTCGTTCCCTCGGACTGAGATCGGAGGACGAGAGCTGCTCCTTTACTTTCGCAACGTCCTTGGGGTGCAGGATGTCGAACCAGCTTTGACCCAACAAGTCACCCTGCGCGACAGCATAAAATCCTCAGTTTGCGATTCAGTACAAAAATTCTAAGCAATATAAATCGACTATATCGAGACCAAGCAGGTGTCTTGTTTAATAAAATTAAAATTGCTTAATGTCTAATCTGTTTTTAATTCGTTGATATTCATGCCGATTTCTAAAACGGGTGCTCTTCTTTGAAACAAGCGTCAACAATTTAAATGTTTGCTTGGCCCCTATAAGCCCATTGGATGTATTGCCTCGATTTTATTTTCGAAACTCAGAAATGTAATTAAATCGTGGAGGAAGAACGAAAACGACAAACGACTGATAAGTTCGCAAATTAGCCATGTTACGACACGGTGGCAATAGCGATCACTGTCAGTCAAACACATACTGAATACCCATTTCAAGACATAATTTATAATCAGTGAAATGAATACGCAGCAGACATTACTCAGACAGAGGCTAATGGTGGCACGGACGTTACGATTAATTAGCCATTGAAGGGGGATTCTTATATGCGCGCGCGTTGTAAATTCCCTTTCACCCGATATTTCTCGTATGCCATATTTCTTATTGCTGATAGGTTTCGGAGCGCGACGGAAATTTGAAAGAGCTAAAATATAACGGCTGACTCGGTACCTGAGAATAATTGAGAGTCTGCGAGACGGACTCGGACACGTAGAGAATTCTTCCGCGATCGCAGCCCACCACGAAGACGAAGCCCTCCGCGGCCTGGAACAAGACAAGCTGCTTTCCATTACGCTGTGGAGAACAAACGGTTAATCACAATCGAAGAGATCGCACATCCCAAATTTTGATTTTTAACTAACAGAAGCTTATCGTGCGTTTCCCGCAACTTCGCAGCCGCGCATCGTTATCATTTTTAGGAATAAGAATTTAAGACCGATCCGATTAAGACGCGCAGCGGCCTCGCTCGTTGACGTTAATGAGCGAACGCAACGTCGACAAGAACGCAATTAACATTTCGCATCGTAAATTAAAGATTACGTTATTTATTTCCTGCAAGTTATTTGGTATTTGAGCTATTTGGTATTTAAGCTATTTGGCATTTGAGCTATTTGGTATTGACTTAATATGTTGATTGCCGAATACGAGTTGATTCGTAATTGACGATCTGTAGATCTATAGATCATCTATAGATAAATTTTAGCTATTCTCTGACTGTTGACGAGAAAAATAAAAATTATATTTTGATAAAAAAATAAATATAATTAAAATTGCATGTTGATATAAAAAAAGGGGATGAAATTATATATCGTACGGTGACAGTTAACGTGTTAATACTCGCTTCGAATGGGAAATTTTGACGGATCGACTTCCCGTTCCTCGCACGTGTATACGTATATTCAGCCACTCGAAGAACTGTCGCCTATGACATTTTGTTCGCGATTTCGCCGGTAACGCAATCTGGATATCAGCATCGCGCGTATCATTTATCGTTGCACCAGCTAACGTTCGCGTTACATAATCGTTGGCGAGGTTCGACACGTATCGTCGATCGCATGTAACGTTCATTAATTAATCGTGTCAATGCGATTCCGTGCGCGGCTCAACAGCGACGTGCTCGAGTTTCTCTGTTACGCTACTCGCGCACCTATACGTTTCCCCGAATCGTAAAGTTCGGATATATCAGGACAGAAATATCAAAACCCCGAGCGAAACTCTCTCTCTTTCTCTCCGCGACGCGGAGATACCTTCGGTGTCGAAGCGAGCGTGATAAACGTGTACGTTTATCGCCGTATACGGCGAGTTTCGCGCGGATTAAGTGCGCGCCGATTGACGTTTATACCGATTTTTGCCACGTATAACCGACGGGAGATTTAACGTTCTCGGCTATAACGCACCGAGCCGGATCTCGATAGCGGTAAACGCACCGATTCGCAATGGGGAGCTCCTTACGCCGCGATTATGCGCGTTTAGAGCCGATCTGACTCGGTATGCCGGGCGTGGTCATTCACTCTCGGATATTTTCCTACGTCGAACGCGCGAGAACGAGCGTGGAGGAAAAAAAGCCCCCTCGATAAAAGATAAACGTGTGTACGTGTACACATGACAATGAGAAATGTCTGTGTCCGGCACCGCGCGTTTGAGCGGAATCTAGGGTGGATAGGAGTTATCGGCCGCTGGAGCGTTCCTTTTCGTCGTTTTCTTTCGCACGGACGCGGCAAAGCGTACGCTTCGCAACCGAATACGTTTCTAACGTCGCGAATAATTATATGCCGCTTTTCGTGCACTTAAAGAACCGAGGCCACATTGGCGCGCAGTGAATTTCAATCCTCAAGAGATCTTGCCATTATAACAAAAAATATCTTTATAATAATAACATAATGTTCACCCAGTTCACTGTAATAACAAGATAATTATAGCAGACATTGTAGGTGTACGTTATCAAAAGTCAAAAGACTTTTTTTGAACGTAAGGAGAGTTCAGGCAAGTAGTGATCCAATTCGTCAAGAAGCCAAAAATTCGGAACGCATAAACGCACGTAGGCTCGTTTACGACATGAGAAAATCTATCTACTGACGTACGTTCTCCACTACCTGGAACCTCTTTCACGCTAATTGGTTCGGAATTAAAGGCGTAGGTGATTTGAGAGCGCCTCGGCCTAGGGTACTATTAGCGCGATACTATAAATCTACATGCTTCGGACCTTTCCTTTCGCCGCGCCGCGCCGCGGCACGAGACCAGGCCGGATAAAAATCTGTAGCACGCGGGAGAGAAAGGGAGTTACCCGCCGGTTTCGCTCCGCTCGATCTCGTGCAAAAGGATTACAAAAGATACCAGGCTCGGTCTCTTACGAACCGCGGCAAAAATACGTGTCATAAATGAATTTCGTGTTAACGAATACCAGGAACTGTAGTTTCGGTGAGTTATTCGATCCCACGATCGCGTTTAGCACGCTTTGCGCGTAACCACGATCGCGTTTATTCAGAAATGTCACTTTTAAAACCAAGCGAGACGCGAATGACGACGCAACGAAGCGAGCAAATCATAATCTATTTGATTTGTTATAAAAGAGAAACAAAAAAAGACGTTTCTTTCATAGGAATATAATAAAAGAGAATTGAAAGTATTTGTCGATCTTCCATTGTGTTATTCATTGTGTAGAAGAAAGATATATATTTAATGCCTATACTCGTTTTTCCATAATTTTTATCGTGAAAAATTAAATTTAAAGTCAGTCTCTATAGCAATTGTTTGTAGATGTTACACAACTGCCGTTCAAGTATACTTACTTGAAGTATGAGCGTCTTGAGTTCCTGATCGCTGAGGAATGCGGGCTTGTAGTGACCTTCCGTGTATGAGGTAACCGCGCCGAGGATAGTCTTGAGGTGTTGAACCGCCATTCGCAGCACGGTCAGCTTGTCCAGCTTCCGCGACATCGCGTGACACATCGGTACCATCGCCGACAGCTCGGTGATGTACGTGTTCATCTTGTCCCTCCTGCGCTTCTCAATTTCGCTGTGGTTCTGCCTGCAAGCACAAAATCATCGATTCTGCTCGCCAGATTTTAATAGAGACGCAGATAAGAATGTGAGATTTATTACCTGTCTGTACGTGTCTGACACCAATGGGAATAACTCGTCAAATAAAAACAAGTACGGAAACTTCATAAAATTACAATATTTATAATCCACATCACGGTTGTATGTATGAGAAACACGTAGCTGATATTGCAAAAAAAATACGTCTATACTTTAGAGCGCTATTTATAATCTTATTAACGACGGGAGTTTGAATTAAAAATGATGATTGAATTAAACGCCTAGTCATCGTCCAACGTAACAACTTTCATAGCTGCGTAAAATAGGGAGTTCATTGGAACATTTCACGGGTGGAACAACTCACGTGTGTATGTCCCGGTGATACAAACATGTATTATACTGTATTACAAAAATTCGACGTTTTTACATCTTTCTGAAAGGGAGTCACGGATCGAGCCGGATATATCCCGGTATCTCAAATTATCATTTTCTCTCGTATTTCATATTTCCTCTTTCTTAAAGTATTTTTCTCTTACTATTATTTTCTCTCGTATTTCATATTTCCTCTTTGAGGGATTGAATGTCCACGTGGACGCTCGTTGCGTTAATCGCGCGGAATCCCATTGCCACCGTCCGTTTCATGTAAACAAGAAACGGAAACAAAGATCGGAATGTGCAGAGTTACGAACGATGTAAGATAGCGATAGTGAGATAGTCTGCTGACCACAGCGGACTTTTCTGCGAAGGTTTCATCCACGTGGACCGGGACCACGCGCGTCTTTGAAGCTACTTCCCCCGCCCGTTGACTTTTCCCGAAAGCTCAGCAGGCTCGAGCTGTCGCGTGCATTACGACGACGACGACGAGATCGGTAACCGTCGACGAGGCCGTGTGTCAATTGCACGTGAGGAGGAAAGGGTCGACTCGTACAACGGCGCTCTTTTCATTGCGCACGCTGAATTGTCTCCCAAGAATTCGCATTCATATCACGCCCGGAGGGGGATAAATTGCACGGCGGAAATCGTTGCGGCGCGGCGAAAACTGGTCTCGATCCGGACTCTATGCCGGACTATTATATCGCATAATTATGTCTCGATTCAAGTGGACATATCGTAATGGTTATCGTAATATCCGTTAGACTTTTATATCTGGCTTCAATGCGTCCATAAAACATATGTTAAACAAGTGCCTTGGAGCACCGGTGTCTTTCCACCGGTTACCGATCTGTACGTGTTATTACCAAATATATATATATATATAATACGATATGTATCTGTAATATTCATTATACAAGTGTACATGATATCTGAAGAAACTATTCAAGGCAGTTCTCAAGCGTTGCTTTATGAGATTTTTTTCTTTCAATATTGTTTTAGATGTCTGCAACATCTATGCAAATTCGTTTGTTTGGAAATCAATCGTTAATGCAATAAAAGCTTTCGCAACTGAACGACTCTGCTTTTGCGGAGCGACTCGCATCGCACGGCAGCAGGTAATACATCGGATTTAGTGACGTCGCTGATGAAGCCGGAGCAAAGAATCGAGGTAGGTCAAGGTGGCACTCACCTTGGCATCTGACATAATACTACGTAATCGCCGATCGACGATTACGTTAAAAGTTCGGGCCGATTGTATTGCGGGAGCGCGCTCTCGCTCCGGGAATCCCGACCTTTCCGGTCACCGAATACTTCTTTTCGAATACTTTACGATACGTTTACCTACTTACTTCTTACTGTCGTCATTTGTGCGAACTGATTTAGCGTCGTCTCCCAGGTCGTCCAAGAGATCGCTTCCAACGCTGAAACAGACAACAATGGAGATTCTTCAACGAAATGTTAGACAAGAAAATTAAAAATTTGATGTATATATATAAATAGATGAATAAATTAATATTATAAGAAATGATTTTTTAATATTAATTTTAATTTTAACGATTCCCCTATCATCCTCTCCTGTGAGATATAACTTTGCCGATTAAACGCGCGTAGTAATCTAAGTACGTAATTGACGAAGTCCCTTCGTGGCGACTAAATTCGGTCGAAACATCACAGGAAAACAATTTCTTCGGCATATTACGACCTTCGCAGAGGGGTGTTACCCCTTTGACGGCAAATTTCACGAAGTTTCGCCCGCGTAGAGCTTCCTCTCCGCCGTCCTTTGTGTCTCGAGCTCGAAAAGTCGCACATGGGTTTCCCGTTCTCGCGAGGAAATATTTCGTCGACGCGATTCCTTCGTCGCGAGAGACTCGCCTCGGAAACGAGACACGCGTAAATATTTACAATAAAAAAAAATGCGCGCGTGCATTTCAATCTTGCTCAACGCCATCGACGACGAGATCAGGTTCTCAGACATAGATACACGCATATTATCTCTATATAATGATTGCATATTCATAGATTTGTACTGCAAAAAATGTTGACGCGACGAATCGCGCACTTTACGTCCTGTTCAATTCCAGACGAGGCAGTAAATTCAACGAACAACCCCGACACGTGAATGACGCGAACGGGGCCCACGAAAACGTCGTTCGCGATCATGACGCTCGAAAAGGAGATTGCGATTTTTCGATGACGTTTATTTGACAAGCGCACCAGCTGCATAGCGCCCGCGAGCGAGCAATGGAGGTAATTGCCGAAGGCAATTTCGACCGATCGGGGTCTCGGGAGAGAGAGAGAGAGGCAAATCTTCCGTTCCATCGCAACGATTAAGTTAACCCTTTGACCGCGTATCCGACACCTTGATTGGGTAATTACTCGGAACTACCGGGCGAAATATCTCGAAACATCGGCATCGATGAGTACCGAGAACCGTGGATGAGGGAGACGGGGACGGGGAGACCGAGGAGGTAAGTCGCTAGTTGTCGCGGGTTGTTTGCCGCAGCTCGCGAGACTCCAGACTCTTGGCAGGGCACATTTGGCGGGCTTCGTTTCGCGCTTCATGCTAATGTGTAATATTCCGCGATACGACTTCCACCTACGTGCCACGGAGAGCGAGCCGTGCGCTTTGTGCTCCGGCAAACGGAGCGGTTGTTACCACGGCCGATTCTTAGATGTGTTTCCCTGCGAGCGCTACGCCGACGGACAAAAGAACGTTGTTCCACGTGGCGCGAGATTCCGCGCAAGAATTTCCGATAAGAGCCTCATTTCTAGCGCTTCTCTCTATTCGTTCATTTGAGATGACGACGATGCGCTAAAATGTTCACAGTCGATTTCACCTGGCCCCTGATTTCGTGAACGTTAAATTGTTGATCCTTTCTGGAAGCCCAAATTCATATTCAATTTAAATAAATTAAAGCAAACTTATTACAATTACATTATATTTTCCATCTTATGATCTTAAAAAATATTTATAGGTAATATACTTTCTCAATTTAAATTATTTTAAGTTTGTTAATTTATTAATAATGTATTGACCGCATTGGCAAACTTAAATAAAAGGATGTTTAACGACCTATCGCAAGTTCAGTCAGTACCTGGTTTGAGAGAAACTGGTGAAATCAACCGTTAATCCCTTAGGGGCATAAACCCTCAAGGTTCTTGAACAAATTATGATTAGACTTACTGGCAAGAAAGCTTCCGCTTCCTGGAAACCGGTGCAAACTCGTCCGAGGTGTCGGTCGCCGGTCCATGGCTAGGCGTGGTAGACGTGCTACGATGATGCCGATGATGATGATGATGATGGTGGTGATGGTGGTGATAGTGATGGCCGGAGGCGGGTGCCTGCTGGTCGGGGACCATCGTCGGGGGTGTCTCCATGTGCTGGGGCGGTTCAGCCCCCGTTGCAACCTGTGGGATGGTGGCGGTGCTGCTGGTGGAGGTGGTGGTGGTGGTAGTTGTAGTGGTCGTGCTTGGGCTGCTGGGGGTGGTGGTGGTACTGGCGGTACTGCCGCTGCTGCTGCTGGCGGGGGTTGGAGTCGGGGCGAGACCTTCGCCACCACCCCCCGCCGAGGCGGTGGTTAGCTCTCCCACCCCAGAACCCGTGCCTATCTCGCCGAAATAAACCGTGGAGCACGAACTTCTGCAAGGGAAATTTTAAGCAGCCAAGTCAGACGGCACTGTCCGATCGCTAATCGAAAATCGCGATTGCCGGAAAATAGACTGCCGTGGGTGTAGAGTGACTGTCGATTGAATAAATCGATGAAGTCACTGCGTAAAATCATGTAACACATAACATTCGTGCGTAACACGTGGTAAAGTTTCTCCAACGTTCTGAGGGAATTACAGATTAAAAAATACATTTCCATAAATTCTATATTACATAAATATATATGAGAAAAATGTTTAAAAATTCAGTAAAATATATGGGCGATTATTGTAAGAAGAATGATTAAAAGAGAAACTTAATTCCCTGTATATCATCGTTGAAAATTTCTAATCGTTATCTTCTGAGTAACGAGCCACTCAGTTATCAAGATTTATATATTTTCAAGACCCGAGGGAATAGGGAAAGTTGCAGTCGTATGGGAGTGCACAACATTTTTGTTCATACATAGGTACGCTAATCATATGCGGGGCGTGTAATGTATAGTTGCACCAACGTCACATCCGGGAGTATTGAACTATCGTCATCGACCTTACGATCTATAAGCTCCTACGAACGATATCGATCCAATCACTCTCGATTTGCCTTACCTGTTTGACCGTATATAAAACCTTTTGCTGATCGATTAAATCTTGATTGCGTTATCGGGTTGTCAATCGCATTTAAGCATATAGGGATATAGCAAGTCCCATGTATAATCACGCAGCTAATCGCATGGTGTTTTCAACACGCGTGCATAATCTAAATTATTTCAAATCGAGGATTATCTTTTTTATTTTTATAAAACTAAAACTGCAAAAAAGTATTTTGATATCTTATCTTTAAAACTTCCCCAAAATTCTTTGGAGAATCTTTGCTTAGATGTAATTAATAAATGAAAAAAAAATAGGTAAATATCGGGCTAATTGTTTGGTATTGTTGATTTCAAGACGACACGCGTGTTTGCTTTTGGTTTTACGATTTGAAAAACGCGGGGATCAAGGTCTACCGACAATCTCGCCAACGGCAGATAGTTCCGTGTATTATGATGTAATGCAGGCGATTAGCGTAATTCTATTTATTCGTAGATATACAACGGCGCCGACGGCGACGTTATGTCGTATGCGATGCGACAGGTGGGAAACTCGCGTGTACCTGACATACGTAATGCTCAAGTGACTGCAATCCACGAATCCGAGTTAATCCTCCGCGGGCGTGCTTCAGTTCAACATCTAAAACGTAAGGTGCAGCCGCGCGACTTTATTTGCGAGACGACGACTTTCTTATCTTATCTCGATCTAATTTTCATTGGAAGAATTTTTTAGGCAAAGCCTAATCAGTCTAACCGTGGTATAATTACTTTAGCTAGAGTTGTCGAGATAAATCACGAGTTGCACGGCATTTATATATCTGCCTAAAAAAATAATAATAATTTCAAAGGCGTGGACGCGAAAGCGAGAGAGTGCGTCTGATCGAGTAGCCAACGTAGTGCATGAAAATTACATTCGTTGCGGTACCGCGAGACAATGATAAAGAGATGCATTACGCAATGCATCGCGACTCGTGTAAAATATCCCGCGAGCGTCGGGGTGCGGGAACGGGAAAAAGCGAAAAAGGGAGATAGGATAGAAAGTCTCTCCCCCCCCCCCCCTATTGGTTCCACGTAGTTTGCACTACGAAACGTTGAAACGAAAATTGGAAGCAATGTGGACAGTGAATTGAATGGAGAGATTATCAACCGATCGCTCATCAACTCGTGTAGACGACATCGACGCGTTTTACTCGAGTTGCCGTTAATGCATTATTATGGACGTGCGCTATTTAGATCCGTCAGAGCGTGAATGTTGAACTGACGATGACTGACACTGTCCTTCGCTTTGCCTTTTGTCTTATACATGCGTTGTAGTCTCATATTAAAAAAAAAACAAATTTTATCACAAATTTTACCCACGTAACGCACCAGTCTATTAAGATACGTGAATGCAAACCGTTTTTTTCTCTTTTTCCTAATTTGCCCGAGTAACGGGCCCAGATATCATTCAGATACACGGATAACCAATTTCCGAGTGATTTCAGATATTACCGACTCGATAGTGTTTACAACACCGGTTAATTCAGTGTTGACAACACCGGTCATAATTCCAAAGCCGATTCCAGCAGATTATGTCGAGAGGCTTATAGTAACTGTTGTCGCACACAATGCGATACGTATAACGTTGTATCGCATAAAACAACGTAGCGGCGTAGTTCCATTCGTAAGGTTAAACATAATTCGATCCAACATCGGCATATTCGACATTGTATATCGTAGAGACATAACTCATCGATATACATTGCATATATATTAATTAAAATTGTTAAAACCCTTCATATTACCACATTCGCGACGACGAACACAAGCGAGACAACCGAACTTACTGCACGGACGAGAGATTATAATAATCTCGTTGGTGTTGCTGTTGCTGCTGCTGGCCGCCGTTTCGCTGTTGCTGCTGTTGCTGATGCTGATGATGCTGATGATAGAGTTGCGAGGCGGACGTGGCCAGTTGCGTGCAGGTGTTGTGCACGGTGCGGTGATGCTCCTGATGGTGGATGTGCGGCTGTAGCTCCTCCAGCGAGATGTATTCCGGCGTCTCCTGGGCCTGCACCGCCGCCGCCGAGTGCAGGAGCTGCGTGTAGCCCTGTGCCATTTCCTGCGCCACCATCTCCTCTTGTCCCTGTCCGGTCGTGGTTCCAGTACCGCGGAATCGCAGGAGATCGTCCAGTTCTGACCCCGCCGACGGATGATGCTGCTGCTGTTGCTGCAGCTGATGATGATGATGACGTTGCTGCTGCTGCTGCTGCTGCTGCTGTTGTTGTTGTTGTTGTTGTTGCTGTTGCTGATGGGGATGCTGCTGATGCTGGTGTTGATGATAATGCAGCATGCGATCGTTCACGCAGGCGCCATCGCTTGCGGCGGCCACCGAGTCATTATTCTCGACGACGTCACTGCTGGTGTCCGGCAGTAGACTACCCTCGTCTGGAGAACGACAGAGCGATTCGCCACTGGAGGATTCTCGACTAGGACGCGCGACGAGAACGCTCGCGACGTGCGAAAGCTTCCCTTATCCTCGCGCGACGACGAAACGAGCCGCGAAACCGGCCTCGATCGAATTGAAATGAGCTTCGCGATTGAAATGAATTTTCCAGAGATTTTGTTATTGAATGATTTCGCGGCGATACTTCTTGTACGGTAAATCTTCGGCGCACCCTGTAGGATTACAGGACGTCTGCGCGTACGAGTACGTCGACAGTTGCGTGTATGATAATTTGCCGTGCTAAATTTGCGTAATGTTAAATACGGAGAGCCACTATCGGCGGGCAATTATCCGGGAGTCAGGTGATAATTATCCACTTGTGCGAACCCACGCGAAGCGCGACTTTCCAAGCCGACAGTCCCTCGTTTTAGACTCATAATTTCCAGAGTATCATCTATATACGATTAGCACGCGGTTGCCTCATCGAAGGCGGAGAATCCCATGATAATCGCAACCGCAAAACATCGAGAACAAAAAAATACGAAGATCATTCCGACTGCGTTGTCTTTTCCTCGTCGATGTCATGACCAATGATTCAATTCCGCGAACTCGCCAAGTACCTGCACGTGCCGCGTCGTACCATCGCACAATGAGAAAGTAGATGAAACAAATCTGTCGCATATGCGTAACGCAATCTTCGGCCTTGAGCGACAGCACGCCAATGTCGCGCGATTGTGAGTGCTGTTAGGCACGTATCATCGGACGTCGCGCGACTCCGGAATGCGCGCAAATCACGATCGACAGCACGTATTAATAATGACGCAATGAAGAGGAAGGAGGAGAGAGAAAGGCATGTACCCTCTCCTAGAACAGCGAAGGTTCTTCATCGAGGTGCCAAAAAACCAGTAAATTACACGACCAGCGGCGACTGAACGATATGCGAAAGGTTGATGCCTCCACTAATATACTTTCCCCGTTCAAAAAATTTCGCGCGTACCGCGCGTCGGTCTATACATCCATCCAGCATCGGAGAAGACTCACAAAGGATGTTTGCGCAAGATCGGCTCCAGATCGGCAAGAACCACGATGGGGCGGACGACGAAATCGGCAATCAATCAACGCGAACTCATGGCAAATCATCCGCCTTCAGATGCGCATTAATTGCTACCTCGTGCCGCTGCCTGCCAGGCAATTCTGCATTTTTATGACATTTCGCTTCGCGGCGTATTAACGCGCATACGTGATATAGACGGCGAACGACGGCAAACAGAAGGAATGCTCCCCGGAGAAGACCTCGTCGATTTAAGTCCAGAAACCAGTTCCGGGGGTTGAACCCGTTGAACACGCGAACCGTGAATAGAAGGAAGAAACGTTTTCCTACGGGGCAATATTTCACAAACGTCCATCTTCGTTCGAACATCTCTCTGCGGTATTGCTAAATACCGAATCCTTTCACGCGACTTTCTCATATCGTTTTTATAAAAACCTGCGAAATTACGGTAATAAAATCGTAATGACCGCGCATATTTATTTTAAATATAATTATGGATAAACATGCATGTGACTTCTTCATCGCACCTCGATAGATGCGCAATGTATCATCTCTCGCGACTTCTATTACATTAAGATTGAATAACAATTTTCGCAGGCACGAGAATTCTTATATGGGTATCTCTTTTAATTAAAATAATTTTCCCGTCTTATGAAAGCGTCGGTACAAGCTGGAGTTTTTAATTCTGTCATGATCAAGATGAAGTATATGTACGGTAGTTGATGGAATTTCATCTAACAAGTGGTAGTGTTACATAAAACTACGATAAGGATCCACGCTTTATCACCGTGTAAGCAACGAATGCTCTCCGGAGGAGATCTCGGCGCGTTCGATGACGCGTAAAAAAATTCTTTAGAATGAAATCGCCTCAAGATTGAGATAATAGTGACAATGACATTACCTAGGAGCTGCACAACACGTCGCACGTGAACGCGACCTTCGATAACGCCGTGCCTCGTTGAGCCTTTATCAATGGAAATAGCAATCATGATGTCACTGACATCATCGACATAATGGATGCGACACGATGACATCTGTTACGATTTACGATGCCGGAAAGCGCAGAAAGTATTTCGCACTGATAAAATAGTGCTGTCAAATTGTAGAATTGTTATTTAAATAGAAAACGAATTCATTGTACCGATTATTAAGTAACGATCAAAAACGAAGAAGACAAAGCTTCAGAGAAGAACATCCTTTGTGATCCAATAAAGGAATCGTCGATAAGGCTAGTACGGGTACGTATTTCGTTATAATGAAAAAGAAAACACAGTACCTGAGGTGACGAGAATATCCCAGTAATCGTTATTGAAATAATGCATTCGATGATGCCTTGATGGAAATCTAATAGATAACGATGTAGCACAATATGTCACTGACACACAAGTTTTTCAATTGAAAGAAACACTTTAACCGATTTTGCTTAAAAATCACTCTCAAACCCACTGTTTGCAAATTATTATCTTCGTAGACAAATTATGACTTATTGATGATAATGATTTAAAAATACGAAAGACAATACATATACTGTCCAAAAAAATGTTGACGAAGAAGTTGCGACCGAATAAATATTAAATATCATGATAATTGACATGTAATAACTAACGAATAATTAATAAAAATTGCATTCTTCATCAGATCGACTTCTTCCGCGGGAATCGCGGTGACGAATCTCACAAATAATCCCAAGATATGTACCGAAGCACACGCAGATCAAAATAATTTTTCCGGCGTCCCGACGCGCGACGGGAAGAATTCGTCACGGTACTTCGCACATCGCGAGCGTTCGCGCGTCACCGCGAGAAACCCCTTACCGAGAAGCGCGTACATCCACGTCGTCGCCGACGACGAGGAGGCGGCGGCATCCTCGAGAAGAGGCCAGAAGGCCTGTCGCCTTCCCTCTTGCCGGGCGATACCCTCGTACTTCGAGAGTCGGGCCTCCTCGACGGCGACGACGAGGTCGTGCCGGCCGTTCAGCACCACCGTCTACTCGAGTCGCGTGTCGCGAGTTCCCGCGAGACGCTGACCGGCACGTGACGCCGATCGACGGAGGGAGAAAACGAGAAACGACACCGTCGGCCTAGCCTTCGCCGACGTTTGAGACCACGACGTCTCGGTGCTTGCGATGTCGATCGTTAGCAAAACCGTGATCCGGGAGGAGAAGGTCTCTCCTTTCGGACTCGCGCGGTAGACAACGCACTCGTCGACAGACGCGTCGTCCGTTTGACACTGAGAACGCGGGTGGGTGATGATGACGGTGGTGCTGGTGGTGGTGTCGGTGGTGGCGGTGGTGGTGGCGATGGTGGTAGGAGGCACCTCCGCCGACGACGGTGGTGACGGTGATAGAGAAGTACTCGTCATCGGCAGCGATGCTGTTGAGTACATCGGGGTGTCGCGGCTGATACCACGTGGTCCGGCACAGGTGGGAGTGACTAAAACCGCCCTGCGCCGCGGAACCGCTCCCGCGACGACGAGTCGGGTCCCCGAGCCACCCCCACATCGCGCCGGGGAGGATGCGTCGCGCGAGAATTCTTTGCGGCCGCGACTTCCTCCCCAGATGAGTCGAGTGGTCGCGAAGTAAAAGAATATCCACACTTGGGTTTCGTAATAAAAATTTATGTGATAAAAATATATACGAAAGTAGATTTTGATCATAATTTACGAAATTGAAATTTCGTATTTCACTCTCATTGTCAGAATGAACTTCACGCTCGGTTTTTATTTCTGAAGCTGATGTATATCGCTAATACACTTAAGACTTATACGATTTATATAGTATACACAAACAAGATTCCCGGATTCCACATAATAACGTGACGTCAATAAGAAAAATATGAAATTGATCGAACCTTGCTAAGGGAACTATTAAAAGTGTGTAACGATATGCCATTGCTTGTCAACGTCAACCATAATTAGGTTGTCACAACCTATTAAAAATTAAATAATCGAAACTTATATTAAAGTATTAAATAATAAACAGGTAATAATCGGTCACAGAAGGAACGTATAATTAACGAATCGCGGCAAACTTGCACATATCTTACGATATTCCTGCTATCTGTTCATGCCTACGTTGAGAAATCGCGGGTATGACGGTAGCAATCAGCCGCTACGCGACGTGACTTTCAACACAATTTAAAAATGCATATGCCTTCCAGATATATTAACATTTTTTAAATATTTTTTAGCTCAGCTTATATTTCCTTGACTTTTTTTCTGAGCAAAACTCAAAAATAAAAATCTCCTTCAGAAGAAAGAAAATAAAATAATACCAATATGTAAATACCAATATGTAAATGTCATGCGTTGGAAAAAATTTTTTAAAGGGTAAAAATTATTTAACATTTTGCTTCGCGCCATCGTTAATTAACGCACGTTTCATCGTATAATACGTAACAATATATGCGCACTTAAAGCCAACTAATTAACGCTCGATATCCTATAATGCCTTACATAACTTTATTAATATATAACGTAATCAGAGTTGGCGCTAACATTTTAATATCACACATTCTAGAAGAGGCACGAAGCGAACGGCCAATGTATTTTTTCTCGCGCGATTATTCTTTATAATATATAGTGTTTCCAAGTTTATTTCTTCCTTTATATAGACTCGAAACGTTAGCCTTCGACTAACCGGTTTACCTTATCGCGCAATTCGCTTAATATCGCAATAATAATAACTGTCACTGTACGGTGTCACCTACGAGAAATTTTTAATATCGTTTTAATTTCGTGAGCTATTAATTTTGTCTACGCTATGCCACCATTGTTGGTCACAGTTATATCAATCGTGATTATCAATAATTATTTCTAAAAAAAAAAAGATTAACGCCACCCCTGTTTGGGGGTATTTAATATCAAAAAATGCGTAGACTATCGTAAACTATAATTGTTACAAGAAAAGAGCCGCGTGCAAGAAACAAGCTACGCGATTATCCGTAAACCTTCAGACCGCGTAATAATTATGATTACCAAATTAATTAGCCGCGGCGTGTTTCGAAGTAGAGCCGACCATCGTGTCAGATCGGCGATCGACGAAAAACATATGCGCGCACATTTGCAGATGCCCAGTTCCACTTAATCGCGTTTTTCATCCCTTAAATCTGTGTCGCCGAGATTCCGCGACCGAGCCGATTGCACTGTATATTAATTAGCGCTAATTACACGAAGCTAAGCCTACCTTGACCGCGCGCCGCTGTACAGCCGTTTGTAACGGGGCCGTTTGTAACGTTAATTATTATCGTCAATACGCTTTTGTCTGATACGGGCCCCGGTTTACGATCGGCATTGACGTTTGAAGTGACCACAGCTCTCTCTCAATCCTGCCTCACCCTCCCCTTCTGCCAAATCTCTCTCCGTTCACTCATTAGCGTGATTTTTCGGTAACCAAGGATCAGCTCCCCGTCGATTAATTTACAGTGATTTCATAGCACTCCCCCCCCCCTCCCCCGCGTTTATCCAATTATTCGCGTTTTCAAATAACGATCTTTGACCTTCGTTAACGCTCGCCGCACGTCAACGTCGCCGTTAACGAAATTTGGGAATAAAACGCGCAATATTTTTCTTTTACCCGGTGTGACGCGGATTTTCGATATGTGCGCGGTTCGGTGGAACAGCGGCATAAGCGTCGTGAAGAACGACGATTAAAAATACGACATTCCATATCAGTTGCCGTCCATAAATCTTTGAACTGTGTTTTGTAAATATTAAATACTTCGTAATATATTTTCTTTTTTTTTTCTTTAAGGAAAAGAAACAAATCGTATTACAAGAAACAATTTCTAATCATATATCTCTGCGTGTATTATTAGCACATAATTGCCTCATTACCTATTCATTAAACATTCGATATCTCGCCAGTAAAATTAACACGATTAGAATAATGTCTGTATCGCAATTGAATCATCTTATTACGTGTCTCACAACCATTAATCAAACCACGATTAAGAAATCGGGGAAGGGCGCGTAATTGACGTAACGTTATTAACATTTACGCGTCGGGCGTAACTGGGATCGGACTTAGAGGCACGTCTTCGCACTCCTCTCGAGTGTATCGAGAGTATCAATTTACCTCGATTACCGCCGAGGAGAACGTTATATCCTCGAATTCCGAACTGACCGGCGATTGCGGAATTCGTTTCTCAACGTTGATTGGAAAACTGACACTGACCTTCCTCCCGTAACACAATACTTTCGCGGAAACAACTGTAATCATTGTGTCATCTTTCCGCTGTAACAGCGGCCAGCGACATCATTTTACTCTTATTATCTTTCCCTCACCGTAACTATCATTGCCGGTCAGCGAAAGCACGTTAGTTTGCTCGAAAATTAAAACGTTAAAAACAATTGGCGGAGTGCCGATGGTGAGTTTACCTTTAGATTCGTATCGAGTCCTTCCATGCGTCCATTCATTTGGCTGGAACGTACCGATGCCTGCAAACAAATGTCACGGAGAAGGCGTCGAATTATTAAATCTTAATTGATTCATCCGTCGCGCAAATTTTTATAATTGGACGACTGTCTTCCGCGACGATTTATCGTTTGTGCGTCAAGACGCGAAACGAGCGGGGCGAGTAAACTTTACGCTGAAACGGGCAGGACGGCGAATTAAGAAGTAAATTAAGATTCAGTAATAACGCGAGAAGAAAGAGGCCAGCGATATTTTGCAAGATAGGAAAAAAGCTAAGTATCGGGGGAAGATACTCTTTGTCAGATCAGATACATATAATTTGCAGATAGCACTGACTTCGATAACCGTAAAAAATCGAAACAATTAAACGACGTACCGACGTATGCATAATTAAGTGGACAGCAGTTTATTCATGAATCTAGTATTATTTGCCTGTCGCAATATGGAAATTACGCCGTAGGAAGTAAATATTGCGCTTCTTGGAATAATATCGGCGACAATACAGCGTAATAACGAGATATAAGAGTTATGTCAGGTGCACTGAACGCTTGTTAGGATGTTATCCTCCATTGTCGCATCGTAACGAGCATCTGCGCCCTTGGGCAACAAAATCGACGTTCCATTTATAACCATAAGGGGATTTCTATAACTTTTTATGTATGGAGTATAACACGAGAACCCGACGACCAACTGTTAACTCATCGATTCGATGAAAAAATATATCAATGAAAAGCATATTCTTGTTTTACAAATTTTTCTTATATAGATATGTCAACTTAGAGCGAAACGAGGGTTGAGAGATGATCAAGTTGATATCAAGTAGATCATACCTTCGAATCTGCTTCGGGATGTGTCACGCATCCATTCGTACGGCCTCATAGTACCGGTATCTGTAAAAAAAGAGAAAGATTATCTCTTACAAATTAGTTCTGAAATTCCTGTACGCGATAAAAGATCGAAGCGACTTTGACCCAACGTAGAGCTTTCCGCGCGAGCTTTCTGCTGGGGAAAAGCGTTAAGCTCCCTTTAAGCGCGACACGCGATGACGAACAGTATAGCAGTAAGGGGTATGGCACATTGAAAAACTTCAGCAGGAAGACTTAAGCAGTAAGCAAATTGGCCAATCACAGTCGAGAGTTCTCGAAAACTTAAGATAGCTGTTCTATGTGCCATAGCCCTAACACATTTGCCCGTTTCCCGTGAGAATGCGATTGAATTCCAGTTACGTAAGCGCGCGGACAACACAGTGTGCAACAATTTAACCACGTGATTATATAAACATCATCAGCGCCTGTGCTTGACAGATTATGCCTTGCCGACGACATCCCCTATCCTCGTCGTCGCATCGACGAATCACAAAAACAGCCCTGTCGTCCACCTGTGTACCCGTCCCGGGAACGACGACGTTTTAGAATATTATTAATGCCGGAAAAGACCATCAGAGAAATTAAACGGGAACATTTTTATTTTGTCAAAAAGTATTATTTCGATCGCGGGCAATATAATTATTACTTTACGTTATCTGCGGCTGCAAACGCATAAAATTATGTGTAAAATAAATGTTGCATAGTAAACCTAATCGCTACGTTATATTATCTCGTTATGGCACGAGACAGCTAGTCTAGAAAAAATTTACGATAACTGCGGAGAGAATAAACATTTAATATCGGGCAGTAACACAACAACTTCGTTAGAATCTTTCTCATAGAATCGTACACATGCTCGAATGAGATTAATGCTCCCTCTGGGTTTAAAAAGAAATCGCGAAAGGAAAGAAGTTTTTCGACATATTTTACAATAAAGAATACTGCGTTAATGCCATTATATCGAGCAACATTGAAAACGGAATAGTCACAAGAATTAATAAATAACTAAAAACACAACGTTAAAAATGGATGATTAACGTCGGAAGAAAAATGTTACAGATATCTGTCTTATCTGTCTGTTAAAACATGTCAGAAGCGTGGACTTCCGTGTTTGCCAGCACTAGAGGGGGGGGGGGGAGGGGGAGTAAGAGAAATACCGATCCTCGACAAAAACAGCCGGATTACGCTTGCGTGTCGGCAATGTCAAGGCGACTCGCTTATTTTCTTATCAATGCGCGGTTGCGTAATCCGGCCCCGAAGTGCGGTGCACCGATATCCGGACTCGCCGCCTTCGATGTTCGCTGTGCGCTTGACCTGTGACGCAAAACACGCACGCACGCACGCACGCACACACGGAATCAAGGCCGTAACGTAACATTCGCAATGATTCCGTTATGTAAATTAAAATCGCGCGCTTTCTAGATTTAACGCTACCGTCGTTAACCGGTCCGACACGTTCGCTCCGTCTCGTTCGTAAAAATAGGAGTGCGCGATTCGGTATAATCGGTAACGGAAAGAAAGGAAAAGATCGCGGGACCCGTGTTTAACGTGGCGTAATTCCGCGAGAGATACCTGTCGACATTGAATACGTCGTGAATGTAATATATCGGCGCGAATAGAGGCCGTGGCACGTAGAAAAACTTAAGCAGTAAAACTTAAGCAGTAAGTAAATCAACGGTATGGATTCGGTACTGCTTAGGACCGTGCCTTAAGTTCTTGATTGTGATTGGCTGATTTGCTTACTGCTTAAGTTTTTCTACGTGCCACGGCCTTAAGTAATTTCGGATCGTTTTCTCTCTCTCTTTCTCTCTCTCAATCAACTCGGGGGAGCGCTCCCCTGAATGAAAAACGCGTGCGGAGTACTCCTTATGCTGACGTTAGCGGTTGCAACGTGCGGCCGTCTATGCGTCATCGCGACGGCAACGCGAAAACCAAAATTACATTTCACGTTCCGCGCGCGTATCTCGCCGCCACGTGAAAATAATTACATCACGCGGGAGACGTCAATGGACCGACTCACCGACCGGCTCTGGCTGGCTGGATCCGCGTTCCGTATTTACAGGCCGGTACCCTTGCGGGCCTAACACGATTTGCATTTGAAATACTTTGACCTTTTCAGAGCTGTGTGCAGTTTGCAATTGGTGCCTGTACCCTTTCCCTACGGAAACACTTGATTCGCATACAGATGACAGACTGTAAACTGACCACCAATAACTCTACGATCAACGTTAAACTCAAGTCCGAAATAAATTATGACGATTACGATTTACGATTAAACGAACGATATTATATAATATAATAAAAATATATGTATAATACATGATGCATCATATTATATATTAAGTCAATTATAGAAGTTTTAAAACTAGATTTTCAGAATAACTTTATAAAATCGAGAATATTTGGAATCTCGATTTAAAGGGAGTGCATCTCGAACTGTCAGAGAGAATTCAGAGACGACGGTCGATTGTCGTCGGGTCTCAATTTGAACTGGACACGGAATCACCGGTTTATGCCGATACCTTTCTTCAATCGCCAATCCTCGTCACATTAGATATCGATCTCGAGTTAATTGTCCCCGTAAACTTCGCCACCGATCGGAATTCATTTGCGGTCGGTCGGTCGGTTTGGAAATCGGCCGGCCGTTTCTTCATGACGGAAACCGCGGCTACGATCGGCTCGTTGATAAATATACCGGCGGGCCGCCGATCGCCGTCGCGTATACGTATACACACGTTTAAACGTTACGTAATGCTTCTTGCGTGTTTTGCGGTGCGCATTACCTCATATCAAAGCAATTCTCGAGCACGGCGCGGCGGCGGTCATTTTCCCACCGAAGGCAGCCCCTCCCGCGACTCGCCGCCTCGTATGTGCGCCCGAGTAAAGTAACCCCGATCGCTCGCGGATTTAAGAGCGATCGCATTCCGGTTCGCCGATCGCGTAAGCGCCGATCGATTTCCGCCGAAATCTTCCGCGTTCGATCGACGATTCGCCCAACGATGCGCCACAATGCATTTTTTTTTTGTCACGGATCTCTACGGTTGTACGAGGTGCTGAATTGCTGCAAGATCACGCGCGAGAGATCGCGATCGTACGTGTCAGCGGATTAGATTTATCATAGTTATAGCGCTCTCGCGGTGTAATAATAGATTTCTTTTGACAATACGATTTCTCTGTCAATCGGTCATGATTGAAACGATCGACTCCGGGTCGCGACTCGCGCGGATCTTTACGTAACGCTGAGCCATCGGCTGAGAGAACGCGCGGAATCACGAGAGGGACAGCCGGAAAAATTGAATCATCGATTACACTTGCGAGGCTTTGCCAGCGTGGGCGATGGCTTCCTCGGCCAACCTTGAATAAGTAATCTGCTTCTCGGAGTAATGCGCCAGTCGCTCGGAAAAAATCGTCCGGGTCCCTGTGTATACACGGCGGATGCATATCGGGAGAGCTATCGGTCTTCCGCGGTGAAAGTACTTACATATCGCGGCTGCACACCGATATGTGCACAAAGTATGTCCCGCTATCGCGGCATGAACCTTCATTCACATTCGACTTTGGAGTTGATCTCATGATCCTTTCAAAAGAAGTGCCAGTATAATTCCCGAATCATACAAGTTATTCAAAATAACTTTTTTATTTTTCTTCACGACCTCAGCTTCAGATACATATATATACGAATGGATCTGATCTATTTTATTTCTTGTTTAATTCTATGTGAACTTCACTTTGATGACTCAGGAGTTATTTACAAAGATCTTTGAAGCATAAAAATAATCTATTAGAGTAAAGATCAAAAACTTACGGTGTTTTATAATCGTCTAGTTAAACTTTTGTGAAAATCTAGTGTCAAATTCGTTAACGAACGAAGACAGATGTAGCACGATAATGAGACATACTTTGTATCATATATTATTATACATCTATAATCCTAAATAATGTTACTGTTCAATAAAACTTATTCTCGTTCGCTTTCGAAATTGATTAACAGAATTGTAAAACTGTAAATGTGCGTCAACGTTTGAAAAACTCAGAACTTAAATTTGTAGTCAAATGACGTGTTGTGGTCAAAGCTGCATAATAAATTAATTACGAGAAATTCGCTTCAAGACTTGTCATTTAGCCTCTGAAGGATCACAGCAGATAAACACGTAAAAGAATACGGAAATTTACCAGCGGTCAAGCACCCATATCATCTGCAAAGAAAAGAATCATTCTCCAGCCATTCCTTGAATTCCATTATGTAACCGGTCGATGTAACAAACGTAGAATACGTAAATAACACATAATAAACTAATTATCTTTTTAGACGAGCCGAGCTAGTAAACAAACGAGAGCTCGAGACGCGCTGTACCGAAGGAGGAATATCGATCAGCATCAAGCTTAAAAAAAAAAGCTAAAAAAAAAGATATAACGTCACCGGGAAAACTAAGGTGTGCTCGAATACGATAGATTTCCGAGATAAAAATTTGCTAAAAATGAAAACACTACCCACGCGACAGCTATAAAGTTTTCCGCGCGTGAAAAATATATATATATTCGCGAGCTCTCCACAACTGGTTTGTCTTCTTACGTAATCGTATCGCCGCTCGCCTCTCTATATCTCATCGTTTTTAGCTATTATGCAACGACCGACTGATACTGCACGGCATAATTTCTCACTTACATATTCCGCGATGCCGGCCGAATGCATCGGAATTGGACGATTTGATGCGCCGCGCCGGCTCGTGCTGCACGAGCTTACGATATACGGCATATCCCCCGAATAAATGGGTCAAACGGATGAATGATAATTCCTTAACGACAAATCGGTGAGCTTAGCTTTCCCTTCAAATCGATTTTTCGGAAGCACGGATTATTATTTTACCCGAATTTCAGTATTCGTTCGACTTCGCATAATATAAAACAGCCAAATTCTTAGAATCAACTGGAAATCAATCGTAGAACACGCTTAGCTTTCCTGAACAACGAATCGATTTTTCAAAAGCATGAATTATTATTTTATCCGAATTTCGGATAAAACGGAGTATCGTTTGACTTCGCATACTTAATAAAGTTCTGCAGAGCTAAGTGCGCTCCTTAGAATTAATTTGAGCTCAATCGATTTCCTCTCACTAGATTCGCAATAAGACCCATTCTCTGTTTCGAAAGTCATCTCGAGAATATTAAAAAAAAAGCAAATGTTAAAGAGCAATCGCGGTTCCATTAACACATTGACTACCGAATGCCAATTAATTCACAGTTAGAAATCTACATACCCAGTCTACAGGCACATATGGACACTATGGGCGGTATTCGTAGTCGGATCTTATTTCAAAACCGTCTTAAGTAATGTCCTCGGTAATGTCTTAAGTTGCTAATATGGTCATTTGATTGACTGGAGTCTTAAGACTACTTTTGACCAGACTTAGGACGATCTTAGATATAAGATCCGACTATGAATACCGCCCTATATCTATACATTTACCTGGCTATTCGCTGATTTGATTATTTAGAAAGGAAGAAATAAAATTTCATTATAAATTTGAGATAAAAAGTAAATACAAAATTAACACTGCGCGGGCACCGTGTTTTTGGAGCACTTACTCAGACACCCTGGGACTTTTAAGTCTAAAGAGTTTTTGAAAGGATTTCTGTTACAAAAAATCTATAAAAATTCATGTATCACCTTTAAGGCTTCATAAAGTGATTTCTATACTTACATAAGCCGGAACTGTTGCAATTTTGTTTTAAGAGTGCTGAAGTCATTCCCGTGGGAATCACAAATGAAAAATCGACTGTGTGTGCCCTAAAAAGCCCACGGTGTCCGCGCAGCGTTAAGTAGCATATTAAAACAACATAAATGCTGATAAAATATAGTGTCGAGAATAAAACTACCTAAATGTACAGTGACAGTCAACGTGTCAGGATCCATTCGGGCCCACGAGGCGCCGAGAAGTCCGCGCTTTCCGCGCACGCACGCGTTTGTTTGGAAAAGCCTCGGTCGGAGCTCGGAGCGGGTGAACGCGTAACCACGCGCTCGTGCCACGCGGCGCGCGCGTGTGCGCGCATACATATACGTGTTACGAGCGTTACGACGAACCCGGGTGCATACGCCGTACGCGCGCGCGCGCGTGTATGCATGCGATAAGAGCCGCGTCGCGACGCGGCGCGTTATATCATCGTCTGTTGTGTGCGGCGTGATATTGTGATACGTCGCCTCCGGTTCCATCAGCCATTGAACCGTTCGCTCGCTCGCTCGCTCGCTCGCTCGTTCGCCCGCCTCAATTGCGCGGACTGCCAACAAATTGGAGCGGGCGACTAGCTCTCGCGGAGCGCGCGGACGGGCCGGAGGAATTCGCTCAAATTCGAGGGAGAGACCGGAGAGACGACGATCGCGAATCCTCTCGCGCGGTCATATTATCATCGTTTCTCGCGTCACGAGGAAGCTTCCGCGCTTTCTTACTCGCGAGCGATACGTTTAAAATGTATCCCGCCCGAAAACTCGGTCGTCGGTTTCTGCAAAGATCGCCTAAAGATTTGGAGGACGAATCGCGAGGAATTGCGCGCGAAGAAAACTCGCGAGCAACGCCGGAGGTTCGAGAGAGAGAGAGAGACGCGCGTAAATGCAGTTTGAAGGATCAGAACGCTTTCCCCCATCGAACAATCGTGCAATGTCTCGCAGGAATTTCTATTGTCCGCGCGTATAAAGGCCCTGGTAGATACGCAAACGATTAAATTGGAGCTAAACGCGGCGCGCGCGCTCGCGGGATTCCTCCCGGCCGTCTCTCGCACGCGACAGACCTGCAATCGATGCATTTACATGTCCTACTTACGTTATTTATCGTCGGCCGCGGGTGTCATAATCGCTGATCGCACATTTAAATACATTCTTAGTGCGCAGGGAACCGTCCGCGCCGCGCCGTCGCGTTTCGAAAATCGGCGATTCGCGCTCGCGGCTTCGTCGAGTCGCCTCGACGCTTCGCTCGCGAGCGCGCGAGCGAGGAAAGGACGAGAGGAGAGGAAAAGTATAAAAAATGCCAAGCGCGCGCAAATGCAGAGAGATATTTTCACGTCACGGACGCGATAACTCTCACGGAATCCTCGTCGTTCCGCAGAATCGCGACAATTCAAGCGCACTCACCTCTCGGTCGTCGTCGTCGTCGTTCGGCGTTTCGATGCAGGCGCGATCTCCCGCGCTGTCCCGCGCTGCGCGAATCCGCGTGAGGAATCTCCCCTGCGTCGCGGAACGAGAGAAACCGTAAACACGCACGCACGCACGCACGTGAGGCACGTAGGCAGAAACACGCGCGAAACCCGAAAGCGCACTTCGTCTTTCGAACGCGCGCGCGGAGCCGACGAGCGCGACAGCGAATCGCCGGAACGCCGTCCCGCAGATTGCCGCTTACCCGGCGGAGCGCGCGCTCTCCGCGAGCTCCCCTCGAGGCGACCGTGCCGCCCGCCGAGATGGCGCCAGCATCCCCGTTCCCGTCGGCGCGGCGTCGGCTTCGCGGAACGTCGCGGTCGCGTCGCGGCCGTCGCGGGATGACTGATCCGCGCTGATCCGCGCGACCGTCTGGACTCCGAGCGGATCCGAGCTTAATTAATATACCGTCGACTCTCGCGTACATTTACATGTCGTTATATGCACTCGCTATAGTGAGCGTAATAAACAAGTAAAAAATTAAAAACTTGAAAAATTTAAAAATTTAATAAAAAAGAAAATTGAGTAAAAATAGAAAACGCAACATAATCTAAGAATCAAAAGACTTCGCCCATAATCTAAGAATAATAAAAATTGGACCATAATCTAAGAATAATAAGAATTTGGTCATGATCTTGGAGTAATAATAATTAAGCCCATATGTTTGATGTAAATGGAGCAAAATAGCGGAACCTACAACTCTCTATTCATCTTTTAATCTAAAGAAAGAAACGGATTCCTATCGTTTTCCTTCTATTTCTTGAATTCGTTTTTTATTTTTCAATATTTCTATTCACATTCTTTAAATTAAATTTTTCTTTCTATTCCTTAATTAATTAAAAAATTTTTTCTTCATCCATGCGCAAAACTCGAAACTTAAATTTTTCTTGTTCCTGAATATACTTTATTCTATTTTACAAGTCTGAATTTTAGTTCTTTTTTATATACAGAAGGATTTTTAAATTAAATTAAAATTCTTTAATGTATCGGATAAAATCTCACGCACACACATACACACACAGGCATAAATGGTTTTTTCACGTTTCTCATGTAGTTATTTCAAGTAAAGGATAGCATCAGCTCTCTTTTTATATTGTTATATATTTTAATTACGCAAATTTCTATGAACGGAAATGATCATGATACATCACGGTAACATGTGTCGAAACGCCAGTTCAGTGTTCGAATTTATTGAGAACTTATAAATTAAACGAAGTATATAAACGCTAATTAACACCTAATTATATTTATATTGAAATTTGTACCTTCTTAGGTTAAAAACATCTATATACAGCGATACGGAGCGATGAGAAGTATCCTTCACGCCTGCAACACCGGCCTTTCGTGCTTGCCCTCTAACGAGTCGTTAACAGATGCATAACCAGTGCCACCCTGTAAAATAACGAAAATGGATATTATTGTCTGTGCCAATTATTTGTACACTGTATCTATATTACTTACCCTCTGTAGAGGGATGATATCAGACGGGGTCAATTTGGAATTATCTAGAGGGTTGATCCAATCCTTCTTTATTAACTTTTCTACACACTCCATCGTGACGACGTCGCCGCTGTAAATACAAGACATTTAAACAGTTAAGCAAGACGATGAAATCGATAACTTGCCACTGAAGCAAGGCAGAAGAATATTTCATTATTCTTACGTGGTTCTTATCACGGCACACGGAACGTTGTTGCCCAAAACGTCGTGCGTAATGGGGCACATGTATCGCGCCTGTTTGACGATAAGCGATCTCTTGTCATCCGGGTCCTGAACCACTGTGAATTTTATCGGAATCAGATCCTTGACTTTCAACGGCTTTCCACTGACGGGGCAATAAATGGTCTTGTCCGGCTTCTGTAAGGAGACTTCCTTCGCCCCCGGGGTCTTCGAGGGTATCCAGAAGCTCGGCAGCACCTTGTCCTCGCCGTTCTTCATGTTGGAGACCGACTCTCCGTCCGTCGTACTAGGCCCGCTCGACATGATGATTTTTTCACCCTTCAGAAAATTCTGCAACTTCTTCAGCTCCTCATTGGCCGTCTGTTCTTGCGACTGTTCCTATAATAAATACAGCAATGTAAGTATATCGACTGTTCAAGCTTTCTGATAATTTTAAAGCGCGCCCATAACCTCACCTCTTCCTTCTGCTTCTGCTTCTCGTATTCCTTCAGCTTCCTCGCATATTCCCTCTTTTTGGTCAGGATGTACTCCAATATCGCCTCTTTGTCGAACAGATAGCCGTCTTTCCTGCGACAACGGATCGTGGATCGTGAAACAGAGTGCGCGAATACGAAGCACAAGAACAAAAAATACGCGTCACACACAGTTCCTGAGATACTTACGTGATCACTGGATTCCTGCAGGGTTGCAGAGTCAGGCAACAGCAGTCGAAATCCTTGACGGAGTCCTTGCCCACTCGTTGAGTGTTGGTGCCATAACCTGACGCCGCGGCGTCCTTCTTCTTCTCGTGATACGTGTACACCGCGCCCGCGGTACAATTCCTCGCGTGCCGCGTCATCGCGATCGCGAAATTACGAAGCGATTCTTCTGCCCGAAGAAAATATCACTCGTATCTCTTCAACGTTCACCACGGAGCCAGTGCGGAGTGCGGAGCCGTCGGCGCCGTCAACAACGAGCTGAACGAGCAACAAGCGTCTCGAACTCGAAGTCTCGATTGTCTCGAACCAGCACGGCGTCGGCCATCTTGGGTCGCATCGATAGATCGCGCTCGGATTGGTCGGCGCGAACGGCAGCCATTGAAATTTGCCTCGTTTCTGTTACCGTCATTTTCAAATAGGTTAGGAGACTACAATGTAGCGTCTTCACGCTCCTAGAAATGCAACGTAATATTATTTCAGGCTATTCAAAATTTCATGGGACGATGGACACAGGACAATGGAGAAAGCGATGGAGGGCGACGGCCAAGCGTCCTTAATCCGTCGCAGACGCGATGCCATTTCTCTTTTATTACCATTATTTTCCGAATAAATTAAGAAATTGTTTAATGCAGCGTCACCCTGATTCCAGAAATTCGCGAGTAATATTTTTCTGCAAATTATCCAAAATTCTACGGAACGTGGAAATGATGTACGAGCGTCATTAATTTGCATAAAATTAATCGCAGACGCGATACCACTTCTCTTATTACCATTATTTTCCGAATAAATTAGGGAATTGTTTAATGCAGCGTCACCCTGATTCCAGAAATTCGCGAGTAACATTTTCCGCAAATTATCCAAAATTCTACGGAACGTGGAAATGATGTACGAGCGTCATTAATTTGCATAAAATTAATCGCAGACGCGATTATGTTACTTCTTTTGTTACTATTTTCGAACACATTAGAAAACAAATTGCAAGTTGCACTTCCTTTAAATTATTCAGAAATCTATTACGAAACGTGGATGGAAAATGATGAACAAGCGTTCTGTAGATTGCGTCACATCTATCGCAAACGCGATGCCACTTCTCGTTTTGTTACCGTTATTTTCGAGTACTTTAGATTATTCGGAAACTGTATAAATGTATTTTGCATCTATTACAGGCACGATTACGTCATTTCTCGTTTTAATACAGCCATTTTCGAATAAATTAAGAAACTGTTCAATGTAGCGTTGCCCCGCTTCTAAAAATTTGCAAGTAACATCATGTCCCGAGTTCTAACAATAAGTATAGAACGCGATGGAAAAGCGTCGAACAAGCGTCCTTAATTTACATCACATCTATCGCAAACGCAATTATGTTACTTCTCGTTTTGTTACCGTCATCCTCGAACAGATTAAGTAATTATTTAATGTAACGGCACTTTGTTTCTAGAAATTTGTAGGTAAATGTTTCTGTTAAACAATACTATCCCGACAATTCTAAATGATTGAACGAGCACTTTTGATTTATACATACATCTATCGCAGTCATGCTAGAGATTAGATAAAATAACAAGATAAAATAAATTTGATATAAAATAAATTCTTGGAAAAAAAAACAAACGCTTGAGATTCCTTTAACACCTTTCTTTTATCACAATTTCTGTACAGTCCTTTATTTGAGATGTCACAGCTTTCCAAGTAAAAAAATACGTGCTTTTATTTACAAGATCGAGTCGGCAAACATAATAAGGAGACAACTCCCTCTCGTCGATGGGGAAAAACGAGCACTCGTGCACGATTACAAAAAAAAAAAAAAAAAACGTTACAGTCACACGAACCGTTCAATATTCAACGGCGGAAAGTACCAGAACGAACCGGGGGACACTACGAGCGACCCTGGTCGCTCATGAACAATTCATTTCTTTTTCCTGTCGCCGTCGTCCTCGCTTCCGGACGAGCTGTCGTCGTTCCTCCTGCGCTTCTTGCGTTTCTTGCGCTTGGAGCTGCTCTTCTTCCTCTTCTTCGCCTTCTTGCGCTTCTTCTCCTCCTCGCTGGACGACGACGACGACGACGATGACGACGATGACGATGACTCGGAATCGGATGACTCGCTGTCGGTGCTCTCCGAGCTCTCGCGTTTCCTCTTGCGCTTCTTCCTGGTTTTCTTCTCCCGGCGCTTCTTCCTCGCCTCCCGCAGCTTCTTCCGCAGCTCGCGTTCGCGCAGCTCCGTCAACGGGGTGACGTAATTCTCGTCGCTGTCCGAGCTCGTGCTGCTCACGTCCAGCACGATCTCCTTGTTGGGATCGATCTTGATGAAGTTGCGGCACTGATAGGTTAAGTGCCCGGCGTAGCCGCACTTCTTGCAGGCCGGTCGCACCTGCTCCTTGCTCTGCGGTATCAGCCGCGAAAGGACGCCGGCGGGGTCCATGATTCCGCGCCGCCGCCGACGGCTCGCGAACGGGCGAGCCTAAAGCCTCAGACGGGACTGAATCCCGAGGACGACGCCGCGAGAAAATCTCCGGGAAATGACCGAGTAAAACGAGATAACTCCGAGTTAATGGCTCGTCAATGAGCCTTTAGCCTCCAGAAACGAAATCTCGAACATCACGGTTTACATTAGTGTTAGAGAGTCGTTATTGTAAGAATCGATTGTCTACACCCGCGTTTGCGTGAGGAAATCTCGAAGGCGGTCCTCGATAAATTGAGAGAGCCGATCGATCGGTAAATAAAAAGCGTTTTTCCCGTTTCTCAACACGTGGGAAACGCTCGCGCGTCTAAAATCATTTGGCGAAAGGGCCAGGAAGGGCTCGGAGAAACGTCGATCGCGTCGCCACGTGACACACACACACGCGACGCGCCACACACGCATACGCGAAGCGCGCGCGTCATCCCGTTGCGCTTCAAGAGTTCAAGAGCGCGTGCGACGCTTCTAGATCTCCGGAGAGCGTGACGTCGCTTCCGGCGACCACGCGAGTCGCGCGAGCGAGACCGGCCGGCCGAGCCGGGCGGGCGCGTTCCGCTCGCGGAATCCCGCGCCTCCCGACGCGTCCGGCTCCCCGACGATTTTTCCCGCGCGACCCGACCCACGGAATCCGCGGCAAACCCGCTCGACGCCGCGCGCGAGGAGCGCGCTTGATAGAAGGTTCTGGAAACGGGCGGGCTTCCGCCTTCGAGCGCCTTCTAGAATATTCGGCGCTCGATAAAAACCGACGCTGCGCGCCGCTGCCGAATACTCGTCAAAGTGACCGCGTGCCGAACGGATCGTCGCTCGCCGTTGATTCGATCGTCCTCTGCGCTCCCGCGCGTACCGTGCCCCAATTCAGAGAGCGTGCGCTCTGCTGTTACGTGCATTCGACGATTTTGCCCTCGCGAATCCGCATCTCGTGCTGATTTCATTTAATCCCGAGGGAAGATGCCCGAGGACGTGAGCATGTCGGACGCCGGCGAGGTGGAGACCTTCGCCTTCCAGGCGGAGATCGCGCAGTTGATGAGCCTGATCATCAACACCTTCTACTCGAACAAGGAGATCTTCATCCGAGAACTCATCTCCAACTCGTCCGACGTGAGTGGCTTTGTGGTTAATTACGGGAAAAAAATTCGCCCACGCCGTCGCGCCCCTCGTGGCTTTAGCGTCCATTTGCTCGACGTTATTTCGATTCCCACGCGAGTTAACCTGTTAATTTTGTACATTTTAATATTTCTGAATATATTTTACATTTTTTTTTTTATCGAACTTTAGTGAATTTTTTTATTTGCATGTTACTACGTTTACGCGAGCGTTACTTCTGTAGTAACTTACGATAATTCACTCGTTTACGCGGAGTAAATTATCGTAAGTTACTACAAAATCCCGTTTACGCGAAGGAATTATCGTAAGTTACTACAGAAGTAACGCTCGCGTAAACGTAGTATGTGATATATAACGTTATTAAACTTTCCTCTTTGTTACACTTGCAAATCTGGAAATCGTGATTAGAAAATTGTGTAAATTTAAATGAGCGACGAAAAACTGACGAATCTTTTGATTTCTGTCTAGGCGTTGGACAAAATTAGGTATGAATCTCTCACAGACGCATCCAAGCTGGATACGTGCAAGGAACTGTTCATTAAGATCGTTCCGAACAAGAACGACCGCACCCTGACGATCCTCGACTCGTAAGTATTAATCTTTCATAGAAATATATGCATGTGACACATAATAATATAACAGTTTTCTTTAAATTCAATTTTCTTTCTTTTATTTTTACAGTGGCATTGGCATGACCAAAGCCGATCTTGTAAATAACCTGGGTACCATCGCCAAGTCGGGAACGAAGGCGTTCATGGAAGCTCTGCAGGCAGGCGCCGACATCTCCATGATCGGACAGTTCGGTGTAGGTTTCTACTCGGCGTATCTCGTGGCCGACAAGGTTGTCGTCATCTCCAAGCACAACGACGACGAGCAGTACTTGTGGGAGTCTGCCGCCGGTGGTTCGTTCACGGTTCGTCCCGACAATGGTGAACCGATCGGACGGGGCACCAAGATTATCCTGCACATCAAGGAGGATCAGACGGAGTATCTGGAGGAGGCCAAGATCAAAGAGATCGTGAAGAAGCACTCTCAGTTCATCGGCTATCCCATCAAGCTCGTCGTCGAGAAGGAACGTGACAAGGAACTGAGCGAGGACGAGGAGGAGGAGCCCGCCGCGAAGGAGGCAGAGACAGAGGACGAGAAGCCCAAGATCGAGGATGTTGGCGAGGATGAGGATGAGGATAAGCCTAAGGAAGAGAAGAAAAAGAAGAAGAAGACCATCAAGGAGAAATACACTGAAGATGAGGAATTGAACAAGACGAAACCGATCTGGACGAGAAATCCGGATGATATCACGCAGGAGGAATACGGCGAATTTTACAAGAGCTTGACCAACGATTGGGAGGATCATTTGGCTGTGAAACACTTCTCCGTGGAGGGACAGTTGGAATTCAGAGCGCTGCTGTTCATCCCGCGTCGCGCACCCTTCGACCTGTTCGAGAACAAGAAGCGAAAGAACAATATTAAATTGTACGTGCGTCGAGTCTTCATCATGGACAACTGCGAGGACCTGATTCCAGAATACCTGAATTTCATCAAGGGTGTCGTGGACAGCGAGGATCTGCCTCTTAACATCTCTCGTGAGATGCTGCAACAGAACAAGATTCTGAAAGTCATCAGGAAGAATCTCGTCAAGAAGTGCCTGGAGCTCTTCGAGGAATTAGCAGAGGACAAGGAGAACTATAAGAAATGCTACGAACAATTCAGCAAGAATCTTAAATTGGGTATCCACGAGGACAGCCAGAACAGGAAGAAGCTCTCGGAGTTGCTGCGCTATCACACGTCCGCGTCCGGTGACGAGCTGTGTTCGCTTAAAGATTACGTTGGTAGAATGAAGGAGAGCCAGAAACACATCTACTACATCACCGGCGAGAGCAAGGATCAGGTAGCCAACAGTTCGTTCGTGGAGCGCGTGAAGAAGCGCGGCTTCGAAGTCGTGTACATGACCGAGCCCATCGACGAGTACGTCGTCCAGCAACTGAAGGAATTCGACGGAAAGCAGCTGGTGTCCGTTACGAAGGAGGGCCTGGAATTGCCGGAGGACGAGGACGAGAAGAAGAAGCGCGAGGAGGACAAGACCAAGTTCGAGAACCTCTGCAAAGTTATGAAGGATATCCTGGACAAGAAGGTGGAAAAGGTGGTGGTGTCCAACAGGCTGGTCGACTCTCCTTGCTGTATCGTCACGTCGCAGTACGGCTGGACGGCGAACATGGAGAGAATTATGAAGGCGCAGGCGCTTCGAGACACGTCCACCATGGGATACATGGCTGCGAAGAAGCACCTTGAGATCAATCCCGATCACCCCATCATGGAGAACCTGAGGCAGAAGGCCGAGGCCGACAAGCACGACAAATCGGTCAAGGATCTAGTCATGTTGCTCTTCGAGACCGCCCTCCTGTCGTCCGGCTTCGCGCTCGAGGACCCGCAGGTGCACGCGTCCAGAATATACAGGATGATCAAGCTCGGCCTGGGCTTCGACGACGAGGAGACGTCGAACGCCGAGGACGAGAAGATGGAGATGGAAGTGCCGACGTTGGAGGGTGACTCGGAAGAGGCGTCGAGGATGGAGGAAGTAGATTAAAGCTCCGAATTAAACCAATTACAATAAGACTCGTTCAATATAAATCTCGAATCCAAAGACTTTCTTAGATCCGTTTGAAAAGCGACAGAGAGAGACTGTTTTTAATTTGAATGTTCGAGCGGCTCTTGTGTTCCTCGTTTTTTCAAGTGTCTACAGAATTACGTGTCACGTTCAGTGGGGATGCGCCGATTTCTGTATTTAACTTTACGGAATAGTTTTTTTCTAGATAGGAATGAGATGTCTCCGCACACGATTCTGTTGACAAGCAGGGTAGCTCGCCAACATTTGATTTCGTTGAAATGTTCATTCTTTTTTACATTTTACATGTCGCTTCTTTCATCTCGCATTAACATTTTTTTCTTTTGTACTTTTGCGTGTTTTATGTTCACACACTTACATCATTCCATCATCGAGTATCTTAAATTAATTGTAGAATAAAGATGTAAACATTGTGCGCAATAAAACAATAGTAATCTTATTTCGACCGATCTCAGTGTCTTTCCTCCAGATATTCCTGCTAATCTCCTGCTTGATCTCAAGAAATTTATAATTTACTCTGTAATCTCTAAGAAAGAATGCTTTAAATAATGTTTGGTAAAAGTATCAAAACTAACCGAACAACTTGGAATATTTTTCATGTATTTTTCTAATGATGAGATATTTAAAAAACGTAAAAAGTAATTGAATAACTTATAATTGCTCATAATATTCTTGATGCGTTTTTCTAAGACTGTATTCACTTCGACTTTTCATTGATGAATGATGAAATATTAATAAAGTGATTATCTTATTCAAATATTAATCGTTTGTCGGTCTTCAGTATTACTCTGAAGTAAACAATAAATTTTAATACATAAATTTAATCAATTCAACGATAAGTTTGGAGCAGATTCCAGTGAAAATATTCTCGCTGATTCCAAACTATTTTCATTAATTAAACCTAAGATAAAAATTAATTATGTAAGATTATATAATTATATATCTATGATATAATTATGTCATATTAACATCTAAATTCTAGAAAACATATCGATACATTTTGGGGCGATAATCCGTGTCTAGACCTAACTTGACCTCGCGTGAGTGTGCTCTTTCCCGAGGGCACCCCAAGGCGCACCCTCCATTCGCACCAGCTGCACTTGGAAGTGCACGCGTGGGCTTCGACCGGGGAAAGTAGGGAGGGAAGAAGATTACCGACGGTGGGCAGGTGCAAAGACTGCAAAGGTGCCAAAACGAACGGACCTCCCGGCGCAATTTCTCGGACAAGCCGGCCGTTCTCGTGCGCGCGCCAGCTCGAAGACGGAGCATAGAGTGCGACACCGTGTCGCGCGGCGTGTTGTCGCGTGTTGCCACATCACCACCGAGCCCAAGCGAATTTCGAAGCGTGTCCCTCGCGGTGTGTAGATCGCGCTCGCGCCGATCGGCACTATCTCGGCAAGCCACCTCGTCACTCTCGTCAGAGCCGCGATATACGTGGAAAGGAAGGACGTGACTGCGTGAGGGCCGTGGGCCGCCGCCTGTCTCTCTCTGCACCGCGTTCGCGCCAGGCAACATGACGACTCGTCACCACTGAGCCCGCAGCCCGCAGCCCGCCTCGCGTGAGAGACTCATTCCTTTTTCCCCCCGCGACGCGGCCACGAGGAGCGACAAATCGCGGAGTCACGAGCGCAGCTGCTACCGAACCCTCGACCCTCGAGAGCGTACCGACTTGTCGATCGCGCACCGATTTTCCCGTCCGAGGGCTTGTCACGCGGCATCATGAGCGCACCCCAGGCACCAGTGAAACTGCGGAACGGGGTGGTGAAGCAGGTGAGAAGATCCCGTCTCTCGCACGGCGATACATTCGTCGCTATTTTGCGCCGCGTCGACACGCAGTTGATCCCCTGCCCGCCCGCCCAGCTGGCAGGAATTACGCCGTGGAACATATGGCTGCGGCCTGGAGCATCGTCGCCGCAGCGGCCGGCCACATGCTTCCCAGCATCCTTTAGATATTTGCCGCATTAATGAGAATGTTCTTACTGCCCTCTCGCCTTTTAATTTGTCCCTCGTCGAGCGACGAAAGTTCTATGAAAGATATCAGCAATTGCATAATTGATATTCTAATATGAGATATGATACAATGCTGGATACTTTAAGTTTACTCACGCTGTAAAATTTTAATCCTAAAGGTGACGTCGGGAGATACCGTTGTCATCCGTGGACAGCCTATGGGCGGTCCTCCACCTGAAGTAACAATCACTCTATGCAACGTTACTGCTCCAAAATTGGAACGTTGGAAAGGAAGGTACATAGAATTGTATATTCATGTTATACGAAACTGTTGCTTATAAGATTTTTTTCTTAATTACTTTATAATTTTTGAAGTGAGAACAGATTTGTACAAGTTTATAAGCAATAATTTAATTACAAAGTCGAATAATAATTTACGCACTTGTAGCATGGATGAGAGCAAAGATGAACCGTACGCTTGGGAAGCAAGGGAGTTCCTACGCCGAAAGTTGATTGGTCAAGACGTCACTTTTGCTACTGAAAAGTCTGTCAATACTGCCAGAACGTATGGAACCGTCTGGTTAGGAAAAGGTATATTATTTGTCGTTCGCGGACAGCCGTGCGTTCTGCTAGAATCTGAAAACTGAATTCTCGTATTTAATTGCGATTGTCATGCAGACAGGAATGGCGAGAACGTGATCGAAACTTTGGTGTCCGAGGGTCTGGTGAACGTTAAGAAGGATAACCGCAATCCTACGGTCGAGCAGCAACGATTGATCGAACTGGAGAACATCGCGAAAGTCGCGAAGAAAGGGAAATGGTCGGATTCGCCGGCCTCCGAGCACATAAGGGACGTCAAATGGACCGTCGATGATCCCCGAAAGTTGGTTGAGAAATTCGGCAAGAAACCGATCAAGGCGGTGATCGAATTTGTCTTCGACGGCTCCACCGTGAAGGCTTTCCTCTTACCCGATTTCTACAATATAACGCTGATGATCTCGGGCGTTCGCTGTCCTGGCTGGCCGAATGGACGTCGCGAGAATTCCGTCGGCGATCCTTATGCGGATGAGGCTAGATATTTCGTGGAATCGCGACTCTTACATAGGGACGTCGAAATAGTGTTGGAGTCGGTCAACAATAATAACTTCATTGGCAGCATTATTCACCCTAAGGGTAAGTTCGTGGCGCGTTAAACATTTGGCAATCGAGTGTTTATATACGCTAAATTATGTATAATAAACGTCAATGTTTTTCTCGTTTGCATTAGGAAACATCGCCGAAATTCTGCTGAGCGAGGGTTTCGCGAAATGCCAGGATTGGTCGATCAGCAACAGTAGAGCCGGCGCGGAAAAGTTGTACCTCGCCGAGAAAGTGGCGAAGGAGGCGCGTTTGCGCCTGTGGAAAGACTACAAACCGTCCGGACCGCAGATCGAGTTCACCGGCACTGTCGTGGAAATTGTCAACGCGGACGCGCTCATTATCCGAACGCAGAACGGGGAGAACAAGAAAGTATTTCTGAGCAGTATTCGACCGCCTACCCGTGAGAAGAAAAATATCGAGGACAGCAACAATACGTCTCGAAAAGATTTCAGACCTCTCTACGATATACCGTGGATGCTGGAGGCGCGAGAATTTTTGCGCGAGAAATTCATCAGGAAGAACGTAAAAGTGGTGGTCGATTATACGCAGCCGGCTAGGGATAATTTTCCGGAGAAGCTATGCTGCACCGTGACCTGCGGCAAAACGTAAGTGTAAATCGATCTCTATAACGTCTGTTCGCTTTTTAATAAATTTGCACTAAGAATTATCAATGTTTGATAATATTTTATCTTATCATGCCAACAGAAATATCGCAGAGGCACTAGTCGGCCGAGGTCTTGCGCGAGTGATCAAGTACAGGCAGAACGATGATCAGCGTTCCTCTCATTACAATCTCTTGCAAGTGGCTGAGAGCAAAGCGGAAAAATCGCAGCACGGGCTGCACGCGAAGAAAGACATTCCAGTTCACAGAATAGTGGATCTCTCGAACGATCCATCGAAGGCAAAAGCGTTCTTGACGTCGCTCAAACGAGCGCAGGGAATCAGAGCGGTCGTCGAGTTCGTGACGAGCGGCTCGCGACTGAAACTCTACCTTCCCAAGGAAGATTACGTTATCACGTTCGTGCTGGCTGGAATAAGAACTCCGCGTTGTCAGAGAACATTGCCCGGCGGTGGAGTGGTGAAAGCCGACGAATACGGCGAGAAAGCTCTCGCCTTCACTAAGGAGCACTGTTTCCAACGAGACGTGGAGATCAAGATCGAGAATACAGAGACGAAATTGAGCGGTTTCATTGGCTGGTTGACAGTAAACGATGTCAATATGTCTGTCGCTCTGGTCGAAGAAGGTCTGGCTGAGGTTGTGAATTTTCCGGACTCTGGAGAACTCACGAGAACTCTTAAAGCCGCGGAGGAACGTGCAAAAACAAAAAAGCTAAATGTGAGTAAATGTGCTTAATTACTGAATAATATATTTTATTAAAGAAACTTATAAATATGACTTACGTCGTAGATCTGGAAGAATCGCGTGGAAGCACCAGTGGAGACCGACAAGATCGTGGACGAGAAGGAAGGGCAGGAGCGGAAGATCGATTACCAAAAGGTTGTGATTGCCGAAGTTACCGACGATCTTCATTTCTATGCCCAGTTCGTCGATCAGGGCACCTTGTTGGAGAATATGCTTCTGCAATTACGCCAGGAGTTGGCTACCAATCCGCCGCTTCCTGGCGCCTACAAGCCGACCAGGGGAGATCTGGCGGTCGCGAAATTCAGCGGTGACGATCAGTGGTATCGCGTGAAGACGGAGAAGGTTTCCGGTACCAATGTCAGTGTTTTCTACATCGATTACGGCAACAGGGAGACCCTAAACGTTACGCGAGTCGCCGATCTGCCCGCGCGTTTCGCGACCGACAAGCCGTACGCCCACGAATACGCGCTTGCGTGCGTGACCCTCCCGAGCGACGTAAGTGACAACTCATTTTCTCTGAAAATAAATCAACGAAAATACATCTCAAAGCAAACGTTTGTTGATGATATTTTTGCAGACGGATGACAAGAGAGCGGCGGTCGACGCATTTAAGGAAGAAGTATTGGATAAAATTCTGCTCTTAAATGTCGAATACAAATTAAGCAATAACATAACTGCCGCAACACTGGTGCATCCCAATACAAACGAAGATATCGGAAAGGGTCTCATTTTCGACGGATTCTTGCATGTTCAAAAGCATCGAGACAGGAGACTCACTAAATTGGTTAGTCTCTACTGTAATAATCTCCTGCGATCAAATTTCTTCTATTTTATTGAAACGTGGATTCTCAAACCCATTTTTATCACCATTACCACTGGTCATCTTATACTTCTTCGCTCACAACCTTTAATTTTCCAATCAACCTTTTGTAAAACCGAGGCGTATAGGGTGAAGGTTGAATCCAATAGGTTGACCTCCATCTGCCGAATCGATCGTTTTCACGCGAAGTCACACATCATTTCTGCAATGAAGTTTATTATATTTATCATGCGTGTGTTAATTATTTGCAGCTCGAGGAATACAAGAAAGCCGAGGAGGACGCAAAGCACAATCATCGCAATATCTGGATGTACGGGGACGTAAGGCCGGAAGACGATGACAAGGAATTCGGGTTGTAATTCGTATAAATGCTCAATAATGTGGGATAAGCATTGTTAATCTGGGGAAAAAGAAAAGACAGATCGTGTTATTAAAAAAAAATCACGTAATAAGCAACAAAATATACGATTCTATGTATGCTACATAGGTAAAAAATAACAATGATGAATGTCGATATGAGAGTTACATGTCTCAATGCAATTATATATCTCAATATATAAAAAGATAATTGTACATAACGATTTTAATAATTTCTGTAATGCAGTGAACAAAGTGCGCATGCTGATAGTCCTTGAACGGGACTACGCAGCGATTGGCATCACATGTATTCTCATCGACATGAGCATTTGTTATTAATTCGGTGCCACAAATACAAATTGTTTGAAAACCTGATGTTTTCAATCCGGTATGAAATCTTCAATGTGCAATTCAACGCGTTAGATACATTCAATCATGTTAGATACATTAATTGCTATTCCTATGCATAAACAGTA
Source organism: Temnothorax nylanderi (assembly GCF_030848795.1). Lineage (NCBI taxonomy): Eukaryota > Metazoa > Arthropoda > Insecta > Hymenoptera > Formicidae > Temnothorax > Temnothorax nylanderi. The sequence continues at coordinate 534,413 of NW_027249152.1, read as the reverse complement.
ATCATGTTTAACTCATGTACGCGTTAGTCTTTTCAAGTTTTTATATGCAAGGATTGATCATGTAGCCGTAGAATTTATAACCGCAGATTTAATCTGACGCTGTTAAACCGCGATACGGAAAATTCATATCAACAGAATAGTATTTTCAATTAAAACGACATTGGCTCATTTGAGAAATACATTTTTCAACTTTTTAAAGTGGCACATATGTGCGCGCGCGCGCGCGTGCACGAATTCAGCATAATATAAATGGGGGATATATGGAGTAATAATAATGTGAAGGAAGATACTGTAAAATTTATACTGTCTTTCTCTTGCCAGCTCTTTCCGGATAAATTTCACGTTATTCATGTACGTTATATGCATAAACGAGTTTGATATTAATGTACTTACAACAAATTATTTATGCACAGTTGTCCTACAAATCAGTCCTACAAATTGCAGTACAAGAAATTAAAATTTAAATGTTCAAAATATATTTACGATAAACAAATGTTATCTACTGTGTGTTCGGGAGAAGTAACTCGCAATTTTCTGTGGTACAAAGAATAGAGGTAGATTCTATGCACTACAGAAACAAGCTTTTATGTTTATTTTTTATCAGAATTATTATGCATATATACTATATTATAGCGTACTTTTAATTTATATCACCTTTAACCACGCTGGGAATAATTTTCTAATTTTTTTTTTAGACACTTTGTGATGATTAACTTTTATTTGTGATATTTTATTCGCGTTATCACGTTATCACGTTAACGTTATCATTGACTTTACTTTGTAAATAAAATCCTGTTGGATGTTTGATATACCGTACACACTGTAGGATCAGAAAAAGGAAAAGAAAGGCTTGTTTAAATTATGTTAAGAGTATTACGATTCTTTTAAAGATCCACAAGATATACAGGACTTTCTGTTATTGATATACTTGACTCCTTTACATTACTGTTATACGTAGCGATAATACTTTATATTTCGAATATTTTTCTCTTTCTGCAGTAAAATAGAATATATTGAATAAACACAGAGAGAGAGTATCGTAACTATGTTGTAGAAATGTCTGAAGCAATGATCAAGAATAAATGCAAGAGGAATGTTGTCCAATATGTTAAACTAAAATTTGTCGCACCTTGCGTCGCTGTTCCAACAATGAAGATATGTTTTAAAAATTCAGTGCACGTTTCTTGTGAATCTTTACCTTAAATTAACATCCATTTCTCCCTAAGTTGCGATCAGTATTTCGTCGTTGATACGTAATGAATAGTTTTCAATACCTTGAGGTGAGGTGAATGTTCATTATATTGAGGTGTTATTTCAATTAAATAAATTGAATATTTTATTATAAAGTAAAAAATCATTTTAGTATAAAAAAATTTTAATATATTATTTGAATTGTCATCCTTAGAAAATTATATGTTTAATCAGCTATATTTACTATATGTTTAATCACATTTCCGTCCCAAGAACACGAGTATAAATCGTCTTTACACCATGCGAGTCCTCGTACAAAATCGTAATGTCTATTTTCTTCGAATAGTTGCAGCATTTCTCTTTGGGCATCAAATATTTTTACCGATGTGCTATCGGAGCAGCACGCTAATTGTTCTTTCCTAGAAAATAGATAAGTTATCGTAAATTTATTATCGTCAAGAGTATACTGTGTAAGCAATATCTTGTATGAACTGTTGTACAATCAAGTAAATTGATATTTCCGATAAATTCTCACCTTTCTGGATTTGGATTGAATAACAACTTATGTACGCTTCTGTCACATTCGACTGACTCGTACAATGGAGTTTCCGTTTGTCTGGTGTCAATTAATACAATGCTACCATTATTTGTACCTATTGCTATGAGATGATCCAAATTAGTATTCCAAGATACCGCCGACAAGGAACAATTATTCTTCTTGAAGATACCTTTAAAAAAAAAGAAGAAAATATTGAAAAAACGTAACAAATTTGAAACAAAGATATAAGATAAAATGTAAAAAAAACTGTAAATAAACGTACAATTCGCCGGTTTGGCCCGTCTAATGTCCCATAGTAATGATTCACTATCGAAAGATACGGATACAAATGTAGAATTACACGTGGGCTTTACATCTGTACCAGTGATAATATCTGTATGCGCAAAGCTGTAGGAGTAACTAGCGATCAAGTCCTCCGCGTCCCAGACTTTTAAGCTGTAACAAGCATAAGATTAATAATCTCTTCGCCCTGGCCCGCAACGTCGTACATTTTAGAAGCATCTTACCAACAATCCATTCCTCCAGTGACGATGTTTCTTCGATTGGAAAACACGGACACCGTCAGGACGCTGTTGTCGTGCTGGCAGGCATATTCGAGATTCTGAAACTGGGTCTCCCCGTCCGTCTCACCTATCTGATAGATCTGCACAGCTCCGCTGTCCTCCACGCTGACAAATTTGCTCTTACTAAGGTAAGCGGCGTCCACGACGCCGCTGTCAATTCGCTGGGTCATGGCTGCGGCACGCTTCCGCGAAAAATCCGAGATATCCTTGTAATACCAGACGGTGCCGTTCCAGTAGAGGTCGACCATGTTGGTGCCTCCGAGAAGAGCATTGTGTTCTGCAACAGAGAGATCAGTCACAGTCACATACGTTAGTCACACGATAAACGAGGGAGCCGAGCCGCGGAGCACGTTCTTTACCGTCGTAAATCGAGAGAAACTGCAGCTGCTTGGTGTCGACGGGCGATCGATTTTCTACGAACGACATATTCCTGAAAACATCCCCGTTTAAATTCGGCATGACTGGAGCGTCCATCGCGAACTGGCCCGCTTGTCAGATTACAAGGATAACAACGGCAAAAGGATCAGTTCTGCGACGATTTCTTTCGCTCCACCACGCTTCACGTGTGTCGGAGCACTCGGAGCATCGATTCTCTGTGAGCGGCCGGCGAGGTTAGGGACGCGCGTACCCACGATACGCGCGCAACAGTTCCGTTCTGCGCGTGCTCGTTAGAATGCCGACTTGAGGGATAGGAGGGGGGGACAATAAGAAGAATAATTAACCCGGCCGCGAAAGCGCGGGCGGAAAAAAACGATAGGCACGGACGGAATAAATTATGCGGGGCATTGGGTAAAAAATCGGCAAGCGCGGAACGCGGAACGCGTCGGCGAAGACGGAGCAAGTTATCTCGGACACGCATTTTCCCGGCCTCGCTTTGGAGCGAGAAAGAAGGGGGGGGGGAAAAAGACAGATGATCGAAAGAGATAAGAGATAAATAAATACAAGGTTTGTTTCCAACGGCTGAACTTTCTACACTTATCTGTTGCTCTGTTTAGAGCAGGTGCAGGTGGAAAAGCGAACGCACCGCGTAACCGGCCGCGGCCGGCGGCGGCGGCGTGACGTAACGCGGCTGCTCCTCGCTCCTCCGCTCTCCTCTACACCGTCGGCGCAGTTTTCCCCGTCGCGGCGCATGCGCGTCGTCGGCCAGCCGCGATGCGAATCGGAATCAGTCCAACGGAATCTCGGTGAGGACACGGCCACACGGCACGGGACGGGACGACACGACGTTGTACACGGCCGACGCGGGGAAACGCGACGAGCTAGAGCACCAGGCGACTTGTCAATACGCGGGGCCCAACGCGTCGTCGACCACCCGTTGGCGCTTCAGCAGACGGCGGAGGCGGCGGAGGCGGAGGAGGAGGAGGCGGAGGCGGCGGTGAAGAAGAAGAAGAAGAAGCGGCGGAGACAGAGGTGGTGGAGGACAGCAACAAAGCCGTGACTCGTTCGTCGGGAAGTCCGTCTTGGCTCGCCAGGCAGGATGTCGTCCAAGCCCGCCGAAAAGCCCGAGCAGGTTTTACTTATCGAGCCGCAGAACGAGCTGCGATTCAGGGGTACGCTGAAACCGAGATTTCAAGGAGTCGTCCTCCACCCGCGCTCGTGTATACGCATCCTTTTATTAGTTTCAACACGTTCCTCTCCTGCTCCTCGTCGCGAGACGCGCGAGCGTGGCGAGCGAACGCGTCGCTCGTCGCTCGTCATCCGTCGCATTTTTCGCGACGAGGAGCTCGGCACGTCGAAGCCTACGTCGGAGCTACGTCGTCAAGATGACGTAAGGCCGCGACTCGTCTTGCTCGCTCGCTCGCCGCGGTGGCCACGGCGGACGCGCGCTGCGTGATCGTCGCGTCGCGTCGCGTCGCGTAGCGTCACGTCGCGTCGTGCCGCACGCAGCGAGGAGAGCGAGCCCCGAGCCCCGAGCTTCGAGGTCGCGGCCGTGCGCCTCGACGAGCGTGTGCGACGTCGGTAACTCCGCACCTAACCCCATCCGTCCCGTCCGTATGTCAATCCGCTGTCATCCGCCGCGAGGGCCGAGCGAGATACATAGATCCGTCCCGATCTCCTCCCGCGTCTCGACGAGGAGGAGGAATCCTCCGTCGGGGAACTCGCCCTCGTCGGGACGAGGGAATCGAAAGCGAGCAGGTGACGAGAGACGGTCGAGCGGCCCGATGGCTCTCGCGCCCTCTCTGGCCGCTCTCGCCGTTCGTCGTTCCCGAGAGCCGTTTTTTTTCCCCTTCGCGCGACGGAACGACGGAAAAGCGAGCGAGATCGGTCGATCGTTTCCCGGTCTTTTAGCGAGAACGCGATCGGGGTGCCCATCGATCGCTCCGCGCGACGGCGACGGCGACGGCGACGGTCCGCCGTTGCCTTCGGTTGCCCACCGATCGCTAATCGTCGATACGAGGAAAAGCCATTTATTGAATTTATATACCGCTGCTCCACTTAGCCGCCGCTATACGCGCTACGCGCCAGTAATCCATAAGAGCCTCGTTTATTTATGCGACAGGAGGCCGGCGGTAGATCGCCAATTCCGAGTAACGCCGCGCGAATTTTTTACGATACTCTCTCGCTTTTCCTCTCCCTCTCTCTCTCTCTCTCCCTCTCTCGCGTAATCGAAGACCCGGCTCCTCGGATTTCCTTCGTTGAAACTTGGGAGGGGGAACGTTGAACTCTGGTCTCTCCCCCGCGTGTCCACCTACACGCGCATCGTCCCCCCGGCGTTCCTTACGGAATTTCACGTAATGGAACGAATACTTTGCAGATTTGCCAACTCGCGGCACGTCCACGCGGCGCGTGGATTCTCATTTAACGCCTCGAACGTGGCGATCGCCGTGGCCGCGTCTGTTTACACGCTCATTAGACGCTCGCCGCGCACGTTCTTGCCGATTGTCGCGAAAATGAGGCTCGTTAATTATGCTGAAATCGAGTAACGTCCTTCGACTATGACCGGTGTCGCGTGCGTGTCGTACGTATTGCCAGAGAGAGGGAGAGAGAGAGAGAGACAAACACTCGAGCGCCGATTCAACGACGGACGATCCGCGAGCTCGACGTTCTCGTTATCGGGATTGAGAACACTCGAAAACCAAAAACAATCCGTAATCGTGCCCCCAGCTGATTATATTCTTCCTACTCCTCCCTCACATTGTTCCATATATTTTTCCTGCTATCTATATGTAACAAATTTGCATTGTGTTTATATCTTGTACTTTATGACGTGACAGCAATAATTCTGCTATAATAAGGAATGTAATTATAATTAGCGACGGTTGATTGCTATAGTTAATTACTGTGCGAATTTATTTGTCGTTTTACATATTTCTCTCGCGAGAGGAGTTTGAACGTTATCTAATAAAACGATGACTAATAACTGAATGACTAGCAACTAAAGGATGATTGATGATCTTGATCTTCTTTTAAGAAACGTGAATCTAGTAGTTTTACTTCGTACGACAATCTTAGAATATAAGAAGAAAGGTTTTATTAATCATATAGTAACTGATTATTAGTAGCTCGTGAAAAAGTATAACATTGTGTCAAATAGCTTGCATATTCACTGATTAACATTCATATTCCTTGTACTTTGTATCTGTATTCTTCCAGAATGCTCTTTGTTTTTTTACTATTTGTTCTTGACCCTCGCAATCTCTATTTTATTAATGATTGTAAAAAGAAATAAATGTAAACGCTTGCTCGACACTAAATTCGCGCGTGAGTAACTATTTTATCATTGTACATTGTTGCAAGTGATTTATTTTATCGTTTACTTTTGTTGCAGGCCCTTTCACAGGAGGCCCAGTCACATCATATATAAAATTAATTAATCCAACGAATAAGAAGGTATATTTTAAGATAAAGACTACTGCCCCAAAGAGATACTGTGTACGTCCAAACTCTGGAGCTCTCAAGCCAAAGGATGTCACTGAAATAGCAGGTTGGTCTACAATGTCTCTACATCATGGAAATTAAATTATAAATTTTATTTTTTATAGTTATTGAAACTCTATAATTCTCGTAGATGATATTATTTATATTCGTAAAATTTAGGAAAGATCTGTTCTTTTATAGTTGAATATCGTTTTATTACAGTATGCTTACAACCGTATGATTTTGATCCGTCGGAGAAAAATAAACACAAATTTATGGTGCAAACTGTGGTAGCACCGGATGATGATGACGACGAATATCCAGTTGATGTGGTAAGAGAGTGTGACACTATATTGAAATTAATATTAATATATATCAATAAGTCAAATGCTTATTATTTCATTTGTTCTCTTCAATTTTAAAATTAAATAATGATCAATTATGAACATTGTTTTTTTTTTATTAGTGGAAGGACATAAATCCAGATCAATTAATGGACTCTAAACTGAAATGCGTCTTTGAAAATCCCGTAACTAGTACCACTACTAGTACGGCTAAAACGACTGCAACTTCCACAACAGCTAAGGCAGACTCTAATGCGACTAATGGAAAGAACAAAACAGTTGGCGATTCGGTTAAATCGTCGCCTAAGGTAAGTGTATTAAGTGTATTGTTGTAGATCGACAATAATCATTTGTTACATCTCCAAACAATGTGATTTCCCTCAGGTTCTTGGTGAAGCAGAAGAGAAACTATTAAAAGCTGCGCAAGAGGTTAATCAGCTTAGGGTAGAGGAAAGCACGCTTAGGCAGGAAAATCTTCAACTTAGGGTGAGTATTAGTATATCAACTGTTGTTGTATTTAGACTTTTTACGATAGTTCTATTATTGCATTTTGAATTTGTATTAGCTAAATTTAAAAGGTACTAATTTGACGATCTTGTCATTTCATATATTCTACGAATGACTTAATATAAATAATTGGCATTAAATTTAATTTAAAAAACATTACAAATTCAAAAGTTGCGAGAAATCTATCAATAACACGAACGTATATATTTGCCTGCAGGAAGATTTAATGAAGTGGCGAAACGCGGCACTGGGCAATGATGGTAACCTTGCAGCAGCCAGAGGACTAACCTCGCAGAGCAATAGCCAGTTATCTCCGACATCAACTAGTATTCTCATCGCCGTTGCCATGGTTATAGTCGGCTACTTGCTGGGAAAACTAATCTGAACAGCCTTTATCTTACTGTATACCTCAGTGTACCCCCCACCGCCCCCAAGTTTTTTTAGCCTGTCTTCTGCCGTCATATGCCATCGTTCGATCGCAGACACACAGACTCCAAACGTTGCGTTACTCGAATGTTCATAATAAATGCTATAAACACGAACGGTAGTGGTCTACATTAATAGAATTGCTCGTTACGGGTGTGTGCTTAACCTGATAAGATGCTTGGTTTAAAATTTATTTTATTTTATTTATTTCTCGTCTTTTCTAAGAATATGAATTTAATTAGAAGACGCTAAGTAACGCTCCGGTTTATGTTTGTCATGTTACATTCTCATTTTTGTGCTTGTAAAGGGATTTTCGCTGTATAACTCGCGCCCTGTCCTGAAATAGCGTTGGACAAAATGTATCCGCGAATAACGAGTAATAATTTCATGTTTATAAATACATATTTAAAGTAATTATTCGTCATTCGCATTGCTCAACGCCTTTGAAATCTTGTTCGCTACTGGAAATATAAGTTACCAATTACTGATTGTTATCGCACTCTTTCTCGAAATATCTTTATACACCACTTATTCGCAATAGGCCGAACCGTACTGATGCAAAAGATCACACACGAACGAGTGAGGGTGCTATTACTGTCATATATATAGCATCTTTCTCTACGTAATATAACTTTTACGTCACATAAATAATATTGTACAATCGGAGGCAGAAATAGTGTCCAGTTGCTGGTGTACCGCATGAGAACGGCTGTTGCCCACGTTCGCTCGATTTCCGCTGCTTCGGTGCATCCGCGCCGGGCGCCGTTCTCGTTCCCCATTGTACATATTGTGTCCATTTGAAAAAAATATATAATACACATAGTCGGGGTCGGAGGGGAAGAAGGGGGGGTCAGAGGCGGGGCTGGCTGATGAGTAGTGGTATATGATCCAACAATTGGTTGTGCTGGTAGTTGTATTCCGCCAGCGTTGGTATATTAAGTGAAAAAGATAAAGAGAGAGAGAAAGAGAGAGAGAGAGAGAGAAAGCGAAGGAAGAGTTATATAAGATGCATTGAACTTACTTGACGCTTCAGTGTACTTTTTATTTCTTTATGTTTGTCTTACGAAAATAACGAATAAAAATATGTCTCGGATATCACAAATACCGAAGGGTTTTTTGAATTATGCACCTCTCTGCTGAATTGTAACGCGATAATTATATACATGGGCATGATATTTGTCGAGGAGTCCGAAGCGAACGAATCGCTCGATCGAGTTTCACGAGCTGACGGGCTGACCGCAGGTTGTCACATTAAAGTACTATTGTTGAGCACGTAATACTTATCTCACACAGATATAGAGATATTTATATAACTGTGCCTTAGGACTATAGAGGCAATATAGCGTAAACACGATTTCAACCTTACTGGCTTCCTCCGTCGCTCCGAGTTTTTTTACACCGCCCCACTCGGCAATCTTTTTAGCGAGCTACGAATTTCCGTGTGTCTCGCGGCTTTGTAATATACGATAAGAAGGATGTGTAAAGAATACGTTCTGCCGTTGAATTAGACACGTACTGTATAAATGCATTTTTGCCGCGCGCGACGACGCGTATATTTTATTTCGGTGTGAAACTTCCATCGCTGTATGTACGAGTTTCTGATTCGGAGGCGGTATTCGGACTTCTCTTCAATAGCGTTATTTTCCGAGGCATTTCTGTAAAACGGTTCGGTTTCGGCACGCGAGAAGGACTCAGCGGCTCCTACAGCGAGAAAACGATCTTAGATCTTGAATCGTGTAAAGTCGAGCTCTATCTATCTCTCCTTACATATATATTTTACATGTATATCCCGTGTATTAATTATGGAGTTCGTTAATTCGAACCTGATCTGTGTCGCGTCTTTGTAAAACAGAATATATATGTGCATATATACATATATATCATATATATGTATATGTATACATATATATGTATATATATGTATGTTATGTATATGCATGTATGTATATTCGTGCCTAAGAGAGGGCAAATGCACGTTTTTCATCTCGTGCGTTTTAACTGCACCAGAGGTACTTTCCATATTCCGTAGAAAAAAGAAGAAGCGATGCAATTAGTATGCACAATGCATAAACATCCCTTAGATACTACTACGTTAGTGAGATTTTATTACAGATATACCAAGAATTTGTTGTATATGATCTATATGCGATTGTTATACGTATAATTATATATATATCATTACCGAGTTTTTGCGGTTTTGCTTCATGCGTGACCACGTCGTCACGTGCGATTAATCTATTAACAGCGATTTCGTTAACACTCGTGTTTGAATAAAAGTATTCTATTAAAGAATGTACCATGCAGACTTCTGATGTTTCGATACCACAGCGAATAATTGTATGTGCGTTCGCATAATCCCTCCGATCACGTGTCGGAATTGACGACTTCCAATCTAAAACCTGAATCTAAATTCATAAATTATTATCGTTAACATTTTATTTTACATTTTTTTATTTTACATTTCTTTTATTCACCAGGAATTTAAATATAGAAAAGTTGCAGAATCGCAGTGCAATATCATGTTTCACGATAAGTTCTCTCGAGAATACGGTCTTGTGTGCTCGAGAATAAGAAAGTATGATTCGCACATTCGCGGCGGAGAACGTGCCGTTTTGATAATATTTCGCAGACATATGATATACATTTACGAATAGAATTAATTATAAGTCATCTTTAGTGCTTTCCATATTCCATATATTAAATTTCAAACATTATTCCATATATTTATGTAATAATATCCTATGACTCATACCGACCATCTGAATAATAGCTTGAATCCGAAGTGCTCGATTAAAATAGATTAACATTAGATCAAAAATATTGATTCCTGGATATCAAGTTGGATATCCTGGATTTCAATTGGATATTAGTTTTAATAGCATTAACATTAACAGTTTTAACATTAATTATTTCTTCGGACGGGATTAAACGTGTCAGTGGACTGAACGGAGAAAAAAGACGTTTCGTGGATAACAGGGTAAAACGCCGGGGGATCGTGACGAGACGATTCGAGCAAGCACCCTCGTGACGCGAGACAGTTTCCGAAAGGGGTAGCATCCCTGGAAAGAGAGCGCGTAGGTAGATCCAAAGTGGAGTAGGTCAACTCATAACCAGACCGCAATCTACGTATGTCTCCCTACGCGTCTATATTTTCGGTCACGTCGGAAGGTCGTGTCCACTGTCCACCCATTGCGGTAAGAACGTCAAAGCATAAGACCTCTAAATGTCGGGGAGAGAGAGACGCAGGGGGGTGAGTGCGGCTTTTTTATACCCGTTTTCCGTTCGATATTTACGTCATCGGTATAAGATCAAATCTTCCGCTTTATAGGAAAAGCTTCATCCTCGTCCTCGTTAGGCCGTAGGCTGTTGCTCGCGTTCCATCAGAGATTTTTGGTAATAGCATGCCCCGGGATAAGTCACGTTAAATCTAGCGGGCACATAGAGGGAAACGATAAAGAGGGAAAAGAGGTTTAGATAAGGATCGCCATGCCAACTTGTGATTTAGTGCCGAACGTGGGGCTTTGCCCTTTACCATGTTACCAGCGGAGAGATTAGAGACTTTTTGCGGTAGCGTTTCTTGGACACGGTAAATATTAACGTCGCGTTGAGTCTCGTATACGGCGAGAGCCACGAGAGACCACTTGAACGCCGAGCTTCACCGACTTTTAGCTGCAGAGCATCGTGAAAGAAAACAGCTATCTCAATGAGTTTTAGAAATCGCCAAGTTTCCGCGGGAGTATCTCTAAGTAATGCTATCGTGGGGTTTCGTGGCTAATCGCCAGTAGCCGGACATATACTAGGAGCGTTCACCGTACAAATCGAAGGGCACGCAGGGCTCCCCTTGAGGCCCCGAAGACCGTCGGTACTCCCTAATCAACAGCGAGGAGAATTAACGGCGGTCATCGAAATTCTATGCGCCGCGACGCGTTTCCACGACACCCTTGTGGGCCCCCCTACCCCCTTCCGGGATCGGGTCACTCGGTGACCGATGACGCTCGGTACCGAGAGACGTTCGGCTGCGAACTAAAGTCGGGCACGACGCGACTTCCTCGGTCACGCCGTGCGGATAAATCGGGATACGGGAAGAGGAAGGAGAGGAGGCAGCGGTGGTGGCGGTGGTGGCGGTGGTGGCGGCGGCGGCGGCGGAGCGACGGATGCAGCGCAGAGCAGCCTGATCAGGGTGGCGGCGGCAGTAGCGGCTGGCTATTGATTTCAAGGGCTTCCTTAGCCCCCCGCCTTGCCGCTGAGTGCCCGACGGCTTCAGGTCGCCCCGAAGGGCTCGCGGTGCCCGCGACTAAAATCCGTTCTCGTCTCTCCTCGCGCGGGACAACTCGGGGAAATGTCTTTGGGGACGCCAAGGAAAGTCATCGCTGAGCCAACGTGCGAACGTGCGAAAGTTCGCGCGACGGTCCGCGAGCCGCGAGAACGCTCGCCTTTAGTCGATTCGACGCGAAATCAATAATCTTCAGTCGCGAATTTGCTATTTGAGGGTTTCGTGACGGAGAAAGAGAGAGCGGGAGAGGAAGAGAGGGAGAAAAAGAGAGAGAGATTGATCGTCGAAAGAGACCGTGCGGGATTCAGAACGATGTCGGAGGAATGTTCTTTCAGGGTTGTCGAGTAGAATGATATCGCGCGGGTGCGGCACGCTCGAGGAAGGGTTAAGAGATAAGGTCGCGCGAGAGGGGGCTGCGCCCGACCACCCCCGAGCGGCGGGCGACCCCGCTCGCGTTACGGCACTGCGCGAGTCGGGCCGAGCACAGACGCGGATCGCGGGGTGAGCCGTCGCTCGCCATACGTCGAACAGGGTGCCCCGTGTTGGGGCGTCTCCTGGCATCAGCGGGCATCGGTGTCGTGCAGTCGATCGGGGGACGAGCACCGTCTTCTGCGAGTCCCCGTGCGTGTAATCGCCGCGAGGTTGGGAGAGAGAGAGAGAGAGAGAGAGAGAAAGAGAGAGAGAGAAAGGGAGAGAAAGAGAGAGACAGAGAGAGAGAAAGAGAAAGGAAGAGAGAGAGAGAGAGAGAGTGATCGGGGGCGAGGGAGAGAAAGAGAGAAAGGGGGCAAGAGGGAGAGAGCGACGAAAGAGTGCGTGCGTCCTGTGCGTTCGTTCGGCCTTTTTCCTCTTTTTTTTTTCCTTTCGCGGCCACCCCGTCGCACGCATACGGCGCGATCGAGCGCCAGCAAGTATCAGCAGTATCAGCAAGCAACACGCGAAACGGGGCGCACGCCGAGGGGCGCGACGACGATGACACTGCGACGATGTTACTCGGGGTGGTAGCGCGACCACGGTGGTGTCATAGCGTGGTGGTCATCGTTGCGTGGGCCAGCAGCAGCAGCAGCAGTAGCAACAGCAACAGCAACAGCAGGAGTAGTGCGGGCGTCGGCGTCGTTGTCGTCGGGGGTGCACGCGATCGCACGGGCGAGGAGGAGATGGTGCCCTCCGCGGATTGCACGGAGGTGGGAAGTGACTCGTCGTTATCATCGTCATCGTCGTCGTCGTCGTTGCCGTCATCGTCAGTTCGCGCTAACGCTGAAACCGCTCGTGGTGCGGTCGCCACCGCCGCCGCCGCCGCCGTCACCGCCACCATCGTCGCGTTCTCCGCGTACAACGTCGTCGTAACTGCCACCGTTGCCGCCGTCGCCGCCGTCACCGCCGTCGTCATCGTCGTGGATGCCGTCGCCAGTCCTGCCACTGCCACTACTGCCGTTTCCGACGCGAGCATGTTCGTCGTCCGCGCTGCCAACGAGGCTTCCACCGCGACGGTCTAACCCCGTGAGGGTGAGTGCGATCATTCCCGACCTGTCTTTCCGGGTCTCGCCTTCCCCACGTCCTTTCTTTTAGCGATAAATATATAAATCCGCCCCCCTGTGAGTTCTACATGGAGTAACGGGACACCGTTACTCCCCTTGTTCATTTTCGACGATGATGGAGAACGGAGCAAACGACGGGGGTGCGAGGAAATCGGAGAAAGAACTCGAGCAGCGTAGGGTGGCGAGAGGAGCGAGAGGAGAAACAGAAAGGAAGAAGGAGGGCGAAAGAGAAGGGCAGCGAGAGCGCGAGAGGGTGGAATTTCTTCGCTCGCTCGTTTTTCTCCAATCCTTCTTCCTTCCTTTTCATCATTTTTTTTCCTCTTTTCGCCCCAGCTCGCTCGCTCGCGTCACGATCGTCGTGCCCCGGCGGCGAGTCCCTCCACATAACTTTCGTCAATCGATAATACAAGACGTCCGCAACGTCGTGCGGCGCGCTCGCAAGATCGGCCTAGGAGAACGACGGAGATTTGTGCCTTCGTGCTCCCGTGCGAGTAACGTGAGCGACGAGTTTGCCAGTCGTCGAAGGGAAATGCGCGAGGGGTTGCTGCCGCGACCCTACCCTCGTTCGAGCGCGTTCGAGTCGACTCGAGCGAGCGAGCCATCGAGGGTTGCGTTCGACTCGCGGACGGGCGGACGGACGAACGAACGAACGAACGAACGACGAGCACGAACGCACCCTCGCTACCCCTCCCGTACACGACGGCACACGTCTTGCACTTTCCTTCCCTTTTCCGCTTTTTTCCCCCCCTGAAATTTGTCGAAAGTATCCTCCGATTTCGATCCCGCAATACGAATTCGTAGCGGCGATCTTTCGTACAATCCAGATTTTAACGTTCTCTCCGCGCAATTAGAGGCTTCCGCGAGAGTGAAAATCACGTTTGTTATGTAAAACTTGTTACTTGCTTGCACAAAGTCCCGTAAACATAATTTATAAACCGTTTCAAAATGTGCACAAATAAATGACTGTGTGTCCATCGATCAATTTGAATTTTATTCTAACAGAATTAGGACTCGGCTGCGAAGACAATTGCCAAGGAAAATTCGATTCTTTTGTCGAAGGATCTATACCTATTATTCGATGCACACGCACCGCAAAATGACTGAAGGTTCCTTCGCGGGGAGCACGTCCTGTGGAATAAACGTCGACGATCGCGTTACCCGGAGTCCGGACACGATGCGTTCTACCGCCAACGTTGCAGTGCCGAGGAACTCCACCCGGCGCGGCGCGCCGCGACGCCGAGGTTGGCTCTACACCGCGCTCGAATTCGCGCTCGAAGCCCCGAATCGCGTTCTCCTCGCTCGCGTGACTCCCACCGATGTTGCTTAATGAGATTCGGGAATGTACGAAGAAATCTCGGAATTTCGCGGCGCTCGCCGTGGTGCCCCAGGTGCGAGGATTCATTTTTAACCCGGCGGCTCGGCAACCCGTCAGTTCCCGGCTAATGATCGTATCAGAGAGCGTTCTTATTTCATGGGCGGATCTATAGAACGTCCTAGAATTGGCAGACAATCGATATATAGCACTGGCTCTTGGTCGAAGTTAATTTTTCCTTAGCAAAAAATGTCGAGAGAGAGAGAGAGAAAAAGGTCATCGCTTTTCAACGTTCTAGATATCGACATTTCGATATCATGTAGTTGCACAAATCAGAATTCTGTCAAAATAAAAAAAAAGAATCCATCCTAACTCGAACGACGAATGAATAAATTTCGCGAGAAATAACGCTACGCATTCGCTGCTTTTAGTCGGAGAGCCAATTTTTCCTTAGCAAAACTGTAGAGAGGTCATCGCTTTCAACGTTCTAAATTTCGACATTTCGATATCACGTAATCGCAAATCAGAGGATTCTGTTAAAATAAAAAAAATCCATCCTAGCTTGAACGACGAATGAATAAATTTCGCGAGGAATAATGCTACGGATTCGTTTTTCGCTGATTTTGGGAGCATTATCGCACGAACGTTAATATTTCAGTTTCCGAGCTATTATCCGTTAAAGAAAAGCCTCATAGAATAATTCATCTCGGAAACGCTTGTCAATTTTTCAAGGCACTCATGAAAGTATTTGACCGCTCGAAAAGGGGCGTATTCACTCCGCAAGTATCTCCCAAGATATATGGCCGCTCATACGCTTTAAAAAATGTATAACAACTCCTTGCTCGGTTATCCTTCCGCCGGGGGTTTCCTGAAAATTATTAATTTAGGGTCCCGCGAAGAGTTCTCATTCTTTATTTTATTTGCGGTACGTGCCATCGTTCCGTTACTTCAGCTTCGGAAAAACCTCCCGACCGATACGTCAGCGTGAAGAATCTTCCTCGCGCATCTGCGACACGCTTACCCGGGCGTATCCTCGTATAATGGGGCGAAACGAAAATGATAATATCTAAGGGGCATACCGAATAAGCTAATGACGCGCGAGACGTTAATCTCGTTAGTCATGTCAGCAGCTCCGGCTTTCGCGGCGCTCGAGATGGGTCACTGGAATACCGTAACAATCCGGGCTTTCGTTCGTCGATACGAGATTACCACGGCGCGTCTATAGATGCACACATGCATCTTCACCAACGTATTAATGCATTACGCATGCATTAACGTTACGTAGTCTCTACTGCGTAGCCCCTAATGCACCGAACAGAGTAGGACAAATCTTGATGATAGTATATCGAATGAAGACTGCTCTTTCTGATTCGAGGGAGGAAATGCGCTTTTGAGATGCGCGATGCAACTCGTTATATTTTCGGACAAAATTATTGCAGCGGGATTGATTAATACTTGTCGCGTGTGGTTTGCGCATTAGGGAGCCGCGACATAAACGGCAGGAGCGAAAGAGCTATTCTGCAAGAATTGCCTCGAGAAGGAGATTGATCCTTCGCCCGACTTTCTTGTCCAAACGAGAACCACTTCCTGCATTCTGTTCACATAACGTGCATAATAAAAATTATATATTTATAACAAAAGATAGGCTGTCTCCTACCCCTCTTTCAAAATTCTATTCTTTTTTAAGTGTTAATATTTCGTGTGGACGTTACGAAAGAGAGGGAGCGAGAGGGATAACGTTTTATTATTAAAACTGTAATTAAAAAAGATAGGATCGCGTTATACTTCTGCTTGATCTGTAGCTGGGCGTGTTTATGAATTAAAGTTCGCGATATTTACTTCATACGAGCGAACAGCAGTTGCCGTGTCCTTATTACAACCGGTAAGGTACGACGTATATAATAAATCGGTGCAGTCGACATTTTTCTCGGGCGAGATGTGTATTGGGAGCAGTAAAGGAAAGAGCGCATGAATAGGACGAAGACACGAAATTGGCACCGGGTCGTGCTGGTCGTGCATGCGGAGTGTCGCGGGAATGAAAAGTTCGGGCTTTGGGGATGATCGAGGGGATAAACCGAGGGGCAAGTAGGTCGCGGGCACGCGTTCGTCAAATGCGGAGGACTACCTCCGTCGCGTCTCGCGCCGTGAACTTTGCGAATCCGCGGCTAAAACTTGTCGGCCGGCGTCGCGGCCGAAGATGCATCGCGAGAATCTCCGCAGCGACACGCCGGCGTTTCACTCCGGGGCGCCTTCTTTCTTCTTTCCCTGCTGCATTCGCATCTAAGTATAAATTCTGTTCCCTCGTAACATCGCGTCTCTTCTCGAGGTGATCACAGACATTTCTCGCCGTCTTCGCGGTATAACGAGCGGTTATTAAATTTCATCGAAGCTTGCGATTATGAGAGGGAACGGCGTGACACTCTTTTTTTTTACAAGCCACGCTGCATCCAATGCGGATGAATTAACACTCGTGACATTTACGAGGCACGCTCGGAATGAGGTTTGTTAAGGTCATTACAGTATAAGTGCCGATCTGGGTTGTAGCCGTCAGTCGGAGCGTGAGCAAAAGACTTTATTTTAAACTGTTCGCGCGCGCGGTTGTCGGAAAGCTTTTTTTCTACACAATGTCCAAAAACCAATAAAGGACGTAGATCTTGGTCAGTTTAAAGTAGATTATTCCTTAATAGATAAAACTAGCTAATTAAAGGTGTAAAGAACTTTTCACGAGTTAAATTCACGATGCTTAGATAAACTGTAAAAGCTTATTTGTAATCTAATTTCAAACAATCTTTAGTGCAATTTAATTTCAGATTTATTCACTAAAATAATTAAGGCTAAAGTTTAAGTAGTTGTGAGATTAATAACGGTCTTCCTAAAAATATTTATCCCTAATTTGTCCAAGTATTTTTTCCTAAGATACTGGTTTTAAAAATTGCTTCAGTGATTCATTGTTCTTAGCAGGATAAGGAAATATTCTTACTTTTATAATAATTTACTTTAAACGCTAATTTTTATCTACTTTTCTGATATAATAAAAAAAAAGTAAAAATTCTTCTCTTAATTTTAACATGGCATAATAAATCTTACGCCAATACATCTAGATTTCCACACGAAATCCGTAGAAGCGAAGCTAATTTATGCAGTAATACCGTCTATAGAACTGATGACTAGAGATAGGGCACATGAAAAATCAACATTACGGCGCGTACATAATGATGCACATTATACAGGCCGTTTATAAAGCGCGCAGCGAAATTCTCACAGTGTATTCAAGCAAGACTCGAGAAGACGAATGGAAGTTCTTGTTAACATATATGTCGAAAAATGCTTAATTAAATGGAGTTCAGGAATCACATTGAAAAATAATTCGCGAAAAATGCTTGATTCAAAATATTTAATTAAATAAGTTCAGCAATCACACTGAAAACTAATTTATGATTATTTATAACATGTCAGAAATATTTTGAAACGGAATCGATTTGATTCGTCAAACGGAAGCTTGTGCTTTCACGGAGAAAAAAAACTTTCAAAGAATTTACTTCACGTGCATTTTGCAGTCCGAAAAAAAATCAGTATCATAAGTATTCTATTTTTACGTTATCATTAGCTGACATAATAATTAACTTCTTTGCTTGGAGAATTTCTGTCAAATATTAAAAATATATATATTTAATTAGTATAATCGTTAACTGCTTAAAAAACTATAACATATCGTACCGAATTGACCTAGGATAATAAAGAATTAATAAACATTGTAGAAAATCGGCTGCACGATTGTTTTGCGAACACCCAGTATTTTCGCGCGATTCATTCGCGCGTTTCTATACTACGCGTTTGATCTTCAAGCACGACTGCGAAATATCGCGGAAACTGCGAAAGAGAGAGATCCGTCAGGTTTAGCGCGCGCAAACCTTGACGCAAAACGACGCGACGGTGGGAGACGAGAGCATGAAAGGAGGACAAGCTGTGCGCGACTACTAGTCGAACGAAGATAAAAGCAAAGTGACTGCACGTGACCCGATGGTAGGAGAAACCGAGACGGGAACCGGGGGGAGAGACAAAGAGAGAAATTCGAATAAATTTCAGTTCAGTACAGTTCGGACTGTTCGGAGTCGCGTCGCGTCAACGAGCGACAACGAGCTTTTCAGTTTCACGCAGCAACTCGCGCTCGATGCACTTGCAGCTCGATCCCGCGTGCGCGACGTAAAGTGTATAGCTTACCATCTCGTAAACACGCGTCGTCGTCGGTACCGCCGGACATTTTCTATTTTCTTGCCAGGATGCGAATAAACGACGAGTCCGATACGACAGGTGAGAGCGTCTTGTTTGTGGGTCATCATAATAGAAACCTGTGCGACCTGTGCGACCTGTGCGACTGTGCGTGTGTCAGTGTCGTAAACAGGTTTTCTGACCGGTGGATGCTGTCGGAATTTTCGCGACCCACGTAGATTTTTCCTGAAACAGAATTTTTATCATGTAGGGCTGCGTTCGGAAACGTCACCCGGGTACACCCGGGTATACTCCCTTCTCCGTCTAACTCGCTGAGATAGAAAGAGAAGGGAGTATACTCGTGTGCACTCGGGTGACGTTTCCGAACGCAGCCCTAAAATTTCAATACAATATGGTTTGATATTACGTATGCAATATGATTACTTGCATTACTTTGAATTAGGCAACAGTGTTGATAAGACGAACGTGTGTTGTGTAGGTCCTATGTATTATACTTTATCAGAAAAAGAATACGTTGTTTTCACAACGTTTGAAAAATATCGTTACATCGTTTACATGTACGAGTAGCATATATTTGTTTCGCGACTTTTACGTATTAATAAATAGTGATAAAAATCAATATTTCGAATCGATTCTTTATCTTAATCGTAAAATTCTGTTACGCGGTGACATGTACTTCAAGTAGCGACGTGATAAAGACATCGTCATAAAGTATTCACATCATCTTTCATGATCCCGGCTATTTTTACAATTTTGCTCTGTTATCGGGACGATTGATATCGCGCAGCTAATTGAGTCTTAACGCCGGAAATAAGTAATTTATTACATAAGCAATAAAAGAGAGAGAAAGAACACACCAGAGTATTTGTATCATTCCATGCCACTAATTAAATCGTGTTTATTGTTTTCCCTTGTTCTCCGTGAAATCGCTTGATTACGCCCGAAAGCTTTATACGGTTAAATAAACTTTGATCAGTGAGTGAATCGTATGCGATTTTCTATCGTGGGAAAATTGTCACACAACGGGCGCCTTTTTTAAACAACCAATGCGTATTGTTCATTATTCATTTACATACTGGACATTACTAGAAACGGAATAAAAGAAAAATACTTTAACAGGAGGATATTACCGTGCACCAATTCTATATTCTTCAGAAATTTCGTTGTCCCGCTCGACCGATTCGGTTATTCATGGTTGTGTTAAAGCTTAAAGCGACGGTTCGGTACAATATTCATGGCGAGGACGAGAGAGATGCATTCCAACCAAGTCGAACGCCGACGCATTCCGAAGCCTCGACTTGACACCGCGGCGATAAGGTCATATCGAAATTCGTCTGGTCTACATCATTAATTGTCTAATCTCTAGCCCAACAATTTTATCGCGGCAGAATTCATGTAGTGACGATGATCTCTAATTCAAATCAATCTTTTTGGGACTTGAAATTTGCGATACGCAGGTATATAGTGGCATAAATAATTCGGTAAGATCTGACGAAGGAAGAGTCTGGAGATTAACTACATTGTCAGAGTTAGAGATATCGCAGCTGACTATATACCGTCGTAGAAATCGAAGTAGAGGCACGAGGAAATACACGGAATAATTACCCGATCAATGGAATATGTAATTTTAAATGCAATCGCGTCTGCACGCAGTTAAAAGATTGTAGTCTTAGTCACGTTTCACGGAAAACGGTGGAAAATTTCACAACGGTCAGGAACGTGTTGCAGATGCGATCTTCCCGCCCCAATGATTTCTTTACTTGTTCATGGATTTATAAAAAATTCCTCTGTCCGTATTTTTCTCTCTCCAGTTTACTTTCCAGATCACAAGTTCGTGCATCGTCAAGAACGAATAGTGACTTTCTAAGACCTGGAATTGTGCAGCTTCCAATCGAAGAGCAAAGAAGTGTTCTTTCTTCTTTGCTCTATGTGTAATTTTTCACAAAACTCACAGAAATATTTCTGAATAAAATTATTATACGAAGACGAAGTTGCGAGCCTGAAGAGAAGCTGATGTTTCCATAAACGTTACTTGAATTTAACCGATTAATTGATTTTATGTCATTTCTAAAGACTGTCTTTAGAATGAGCTATAGGATGCGTTAAGCCGCGGTAAAACTCCAGCTGACGTTTCAGCTGGAAATTGTCTATAGCTCAACTTTAGATAACGATTTTTATCTCATTCTGATGTACCCTAGAAGCGGCGCTATCCTTTCCAACTAGCGCGTTATCAAGAATACCTCGACAAGTCGCAACGGTTTTTTCTTTTTCAGTTTTACAATTTGGTTTAATCAAATTATACTCTACTGCTATCTCAATGTCACTCTCTTCTCGCGTATAGATAATCGTCGCGTCAAAGAAATTGAGACGTTAAAAGATATTGATAATAGTGTTGGTGTTAGAGTCCGAGCTAATAATCGTATATCAGATTTCGTTATCGCGTCCTAATCGACGATAGATAATAATCGACGAGACACTCGAGGGGACAGTCTTGGCCTGGCGAAGCTAATGGTTTGCTCGTTTGTTACAGGTTCCTAGTACTCGCCGCCTTGTACTGAGCCCGATACAAATCCAATCGATCGGAGGAAGGGGGGCCCCTCTGAAGACGTGATACGTTGGTGTTCCGTACCCGCGGTAGAAATTGGGATTTCCACCGTAGCCGCCGTTTCACATCCGCGTTCTTGGATCTACACCCCCTTTATCCTCTCCCCGTGTTGTTTCGCCGTCCCCTCCCGCCGTTACGTCGCGAAGCGATCTCTCGATAGCTGATAGATCGGATCCACGGAGTTCTTTCTTCGTCGTGAGCGAGGCAAGGAGCAGGTGCGAGACGAAACGAGTCGTGTCGTGATATATCATCGCCGGGCACAATGGCTTGCGAATTCTTTAAGGTGAGTCTGTATTTCTTCATCTATGATAGATGGCCTGTTTCGGAGAGGGAAAGTTCCGCGTACCGCGAATATACAATACATCGGTCATTACGAGTAAAACGCGGTACGGTTCCGCACGGAAATCTCTCCGAAACCTTACGTTTATTTCGTAATGTACTATATCTGTTCGTAACAGGGCTATTTTTCGTATAGTCATTAAAAAATAAAAAGGCTGACGTTGAATCATTACGCGAAAGTTTTAGAGCGCGAGTGGAGTCACCAAGTCCGGTAATTTGTCCTCTTTAAATATGAAGCCCTGCTCGCCCCTGTAAAGTGGACCTTACAAATTATGGACTTCCATCACCACGGCAATCCTTGCTATACGATAATTCACCCCCGTTTCCTTATCACCGTTCGCAAAGCTCGTACATCTCCGAATCCAAAATCCTCCGCCGTGGCTACCGAAGAATATCTCGGCGTCGAGAATGTTTTTACTCGTAATGACCGCTTATATTGTTATTCGTATGATATCGCCCTTTTTCTCTCGAAACACTCGAGGGTGCCATTCGATATTGCGCGGCGTGCAATCGAATGCGTCTAGAAAATAGGGGCGTTTACATTGGAGTTAATTGCCGCGGTGCATCCTTAGGACGGCGATACGCCCCCCTCGTAATTCGCCTGCAGGCGACACCGTTCGCGGCTCCCATCTCCCGTCCTCGTCGCTGCAAATCACTTAGCGGCCGTCCGAATGTGATGAGTTTAGTTTGTTTCCGTCTACATCCCTACGGGCGGGGGACAACTTCCGCTCCGCCGGGATCGTACTTTGGAAGGCAAACGCTATTATTTCCGTTATCCTTTACTTCGCTCGACGTCTCGTATTAGTAACGCGAGCGAAAGTTGCCGTTGCAGGCAACGGCAACAGCAACAGCGGCGGTAGCAGCAGCACGTGCTGTTGCATATTTTGTATGCGCATTGCCACGCGTAAACTCCCCGTTGAATTATTCCTTCGTGTCGTCTGCTGTCGCAGACGACCGTTGCCGGGCGCACATATCTCCTTTTATTAATTAATACGCGCGTGCCCATCGGATGCGTTACAGATGCTCTGCGAGATTTAATTTTCACGAGAGCGGCAACGCCGAGCTGAAGCCGACAGTTTGCCAATTAAGCCAAGTATCGCTATCATCGAAATATTCTGTATCACATTGCTTTTGCAGCGCGCTACGAATACGCAGATCAATGCCGCCGCGATACGCGATATTGTTTTTTCGCTGTATCGCGCATTTTGCTGGCTCCGTCTCGCAAAAGTCTGTATTACAATTTTTGAATACTCGCAGACAAGCGACCGCTGCGAGTCACAAAAGAGTCGCCACCGGCACCGTATAGAATCGTTAATTGTACCGCACGGGCGCACAAGCGAAAGTAGCGAAACGATAAAAACGATAAAAAAAAAAGAAAAAGAGGAGAGCGAGATCGAGAGCCAGTCTGTGGTTCCGGTCTCACGGCTTCCGTCTCTGTCTTTGGGCGCAGCTTGAACGATGGCCGATTCACGCGGCTTCAAGCCAATAAACCAGTTGTGGCAGAGCGCGACTGCGACGGATCAGGATTCGGAGTGTCTCTACGAGGAGATCCCGGGCCGGTCCCAGGATACGGACCGGCCGGCTGGTGCCGCCCGTGGGCAGCAGGGGGAGGAGGAAGAGCAGCAGGAGGAGAACGTCGGCGGCAGCAGGAGAAGCCTCGACTTCGGGGTACAGGTTGGAGATAGCAGCGACTTCTGGGGTGAATCGGTCCGGGAGGAGGTCGTCGTCGTCGCCAGGGGTGGTACCATCCCCCGTAGCAGGACTGACGGCGGCGCGAGATCGCGCAGCGGTTCGGTCGATCCGCGGCCGTCGGATCGGGCGCGCCAGCGGGACATCGTCGTCAGGGTGGAGGAGGAGCGCTATGCCGCGCACAGGAGTCACGTGGAGCCCGGTACAGGCGCCGTACTGCCGCCTCCTGCGGCTACTGGCCACGAGCTGACCAGGGGGCGAGCGAGCGATACCAACACCGTCGCCCGGTACTTCCATTCGGGCAGCACCAACGCCTCGGCGGCGCACTACCATCACCATCATCACGGCCAACACGGGCCACACGGCCAATATCCCCCCGGCGACAGGACGACCGGCAGGACGACCCACAGGACGACCGGCAGGACGACCGGCAGGACGACCGGCAGGACGACCGGCAGGCAGCACCGCCCTCATCACCCTAGCCGCGGCTCGTACAGTAATGAGACGCAGGAAGAGGTACAGGAGGACGATGAAGCCACTCTACGGGAGTTGCTCGTAAGGTACGTTCTACGTACGCGCGCACCCCTCCCGCGGAGTAGACGGTAGACGACGAGTCTCCTCTCACCCTCTCTCGGTCCTCAATCCCTCAGTTGTCGGTGTACACCACTCTGAATCATCGGTTATCGCGTTATCGAAACAACTTTCGCACCACACTACGCCAGGAGGAAGAAGAATCGTTGTTCGAAGTTTTGTTGATCTCTCTCGATAAGATACGAACCCGTTGAACGAAACGATAATTACTATTGCATTTTCTTCTCTCGTTTTATGAGAAACGAGAGAATCTATAAATCTGTAATGCACAATCCAGTTATGTTATCGCCCTGCTTTCTCACGATTATAAAAAGAAAAATTCAAGGTTTTATGTTATCCTAAAGGATAGTTATCCATGAAATGACTTATTATTGCTGATTTATTCCGGGCTCATGTAATCATCGAAAAACCAACAAGGCTTTTATAACAACCCGATGTCAAAACACGAATTACGTTATCCAAGGACAATTGGCGTCGCCACCGATGTCTCTAAGAATTATCTGGATTGTCGGACGTTGGGCAGCACCGATAGAAGTTTGCGAAGGACCTGTGCCATCGCGCACTTCGCCAACTCCTGTCAGCGACCATAACGTTGCAAGCTATTCGCGATTCTTGCAAAAATATCCCACTTACGACTATTAAAATCAGATTCAAATGGTTAAAAGCTTACCAGTATTCCGCATTGTTCGTGCCAGTTGAAACGTTAAGCTTCTACGACCGGACACGGGTTTCTACGGCCCAAAAATAACATGTAGTAAGGTAATTGAATTTTCGGTGTTGCACATAATCTCTTTTCTTCTACAACGGCGGTCGTGGAGGATTAACGCCGCGAATGTTGCGAGCGAATGTTCAAGAATTTCTATTTAAAATATTATTCTAACATAGTCTAGCCTTTAGAATTCTGTATTGACTTTCACATTAGTAGTGACCTCTTTTTAGGGTCTTGTATAGAAATACTTTACTCTTTCCATGACGAGTGAAGCGTAGAAAGTTTTTCTTTTTTAGTCTCTATACCTATCGCCTAAATCTCACCTGGCATGATAGAGTATCGCCATTATTCGAACGTTCAGCTCCCGAGTGATTTATTTTCGATCTGCTCTATTTCTAATATTGTTCTTTTGACCGAAGTTTATACAGTCGCATATTTTTAAACCTCGATCGACACACAATCGGGCGTTTCTCGTCTAATAAAATTATGAAGAACTGTACGTGCGTTATAATAAACGAGGAAAACGAGCGATTCTGGCGAATACAATTCAGGGGAAGAAAGCAAATTAGTCGTATATGAATAATTATTTCGTTCACCCGATATCAAATGTACTTTCTTGTTATCGCTGAATTCGGTTATTCCAACACGCTCGTCCGCTGGTTCGCATAATGGGGGCTCCATCGTGCTAATGTTAACAGTCACGAGAGACTTGGCCCTTTGAATCTCTCACGAGTAACTTAGCTTAGTACCTCCGGTAGAGCGGCGTGTATGAGCTCTCGAGACTCGCATACCAATCAAGGGGACACTCCTCGCTCTCTTTTGTCCGCTGTGTTAAAGTGCGCCCCCCGCCGCCCCCGAATCGATAACACTTATTTTATCGATCATATAAGCTTTTGCTGCTGACGAAAACGACTTTTACGACCGTACCATTCCATAAACATCGTTCTCTCGAGAACCTAACTGTGTTGCAAATGCATCCAGGTAATTCCGGCCTAAGTGGCGGTGCCTTTACCTTACGACAAACACGCGCCGGCGAAAAAAAGAAAGAAAGAAAAGAGGAGGAGGAAAAAAAAAGGAAAAAGAAGAAAGAAACGGACGTCTTCCCCGCTTATTATTTTTATATAGACTCTCTATGTATCCGAGAATGCAAATGCAAGGCTTTGTGCCATGCCATTTCATCATTTATACATAAATCACACTCGTTCTTAAACTTATTCTTGTACATACTACACACTCTCGGTCTCATAACAAGTCGATGATCAGACACTACCGATATATACCGTTGTTACTTGAATTTTTTGGCTGCGGCGCTCGCAGGCTTACCACTGATTGCTCATTCCATTCGAAAATCATGTCTCCCTCTCGAAGTCAGGTGCACAAATAAGCCCGCAATAGCTAGAGCTCGAAACGAGGAGTAAAGTCCGGGGAACCGGTAATGGCATCCGGTTTATACATATATATATATATATATACGGCATACATGTACCGGGACACAGGCAATTAGTTTTCAACGAAGCGACTCGCGATGAAATTCCGTTGTGCCATTGGTAAAAGAATCGCGATTGCAACGAAATTACCCGCGTAATTGTAAAAAAAAATGTTCTAAATGACAGAGAAAAAAATATCCTATCCGTTGACACAACAGATGGATTGCGATTTGCACTGGAACAATCTGTGTGCGTTCCAAGTATCTCAAATCAAGTCACTCACTTTTGTGTTAACGCAAATTTAGTTAATCACGAGCACGATCCTCCTCAGCCCCCCGAGGGGCTGCCGCGTGTCGTAGATCCTCGCAAGACGACGCACTACTACTCTGTCGCTCAATGTGCCGTCGCTGTGACTTATTTGTGTGCGTGTCTCGTTTTCTTTATCACACTCATGAGGTCATGCTGATTTTTTGTAAATTATTTTGCCGACTGTTCGTTCCGCATAAAGTGATGGGCCATTCGAATTGTGCAAGCTCGCTTGTGGACGCGGGCAGCTAGGCAGGGGTGAGTAAGCTGGCGGTGCGTCGCATGGTGATGTGTGAAAAGTCTCTCTTTCACACGTGACGGCTCCGTCTCCTTTTTTTCTTTTTTTTTTTAAATATAATATATAATATAGAAGCGAATTGGACGTCACGGTTACTAAATGCGAGCGAATATATCATTATGACATGATTTTTATGACTGAACCACGACTGTGTTTCCAAACTAGGTAAAGTTTTACAGAGTGAGATAAGAGAGGAGGCAGGGGCGGGCGTCGTCGGGCCTTATACCCCCTCCCGCCGTATACGTTACCGTTGTGGACAACCATTTGACAACAAGCAGTTCAGAGTCAATTGATTGGATTTGGTGGATAATCCAACGTACGTACATATGTCGTGTGAACAAAGCAAAGAACAAATAGATCTCTGTGAGAATAAGACGAAAAACTGAATCAAGAGGAGTGAGTGGGGAGGCATAGAGGCTACTGTAGTTTCGGAACACAGCCATGGTCTCCCTACCTCCCAGGTACATGACAACATCATCACTGCTCTCTCTCTCTCTCTCTCTTTCTCTTTCTCTCTATCTCTCTTTTTTCTCTACCCTGCTCTTTCTCTCCCTTGTCTCTGTATTTATGTACACATATCAAAAAATAGAATTGTACCACTTTTGGTTATGCTTCTTCTCAAGCAATAAAGTATGTACAATCAAGCATCGATATTATTATACTCAATCTCTCGATCTTTGGATGCATAGATTACTAGCTGCACTCATTCCTGAATGCGTTTCTCGAATGGTTCTCGATTCTTGGATGCTTATCTTCGGTACCTCGATTCCTCCCGCCTTTCTTAAATCTGTTTTTCGTTTCCCATTTATTCGACTAGAGAGGTGGTGCAATCCTTTGCTTGATAAGTGTACATATTTCCGTCTGTCTATATCTGCCCGTTACCCCTCTATCTTCTTCCCACGTCATTTACCTTCCGTCTCATCTACCCGCGCCTTCGAATCATGTGCTCATTCATTTCTGCTGTCACCTATCATTCATCATATATCTTAGAAAAAAAAAAAACTTTCGGTCTCTCTTTCTCTCGCTCTATTCCATTACATTATCATCTTAAGTCACCCTTTCTGCTTGGCTGTGCACATCGATCGATGAGTTTGCCAATTTACCGAATCGTTCGAAAGTCTCATGATCCTTCACGATACGTTTTATACACGTAGAGTGCGAGATATCAGCCATTTTTCACTCACTTGCACATTCATGCATCGTGGTCATAAAAAAATAATTACATACGTGAGAGAAGTGATACACAAAGGCGATACGGTTAGGTTCGCGAGATCCTAGACTTCTCACGGACGGAGAGTATCACGCCGACGTTTTCAACAAATACTGAGGCACTTATATCTACACACACGCGAATTCACAAACTTCCATCTAATATGTGCACAGCTGCGAAGAATATATTTATATTCATATATATATATACTATGTACTATATTACCACTGTAGTGTCTATCACCCTTCACACTCACCACACACACCCTAGACGTGCTTTTAGTGGCGTTTGTGTTTTGTCTGCTATCGTTTCCTGCAATTTGACATATTTATTACATATAAATATATACTGTATAGAGAGAGAGCCGATTGTACATGTATATATACATATATTTTATATTTATATATATGTATATATATACAGCTATCTGTTCACGTATATTATTATATTACAACATTTACCCAACATTCCCCATGGCTGCCGAGCTAACGCCGGCTCGCCGCGCTTTCGAGCTCTCGGGGGTGAAGGTGTTCCGCACTTTTGCACCTGTCGAGTCGTTTCTCTTTTCATTCTACACAACGTCGCATAACTCCGCATCCTCATATTTCAAGTATACGCGGTATAGATACCATATGCACATGAAACGCGCCGCGCGCTAAACGGTCTCGCAGGCGGAGAGGCTCGGCAGTTGGACTTATCTTAGGGATATTTAGGCAATAGCTCTAGCCTTGAACGTCTAGTGTCAGTGTGCTCGACAATATTGTCGATCCGCTCTCCCGTACGAATCAGCGAGATTCACGCGGGGATTATGTGTGTGGGGACAGTCTGCAGAAACAGGTCAGCGTTATGAGTATGAACCTGAGTGCCAAGCTGGACGAGCTGCAGCGGGGTGACCGCCAGCTGGAGACCACCGTCGCTCTCTGCGAGATCCGCACGCAGCTGCAGGAACTCACGAAGAGCGTAGAGTCTTGTCAGAGCGAGGTCAGCGAGGTGAAACGGGACATGGTCACGATTAAGGTACTCTTGACCTGCGTCTATTTTTTGCTATTTATATATACTGATCTAAAATTATACTAATATTAATATTAAATATGAAAAAATACGTGATGTTTGTTAACAGATTTAAATACGATAAAGAAATTACTACGAGGCGATCTCATAATTTTTCTTGACAGAAAAAAAATTCGAAGGGACTGTTTGCTTAGATTATCTGAAAGTAGAGATTGTAGGATTACAATATTAATATATCAAATTGCGATAATTCGGAATGCGTAAGAGGCGAGCAGATAAATCGCCGTAGATAAATCAATGCGTGTGCGTAACCAAGAGGAGACCAGATTAAAGTT
The DNA here is from genome assembly GCF_030848795.1 of Temnothorax nylanderi. Lineage (NCBI taxonomy): Eukaryota > Metazoa > Arthropoda > Insecta > Hymenoptera > Formicidae > Temnothorax > Temnothorax nylanderi. The sequence goes on along the minus strand of NW_027249152.1, from coordinate 505,095 downwards.
ACATAGATTAAAGTTCAATGCCTAAGAATATAAATTCTTTGCGTTATTGAAAGAGTGTTTTACCACTCGTTCAATAATGTAAAAATTGCATTTGGTATGTACGGAAGTGCTTGAGGTGTTCTTTTTCTTGACTCGCAGCAAGAACTAGATACGGTACAGCAGGTCAAGGAAGAGATAGAGGAATTACGAGAGTACGTGAATCGACTGGAAGAACACTCCCACCGGCGGAAACTTAGGCTTTTGGAGCAGGTGACTTCTGGCGTTAGACAATGTTGCTTTTTTAATTTTATTTACTTTTATTATGTTTTAAGAACTTGAGTTGCTATGTCGTGAATGATCGTGTATGTGTGCGTGTTATAATTTTTTTTAGGTAATTTATAATTTTTATTTCTTTAAAGATGTATGTGGATTTTCATCGACACTGCGTGTACGGTATTATTAATAAAAATTGTGGAATAACTTTATACGTTCTTGTATTTTTATTTTATCTTGCATTTACGATGCATCCCATTAGCAGCACTTCTTTTCCTCTTATTATTTATATCACATATGTGGCTGTACTAAATGTTGTGTATGTAATATATATGTACATGGGGGGGGGGGGGTAATTATATCTCATACGCAAGGTAAACGATAAGTCCGGGTATTTCCAGGGACTGACGCTTTTCCTGTCGTACGCGATACTGGCAGCCGTATTGGGGATGTTGCAGTTTGGATACAACACTGGAGTGATTAACGCGCCTGAAGTGGTACGTAAAGTCTAACGTAAAGTCACGGCTCTATGTATACGCGCCTAAAATAATTTTGATAAACGGACACTTTTATAATATATTTTGTTCAAACTGTTTGCAGAATATAGAGAATTTTATGAAAGATGTGTACAAGGATAGGTATGGGGAGGACATTTCGGATGATTCTGTTAAGACGTTGTACTCCGTGGCCGTGAGCATATTCGCGATTGGTGGTATGGTGGGTGGTTTCAGCGGAGGGACAATTGCCAACAGATTTGGCAGGTCGGTGCCTGGTTCAGCAATACCACATTAGCTTCACATGATTTTAACGAGAGACCAGTGCTTTCCAAATTATATAATACTATCGTTATTTTCATTAAAAAAATTATAATACTAGCGTTTTTTCTTGATTCATAATCCATCTTTTAAACCGCAATTTTTGATAAATAAATATACTTGTTTCGATATTACGCAGAATCTTCTTAATAATCAAGAGACACGGTAGTGTCTCGCGCCAAGTAAATGCGAAGCGAGATCGCACCGTGGATCTTTTACGCGACGCGACGACTTGCGAGTACCCGAGATTTTGAGATCTCGATATTTCGTAACGCCGCGTTCCGTAATTTGGAAATCTCTGAGAGAATGATATAATTGTTGCATAATCGTAAAATGAAAAGAGACAGAAATTAATATTGATCTTCTGCCCTGAATCGTAGAAAGGGAGGCTTACTGCTAAACAACGTGCTGGGCATCGTGGGGGCGTGCCTGATGGGTTTCACGAAGCTCGCTGAGTCGTACGAGATGTTGTTTTTTGGACGGTTCATCATCGGTGTCAATTGTGGCTTGAACACCTCGTTGGTTCCCATGTACATATCGGAAATAGCGCCATTGAACCTGAGAGGCGGCCTAGGCACGGTGAACCAGCTCGCTGTTACGGTGGGCCTCCTGGTCTCCCAGGTGCTGGGCATCGAGCAAATCCTTGGAACAAACGAGGGTTGGCCCGTTCTCTTAGGACTAGCTATCTGTCCTGCCATTCTACAGCTACTGCTGCTTCCAGTTTGCCCGGAATCTCCAAGGTGTGTGTCGAAAATAATATACATCAGAATTATAATTAAGAAAAATCTGGTTTCCCCGGTTTTTTTTTAAGTAGGTTCCTCTTAAGAAGAGCCTGATCGAAGGATTTAACGATAATAAAATACGCATCCATAATTTTCTACGTATCTACGCATCTACGGTTCTTCTCTCATAATTCACATACACAAGCGTTACCACAGCCTATTAATGGAAGAAAAATTATTTCAGATATTTGCTCATTACTAAACAGTGGGAGGAAGAGGCTCGAAAAGCTTTGAGAAGGTTGAGAGCCAGTAACCAAGTAGAAGAAGACATTGAGGAGATGAGAGCGGAGGAACGAGCTCAACAAGCTGAGTCCACGATATCGATGACAGAGCTTATATGCAGTCCAACTTTAAGAGCACCTCTCGTTATTGGTGTGGTTATGCAACTTTCGCAGCAGCTTTCGGGTATCAACGCCGTAAGTAACTATTTCGTTCAATTACTCGCGAGCGTATTCCCTCTCGTTTTCATTAATCACAATTTTATTTAAAGAGCGATCTGATTGTGAAAATTAATTGTGCGTTCCAGGTATTTTATTATTCCACGAATCTGTTCACTAGTTCTGGTTTAACGGACGAGAGTGCCAAGTTTGCAACCATTGGCATAGGTGCCATCATGGTTTGTATGACGCTAGTGTCTATCCCACTCATGGATAGGACAGGAAGGCGTACGTTGCACTTGTACGGTCTCGGTGGCATGTTTATCTTTTCAATATTCATCACAATTTCGTTTCTCATAAAGGTGAGTTGAAATTTTAGCGCGTTCTTATCAGCTTCATTATTATTTATCGTTATGTTTATCGTACTTATTATTTTAATGCTAAACTGCAGCAGGCAATTTAACTTTGGAATTTTCTTGCTACACAGCAATTCACAGCGTTATCTTAAGAACGATAATTAAATATTATGGATACGGATCTTTCATTAATAAAGTACGACTTGTATATATTAATTATAAGTGCAGAATTCGTAGGAATCTGGAAGATCTTAAAATAGTGGACGTATATTTTATTTTTGCATTGAATTCTTCAAGTTGACTCTTCGAAGAGCTTTAAAAAACCGAAGAAACAAGATTTCTTTTAACTTAAATTTTGATGCTTTTGTATAATAGAATAGTTTATCGTACGTTCTACTTATTTGGAAAAATATTTGACGAGGGATGGAGATCTCATTGACAATGACGAACTTATTTGTTCATACTTCTCCGTACTGTTAAGAACTGTGCTTTACTCAGGAAAATTGCATCACAAAGAACGTGAATTGTAGCTACGTCTCTGTGCTTTGACACTTTATGCACCTTGGCGAAAAAGGTGTATTTTAACACTTTGTTCACAGCTGGAGTGCGGCACTGCACCGACAGTGAGAATCACCATTAATATCTATACGAATCTGCATCACAGAATCGACTCATTTTAATTTCTCCCCGCCATTCATGTAGCTAATAAGTCACGTCCTTTGCCCGCATGCCGTTTCTTTCACTTGCGTCGTAGAGATTTTATATCTCGATACATGGACACGTGTGTACGTGCCTTACGTGTGTAAGTTTTTCTTTCGTAACAATTTTTCAAGATACAAGAATATTTTTAGCAATTGTTTTTATCATTAATAAATGATTCTCCTATCTAAACGCGTGATTAAGCGACCGATAATAGAAGCGCGGAAAAAAAATTTGAGAGCAATGCAGACGTCAAGTGTCGCATGTATCGTATATCGCACGCCGTTTTGTTACTCTGGCTTACTAGTAGTTCTGCTTTTTAATAATCCGCATCCCTCCTCCCCTTCACCACTAACGACCTCTTTCGTGACTGTCTGGAGGAGATATTTACTTCCCGTTTATTAATCAGCCTATGTTCTCTACTTGGCTCAAACCTGTCACTCTTTATCACATTACATCAACAATTAACATATTATACGCAAAGTCTCTAATATCTATACACACAACACACACACACACACACACACATCAATTATATCCTTTATGATAAAATTTAACGGTTCTTTAGCTGCTGAATGTTTAGCACCGACACTTTCATGCGTCACGGAATTCGACAAAGAGTAATTCGCTTTCCCGTCAATTATCATTAATTACAAGAGCCGTCGCGTACAAATTTGCATCTCATCTTCCTATCGAAATTACGAGGACGGTCGTTTTCTCGTACGAAAAATTGTTTAAGAAAAGATATATTATTGAACTATCGAACGAATGAATATTAAGATATATCTCGATTCGAGACTACCTACACATGGATGTTCCGTGCGTACGACTAATCGCATTATCTATACTCTAATTGAGGTCAAAGCAAATCCTGGCACTCATCATGAAAAGCAGCGTACCGTGCTTCACCGCTTAACGAGAGATTGTACTGTATATAACAAGGCACTCCGTCATTATACAAAATACTTTGCCGCAATCACTTTGTCAATGCCAATGCCTTTCATTACACAGGATTGAGCTGCGCACCGCATGTGGCATTACAAATTATTACGTATACGTTCGACATGTGTTATCCGAGTTTTTTCAGTTATTGAGTTCCTGGCTTGCCGTACTTTTTTTTTTATTTTTTCCTGGGGCTCCTCCAGCTGCTCAGGAAAGAAGAACACGTTTCTACTGCCTGATAGGAGTTCTTCGGCTATGTGCAGGAAATGATCGACTGGATGTCCTACATCTCGGTGGTGTCGACCCTGTGTTTCGTCGTGTTCTTCGCCGTGGGGCCCGGATCTATACCCTGGATGATCACGGCGGAACTGTTCTCGCAAGGCCCTAGACCCGCCGCCATGTCCATCGCGGTTCTCGTCAATTGGATGGCTAATTTTTTGGTTGGCATCGGTTTTCCAAGCATGAAGGTAAGACGACAATTTACCTTTAAGTAAATTTCCCCCATTCGCGAGGCAAATAATAGAACGGTTATATATAATCGAATAATTGCAAATAATTGAGCGCAACGAAAAAACCGCTAACGTCACATATAAATAATTGCTACATTAAGATTATTATGGACTTTATAGAGCGTAAAGATTGTATAGGATATAATCAGATTGAGCGTAGATCTGATTTGGTATAAACTTGCTACGCGCGCGTTTGTGTGTTACAGAGTAGCCTTGAAAACTACACGTTCCTACCGTTCAGTGCATTTCTAGCCATCTTCTGGATCTTCACCTACAAGAAGGTTCCTGAGACCAAGAATAAAACATTCGAAGAGATTCTAGCTTTATTCAGGCATGGTAACGACAGGTATGCAGCACATAAGCAAATTATTACCTTCCCCAATACGTACCATAATAGCAAAATGTTATATACATAGTTGGATATATTCTGCATCCGCCTCTCTTTAGTTTCTTTCAAAAAGAGGTCTCTGGTATATCTATATACATGTATATACGTATGTATAGCTTAAATCCGCGATAGCCCCTCCCCCACCCCTCAATCTGTATCCCGTTAATTTTTTACTCGACTCATATTGAGTATGTTTGAAAGTTAAGTAAGAGAATCGAAATTCACATTTTCGAACTAATAACCGCACAATTTATCAACCGTTAATTGCACACAAGGAAAGGGGAGAATTAGAGAGATTTAGATAAACTTATCCTATATACCGTACTTGGTGTACAATGTACTGTTATCACATCCGTCCGAGAACGTTCATCCGTCCGTCTATATTCGATAACGAAAAAAATGTTCGTTACTTGTAATAGGGATTTCTCAAATCTTCAAGGAAGAATTTTATAATTTATTAATACGATCGTATATATTCTCTCTATTGTATTATAACTCTATACTATATTCCCGGGATAGTATATTACGCTACGCATTTTTTGCATGCAATCTCGCTGCTTGTTCGAAGCAATAACAGGAGTTGAACTGTGATAAAGTTTTGTTTTTTAGAGAGAGAGAGAGAGGAAATTAAGTTCCACTTATACGGGGAACGTTATTTGTACATATTTAGGTACAAGCTAAAGTAGTTTGTAAATTTTCGCCTTCAAGTTTCGTCACGGGCTTGGTTTCCCTTTATTGCAAATCCCGATATTTCCGAATTCTTTTCCGTTAAGCTGTTGCAAGGAAATTACGTACATTTTTACATATACTTACGAATAAGACGCAACACTAATCGATAGCAAATAGAAAGAGATAACGTGCACGACATTGCGAATCATGTAACGAGATTATTGTACGAGAAAAGCGTAAGAAACTGGAGCAGCATCCGTAGATTATTAGTTTCTGAAAAGTGTAAACGCCACAGAACGTAATTTTAGCATCTTATTTGCGGAATATTGCGAACGAAGTACAAATCAGCTATCTTGCTGTTGATCCTCTTAGAAGTCCAAATGACATTCCGTTAGATTTCCGGGAGAGGATCGCGTGAAAACGTATCTGCTCTGTGTTACGTGGAAAAACAATCGGTGATGTGAAACACCGATTTATTTCATTTTTTACTGACGATACTTTTAATTGCGACATTTCTCTCGAATAAAATTATGTGTAAGAGACAAGTTACTCAATCGAGTCGCGAGTTGAAAATTTTGCCATCTTATTGTTATATTTTCAAGGCCAAATGGATATATTCTGTTTGTTTAACGTACTGTACATGTATCGTTTCAATAAATCGATTATTTCATGGTTCTCTGGATAACTGGATAATTTTCGTTGATTTTCCGTATTTCGTTACTACGATGACCGACTACTGTGTTCGATATATCGTAACTGTGCTTTCTGTGTTATTCGGAGCAGGAGCAGCTTGCGGGACAGCAGACTTTATGGGTGAGTCCTGCTACTACACATTTCCTGTTACTGTGGTGGCTTTGTTACGAGATATATTATACCGAACATATACCGATTACTATTTTAACTGCATGAAGATAAATGACCAAAGACACCACTAGTTACATCCAAAAGAGGGATTATTTTTTATGCGCTGAATAAAAAAAAACACCCGTAATCCTTCAGTGTGCAAGTAAAATATCTTTTTCTGCAAAAAGCTGGCTTAAAACTTAAAACCATTTCTCACAGATGTCGGGAAGCATTAAAATACAGGAGAGAAGCAGAAGAAAAATCGAAATAAACATTCTCTCCTATCTCTTCTTGTTTTACCATTCTTATTTCGCTTATCACCGTTTTAGACGCGATCGAGTTGAGACACGATTACAAACGACTGCTGAACTGTTTAAAAAATAATCCTGACCCCGGCCACGCGATTATCATGACTTTAATCCAAGGGCCTGGCATGTCGAAACATCTTTACTATCAGCTAATGCGAGTCTCCGTCTTATTGCGTAATCAGTCAGGCTGACTAAGAGAACCAGATATACATACATATAGCTGCATGAACTTAAGTTGTTACCATATATAAATTATTCGTTTTTCTTTTGTGGAGATACATTTCACAGTTTCTAAAAGTTCGTCAGGGCTATTATGTAATCGATATGTGTAACGTGCATACATCTGCGCCGCGGTAACCCCGACGATGTCCGCATAATTCCGCACTCTATCACTGCCGTTGAACTTCGCGAACCTTATTTTTTACCTCGAATAAATTGTCGTGTTTACAACCTTTTCGATCGTATATCCGCGATCCTGCATACATCACGCTCATATCCGGAAAACACGAGGAAACTTTTGCCTCCGCGTATACCCGTAACGCCGCGGTTGAAATCACGTACATAACAGCCCCGATCACTTGACTTCCTCCTGGAGCCTTGTATTCTACAGCATGCTCCTTTTAGCGTACATACAATGCCCAGTTAAATGTTTCGGCGACAGGCAGAGTCTTGGAACAGTTTTTATGTCGATAGTTGGCACGAGTTTATGGCGCTGTACTGTGCGACTGCATGTTAGTGCTTACGTTACTGTTTGGCGTACCAAAGTGATTCCTGAGTTGTGTTAAGAGATACGATACCACAAACGTGTTTGTGACCGGCGAGCAAGACGCTTCTGTAAACTTAACGTCCCCCTTTTGGAATTTCGATACAATTAATAGAGTTATGGCTTTTTCTCTAAGGGATCTGATTAGAAAATAGAATTTTCGAAAATATGGTGTGTTAATTTCATACTTTCATTGTACGAAAAATAACTTTTTTACGTCAATTAAAATCAATTTGAGTCCTAATACTTTTCGATAAAATTCTTGAAACGATATTCAGGATTCTAAAAACATAGCAATCGTTTGACACAGAGTTACAGAGATGTTTGGGGAAGAGTCAGAATTCCATCAATTATATCGAGATCTTGAAAATGGAGAGTTAATTTTGACAGAAGCTGAGCGAGAACGTGGCAGAGACCGCCGCTTTTTGCATCATTTTATATCGCCGTTCGTCGTCGTGTAAACATCGCGGGCGATAATTGCGCTTAATTAATTTCTGCGATGGGAGTTGACAAGTTTTCTTTTATTTGATCAGTGCAGCTCTCGATAAACTCGTATACGAGATACGAATTTTTTGTTCCCTTCTGGTTTCTTTCCTTTTACTCTTATTTCGATCAAGGTTTTGCCGAAACATTCATCAACAATTTAAATAGGAACCTTACCCGTCAGGGTAGTTAAGTCGATAGCTGATTATAATTTAGCGAAAGTTTCTCCGATCTGTTTGTTTCGAGGCAAGCTAATTAAAAAGTGTCAGCGTAACGTCATCGTGCTTATGATTGGATGGTAATTAATATTGGATCGTAGGTAATGCATTTGTGAGCTTTCTCGCGTTTTAACACATTTATATTATACCGCAGGAAAAGCTTTCGGAAGCGAAGAAATGGTGATGGAGATTTTAAGACATAAATACTAAGTGTTTTGATGAATTTACTCACTCGCCTGTAATATGGTTTGCTTAATGAATAACAAACTAACAATACGATCGCTCTGCAGCTTGTAACAATGTTAAAGCAACTGTTTATGCTAAGTTGTATCTCAGACAATCTGATTTAACTGGTCTTGTGCTACTCGCGTCACTCGATTTTCCTTTTATTTTACAGTTCTATTTATAGGCTGGGGAAGGAGATGTAGTTGACCGCAGTTAGTGCAATTCGATATCGGTACAATCGGTCTGTAGAATACTCTTATCGTGCGATAAAGGAAAAGCTCAAGCAATTTATTTAGTCAGCGAAAAAAAGTTATAAAATTTACACATAATGGTTCACTATTAAAATTGATATATTTAAAATTAGTTTATAAATTTAAAAGAAGTGGCTTTTTATAACGCTATGCTCTCGATTAGAATCTCTGTCTCTGTCTTAGATATAGATTATATCACATTACATCACATTTATCTTGTGTGTCGTTTTATCATTGAGATTACCGATTTTGACTGCTATTCGGAGAGTACAGTACATTTTAGAGACATCAGTTGATTAGTAGAGGCTGCGATAGTTCGAGATACAATAAAGATATGTTAGAGAGGGAAAAGCTGAACGTTTTCTTTTTATTCGTCCGTGTAGGATGCATCTGTCTTAGCGAACAAAGTTGTGACACGTGCAGACTCGCGCGAAAATAAATAGGATTTTCTCTGACACCAAAGCCTGAAACGATTCGAGGCTCGCTTGCCATGTAACGTTGTTGTCTTACAGGGAAGAGGAGCTCGCCACTAACTCTAGCAAGGAGACCGTCCTATCTGACGCCACCACTGTCGACCCACGCTACCGATAAGCTATAAATTTAAACGTTAATGAGAATGCTCTAATCAGCAATCGAAACGGCCGTTCATTCGAAAAAAAAAGACTGGGCGCTTCAGCCGCAGACTGTTAATCTATATATATTGTTATGACACGAGAACTGTAGTACTCACTATAGTGTGAAATTGTTAATCGATACGCACTGTGTAATTCACGTTATAAATCTTCGATCTCGAGACTGCTCGTTAGCATTATATTAACGAATATTTCGGCATCACCGAATAAGACCGTAAAATTTATGGTTTAATGCTGTAAAATAAATCTGTTTCTTTATTTAATTATCCGGATTGAGTTTCTCCCTTCCATTCGTGTTACGCCTCACGCGCGATCGGGCTCGACTTTGATTTCTCGTGGCGAGTAGCAACGCAAAGCGAAGTCGAAGTCGAAGTCGATGTGCGGCGACTCCAGCTACTTCCGAGACATCGTATCTTCTGCACTAAAAGATATGTAAATATGTGTGTATCATAATTTTGTTTGTCGAAATTAATTACTGGTGACATTTCGTTTGATCCTTCCGGTAGGAGATTATCTCGATCAATTTCTGTTAAATGTGTAACTTGCCACACAGACTGCCGAATATAATGTTTGATTCTTAGTAAGTATATACGTAAATTTCTACTACACAGGCCAGTGAAACGCTGTATAATAGTACAAGATTAGAAACTGTGAAATGAATCGTTACGTATACATATGCATTATCGAGCGTAACACGCGCCGCATCCGCAGCTGCGCTGCCACGGATCCGTGGATCCGTGAGTACGCGCACGGATTCGCGGAGAGTTACTCGATTCAAGATCCGTGAATCCGTTCCCAGCTAGGATTCACGAATCTCTGAATCCATGCCTCCGTGGATTTGCGAAAAATCGTTATGCGCGGTCATAGCGGAGGAAAAAAAGCGAATTTAGCTTATTCTACGTGACTGAAACTACGCGATTGAACAATTTAGGGTCATTTAATAATAACTATCTAGGAATCTCATCTGGGATGCCAGTGGGGGCTGGGAGCGCTCAGGAGCGCAGAGCGATATCGTTTCTCTCGCATTTATTATCCCATCGTGTAACGATTTTAGATCGCGCGATCTACATAAAGACGAATCTACATTTTCCCCTCGTAAATCTCGCATCTTAAGTTTCTCTTTGCATCTATGTAGCTATTTTATCTTTCCTACATTTATTCATCAATCATTGTACGAAATGTCATGTATCATCATATTTAATAACTCAGCTGATCATTAATTGGAGTATATGGTAACATCCGGCGAAGTTCATAGTAAAATCGCAAATAACGGTGTAGCTGGCTCCACGAGATTCGTGGTTCGTCGGATCCGAGTGAAAGCGATTAAATTAAGAACGCGAATGATAAGATTTAAGCCGCAAATTCACCGTGTATTTTGTACGCTGCGTGTCGAATCGGTGCTCCAAACGAGAATTTGTATAATGAGGAGAGAAAAAAGACAAAAAAAAAAGAATCAACAAAAATGTGATTTAAAGAAGTGGAAATTTGGACAAGTCGCGTGATGTTTTACAGGAGCATGCTAAACTGTGTGAATGCATTAGAGGGACACATACCGCCAGCAGAGAGCGCAGCCCTGATGGTGGCAGAGGAGAAGCCACATCCTGATTCATGTAAGGCTTTAAAAAAAAACCTGACCAGCATCAATCACGATACATTGTAACACGATAATTTGTAATCCCTGTCATCTTTGTCCAAGACAAACAATTCTCCAATGCGAAGTCGCGATCGAGATTATCATTTTCCCTCGGACCGTTGCGATGATTGGGGGTGATCAGATGCTGTCGATTCAACAGGCGAGCTCGATTCCTCGTAATTTTATCCTGTCGATACACGAATCGTCTCTTTCACGTCGACGATATTTTTATGCGAATGCGTTCATCGAATGAAAGTTGACGTACGCGCTGGCTGACTATTAAACCTAACTCAAAGTTGAACTTTCAGAGTAGTCAATTCACTGCATTTAGATGTTTACATTATAAATCGCATATCATTTATTTTTTATGTACACCACACATTCTGTTTATTTTTAATCATTTTGTTTCACGCCTGATCACCTCATCAATCATGCATTAAATTTCTGCTACGTCTTTCCGCGATTGTTGAAGCACCGAAATTGAACGTTGCGCTGCAAACGGGAATTTTTAAGAGCATCGATAACCGTGCGAATCGATGCGGATCATCGAGTGTACAGGAATTGTTTGCCACGTGTCGCTTTACGCGCCTATCCATCATCTTGCATGCCATATATGCCGTATATGTATGTTCGTAAGTTTTTCCTGATTTGTAGTCTCATTGTGGAACATCTGTTTTGAATTTATTTGCGAACGTTTCTTTTCTGCTTTCAGTATAATTCAGAAAGTGCAGAGGCGTCAAAGTGCTGGTTATACGACAGTCAAACTGTACATTGTGCCGCTTCGACAAGACACCTCGCGAGTGGTTATAGCACTATCAAACTTTGTTCACCTTTTCGCGTTGACAACAGCTAATCAGAAAAGAAAACATGACGAAGTAGAACAATACCGGTGTAACCGCGTGTGCTATACCGAGAGATCAGAAATTTTAATCTGTAATGTTATTCACCCATTAGAACAATTGCACAAACAAATATTTTTTTAAGTTCTCGTCCGCCTGCGAGGAAAATTAAACTTTACACTAAATCTTATTGATTTTCGACACGAGATACTTTCTCTCGCTCGCATTCACGAACTTTCGTTTTCACTCGGCATAACAGTTGGACATTAATCTAATATCTATTATACCTTAGCTTCCTTTGTTTCACACTGCTTGGGTTGGACATTCTCGTGACATAAACTCGCTAAAATTTCAGTTTAGAAGAGCTTATTTTTCTGACAGTATATATTCACGCACATATACAATAATCATATAAAAAATATGTCGAAACAAGCTGTATAGCAAACTTACGTCGCACATGAAACGAATGATCGAATATCTCAAAATAGTTGTCCTCTATTGTTAACGACTCTTGGCGATATCCTCCCTCGAGAGATACTCTGTAATAAACTACAAACGATGTGTTTCAGAATAATAAGCTCTACACATATCACACACATTTATTTATCGTCATCTCTGTGCAACACGACAGTTCTCCATCCTGTATCGTATCTACACTTTGGACTTAATTAACGCTCCGTAATTACACGAAACGAGAAAGTGGTAGACACTCACGTACTGCTTCGTTTCTAAAACGAGTATTATATTATCGTATATTATGCGCTATCGACACTGGCCTTTGTAGTAGTTTAAAGGAAGGCAGGCCAATGTGAATATATGTATATTCCTCATTGACACATATTATACTGATATAGCATCCGTGAAGCAATCCCGGGGCGAGGATTTGTTTCGTTGTGCAATGACTTCTTAGGCCAATGTACATACATATACTTGGCGTTGTTGTTAATTTTAGTACGATGCTGTACAATCAATTTTCGCAGCATGAATGGTGTAAGGGGCATGCGCGCATGAATGTAATCTCTAGTGCGTAGGAGCCAAAGGTAATTTCATCTCCCGCGAGAGTTTCCCGTTTCGGACGTTTGGCTTTGAAAACCTTAAATCACTTAAGTCGGATCAGGTCTCGTATAAATTAATAATTATAGCTAAGATAGCCGGAGGGAATATATTCTTACTAATGTACGAAGGAGTATTTTCTCAAATTAACAGTTAACTATTATAACGTCCGGACACCGCGTGGATTTCTAAGCATATTACGACAGCGATAATATTATTCTACATACTGATAATGCTATCATCTTTTTGTCCGACACTCGAGGGCTTCACTAAACAATACTCGCAGTTAATGAGCGATAATAAGTATTTTGTAAGTACCACGGGAACGCTGCTTATTTCGTAAATATTTATCGTATTTCGGAAACGAATAGAACGATTTTTAACTCTATTAACCTTCTTTTTGGCCAGTTTTTACAAGTGCGCTTAAATTGCATGGGATTAGCTCTGAGATAAGAGCAGCGGCTACAAAGAAGGAGCTTATTACACAACACCACGTTGATTTCGAGAATTATTGCTAAAACACAAAGGTGAAGCGTCGTATTTCCCTGCTGACGACCCGCCCGTATTTTCGAAAGAACGAGAGATTCTTGTATCTCGGGTATCGAAGTCCGTCACGGTGAAAATTAAAATTCGATCGAGGGAAGGCCGAGGCAGCCACCGAGAGCAGTAGAAGCTTGCTTGCTCGTCCCATGAGATACATACACATATCTATACACTTTTTAGCGATGTGTTTTCGGAAAGTAGTGTTGACGAGAGAGATAACATACGCGACGTGGCTATATGCGCGCGCGTAGAGAGGAAGTCGCGTGTCGTGAGACTAACGTGCACCCCACAGTTGTGTTTGCAGCTGGATCCGAGCGCTCTTCCGTCGCTCCCGCTCAGCCGGAGAGACCACCGCCCCCGCTTCCCCCGCCACGCTTTCCGAACAGCGGTGTCTGACAACGGGAAACAGCTCCTCTTAATATCGGTAACCTAGTGATCATGAACGCGCCGATACCGCTGCCGCTGCTGCTCACCACCAGCAGCCTCAGCCTGGAGACGCAGCTCTACGAGATCATCACCGAGAGCAGTAAGGCGTGCGCGGCGTTCCTGCGGCACAGTTTGCGTCGCGCGACCAGCCTCGGCTGGACCGCGACCGAGGGCTTCGAGACGACCGCGACGGCGAGCGGCGCGATGTACAACGAGCAGTGAGAAGAGAACGCCCGGGGCGAAAGGAGTCAGGAGTCGGAGACGAGACGCCGAGTTTCGTACGACGACGACGGCGACGCGGTCAAGTGCGACTCGCGAGGCGCAGCATCTGCTGGTCACCGGCAATACGGATTGTTCGGCAGGCTACACACGTTGAGGCAACGAGTGTTCCTCATCGGTCGATTGCGTCTCTCTCTCTCTCTCTCTGTCTGTCTGTCTGTCTGTCTTTCTGCGAGCTGAATTAGCTTAACGAAGAGCATGGGGTCGATCGGGGTAACCGTTGGGAAATATTATTCCAACGAATATTATGAGAATATACCTCAACATTATATAGGATAAATGAGGCGTCGCGATATTTTCTCCACTGATATTAACTGATGAGCGTAACTTCTTGATCGTTCCGTGATAGCTATTAAACGATATAATTATTCGGATGATTTTGTGGGAGATGATTATCAGGATCGTCGTCAAAAAAATATTCCGGTGTTGCGCTTACTCCTCGCGTCGAGATTACCCCCGATCGAGCCTTCGTCTCGACTCGGTGCTTAGCGACGATAAATTAATTCGGGATGGAATGTTTCGAATAATAAAATAAGTACGCAACGAGGGATGCTGAGATCGGCGCTCGGCTGCTTAGCGGGCAAATCTCGAAGACGACGGCAGATGCGAGATGGTCCTTTTGATGACCATGGCGGAAGGCTCACTTTATCGATCTTCCTCGAGTCGGAAGAAGACACCGCGCGTACGTTAACGAGGACGATGGGACGAGCGCGCGCGCGCGCGCGCGCTCGAGATAGATTAATCGAAATGTTGCGAAAGTGATTTGTGCCTAGACGAGTATGCGTTGGGAAAAAGGGAAACGTGATTATGAGAATTGCCGCGTCTCACGCACTGCGCGAGTGCACTCGGGACTTCGTGCGACATCGAAGGATATCGAAAAAAAAAAAAAAAAGAAAATGAATCGGCGTACGCGCACGCGGGGGGCGTCGAGCACGGCGAAAGGGAGGAGGACGATCTTCATCCGATTCACCCCCGTCGTCGCAACCCCTTCGTTTCACGGAACGAAGGGCGAACGTGTATCTATATATATCTCCACTTTTATATCATTAATTTTCTAGGACTCATGTCGGGACTACGTGTCGTTTTTGTATCACACTGTCCTCTGTACGATTCATCGCACCGTGTTGTGTAATTATTAGACCGTGCGCTGTTACTTCCGCGACGACGACGACGACTACGACGAATGACGACGACGATGATGAATGGCGTACTATGCGCGCGACTGCCATAAATCCGCGACAACTTTAAAAAGATTACGAGCTGCCCTCGAGACACTGTGATATTTTCTTTTCGTCATTTCCGGCGCTCGATCCCGGAATTATTGATTGAGAGCGAGTATACGCTAATTGCCGGAGAGACGGAAGTGTTCCGAATTCGTTCGTTTCGTGAAAGGAATAGTCTCAATTAATTTACGAGCGAATGACGAGCCTGATGATTCGAACGTTTAAAGAGGGAGAGAGAGAGGGGGGGAGGGAACAGAAGATTCGTTAAACCGATAGATAATTTGTCGTTCAAGGGTGTTTCTCTCTCTCTCTCTCTCGTGAAAGTGAGGAATTAAAAGGGATCAAAACGAATTTCTACGGATCCCTCTTAATCTGCCTATCTTATCGGGAGGTTCGCTTTGAGGGAAGGTCAGCGATTTTTCGTTGAAAAATCTTCGGAACCGGAAGACAGGAGAAGGAACACTTGCCTTTACAAATCGCGGTGTGTAACAGCGCGTTAACGAACAAATATAGCGATTCTCGTATCGAAGATCTCAAATTGGGCATCGACCAACTGCATTAAATTAATGTCAAAAGAAACTACACGGAATTAGCTTTCGATTAGTCGCAATCTCAACGACGTTCGCGATCACGTTGGACTTATACGGTGCCTCTCGACCGCAGTATACTCACGAACCAATCAACCATATTTTATCTCATAAAACGCAGGGTACACTACGCAGCACACACTTCACGCTTCGGCCTAGTGGACGTGTCAATTCCTTAATCATTCACTAAAAATATTCCTGTAATACATTTTAGAGTCCCTCAAATCGACGAATGAAGAAATCGGCGTTAAAACTCTGGACGCGGAAATATTATTCCCCAGAAAACAGATCCGTTTGAAAGTTCATTTCTCTTTCTCTTTCTTTAAGGTTCTGCAAATTCTTAGTCCTTAAAATTGGTCTAAAATTTCAATTTCAACTTCTGCGTGAATTCGCGATTGGCGATTGGCAATATCGTGATTGCAGATGCGTTTTACCTGCGACAGGAATCGATACCTTCTCGGCCGAATCGAGAAAATCAATAACAACGGCCAGTCTGCGCAAAGGCATGCCTTTTCTTACTCCGTCATTGATCTTTCTTCCTCTCCTCCCTCCCTGTTATCGATCTTTTTAACGGAAGCGCACGCGATTCGATATTTCGACGATCCCTCCCCTACGTGCTGTACATACGTGTGTATATACTTGTATACTTCTACCGTATTTGAGAGACGTCACTGAACCACACAGCAAGTGTATGATAATCCTGTATAACCGGAAATATATAGCATACTCCGTTTCCTGCTAAAGTAGCATTATCGACGAGCGACAAGACGAGGGCAGGCATATATATCTCCACTGACTCAGAACCGTTCTAGGTCCTAAAAAAAATACCACGATGGAGATATCGATGTCGATCGAGCATCGTGACTATTTCGAGAAACCCTTCCTCTTTCGTGATAACACGAACCAACGAAATCGGCGGCGATCACATCCCGCATGTGGCTTCTATCGTTTGTCGTTTTACGTTGCACTCACGCCGCATACGACGACTCGACGCGACCATTCGTAAATCTATAGCCGAATCGGGTATAGATCCGTGAGTATCGAGAGATGATTTATTCTGTCGCTTCTATCGATATTAACGAATAATTTAATTACTCGATAACAGAGACTCGCGTTAGCCTGTATCCAGACTACCTTGCAAAAATTGAGAAAAATCGATGATAAATAATCGATGATTATTTATTTTGCACGGTTGTGAGTCATGAATCATCGAAATCATCAGAGATTGGTAAAAAATCCTTTTGAATCTATTATTTTATTCTACTCGTCCCTTTCACGGAGTTAGGCAATTTAATTCTTCGAACAAAATTGTCAGAATTTGTGAGAATTTCTCCTTATTTCGTATCGGTCGTTAGGCTTTATTTCACGAGAGGAACAAAAAGATTATCTATCTCTAATCGCGCCTGTAAATAATACAAATGTTAAATAAAAAGCCAAAGAGGCTTGAGCTAATC
The DNA here is from genome assembly GCF_030848795.1 of Temnothorax nylanderi. Taxonomy (NCBI): domain Eukaryota; kingdom Metazoa; phylum Arthropoda; class Insecta; order Hymenoptera; family Formicidae; genus Temnothorax; species Temnothorax nylanderi. Next base: position 487,546 of record NW_027249152.1, on the reverse strand, counting down.
CTTAATTTCGATTATTAGAATTTCAATTCTACGGTATAAATCACCAATGATTCCTTTCAGAGCAGTTTTGCGGGGTAAACGCGGCTTGGATTGATATGTTGTTTCGGATGTCGCGATGTAAACGCAATATAATATTTAAGATAGAGAGACTAACTGAATGAGAAAAACAAGATCCAGACGGAATCACGTGTAAAACGCATCGTTATGATATCATTCGAACGAGCCAAGGAAGTTTTTAATTATAAGCTGTCCAAAACATACAGAATCAGTGAGAAAGGCAATAAAGCTATATTCAACTGAAAGAAAAAAATACGATAAAGTAGATTTCCTTGCATTATGAGTATTATCAGAGAATTCAGAATACTATATTAATTATCGATAAAGCTAGGATAGAGGCGTATATACATATAGAAACTATATATAGCTACTAGGCGATAGTAGCACGGCGTAAACGCGCTAATTAATATAATTGGAAACTTCACCGAGACAGGCGAATAAACTCTCTCTCTCTCTCTCTCTCCCTCCCTCCCTCTCTCTTTCTCACACACACCTCTGCGATGGCTGTATGATAATTATGTCGTGGACCGCGAGTATATATATATGTATCGTCATTATATCTCTATTTCTCGAAATCATCGCAAGCTTATACCAAACCCGGGAGACATGCGATTATTTTGGCTCGAGAACCGGTCGAGTTTGAGTCTCGAAGATCCTCGAACCTAACGCGAATCTTTGCGTTACAGTCGCTAAACGATATAAAGAAATTTCGAGCGCGTTCGGTATTATCGTAGCCGTGAAACTATCCGACTCATCTGCGCTGCGACAACCTGTGAGACAACCTTCTTTCGATCACCACCTCACAAAGAGAAAAGGCATGCTGCGATATGTGTTCACAAAAGACAGATCACATTGGCATCAAAAACGATAGGATATCATTTACACGCGCGGCAATTTTTACCCTCGAGATGCAGTATGCCGTATATATAAAGTCAACGCGAGATCTGTAAGCGGGTTACGAAAGGCGCTTTCCGTCTATGCGCGTACGTAGAACTGCGTTACTTTCGTCTCGAGAGTTCGTCAACGGAAAGGCCCTTCTTAGCCCTTACGCGAAAAGAATTCACTTATCTGTAATTGACCCGTATAATACTATAAACAAATAATTCGTTTCTAAAAAGATTGTAATAATAACGTATACATATATACATATATGCATATACTATAAAGACGACTACTTTTTAAACGCGAAGACCTAATAATGTATTTCGCACTCATCACGACTTTGATAAGAAGATAAGCAATGATCGCATCAATGGTTTCGAGTCAATGATACAATATTAAAACTCATTGAGCATTACAACATTAGCCTTCGAGGAAAGCAACAAAAGAGATAAAGAAAAAAAAAAGATAAATGAGAAATTTTCGAACAGTCCAACAAAGTAAGTGATTACAATAACGATTTGTAAAATAAGTTCACTGCCACTCAAACGACTTGCGCCCCTTAGGAGAGCGCCAATATTCCAAGATGTGAATGTGTACAGTTATGTGAAAAGTATATTATAATATAACGTAATTATATTTACATATGATACTAATTAGCATTATGTAAAACTAAATAGTATATAACGACATTAAGAGTGGTATACATACGTAGGATATAGGTAACAAGGAATAAAAAAAAATACACATTGATCGCAGAGCTAATCCAAGGGAAAAAAAAAAACGTTTACGCGCCCGCTCATTTGTATATTACGATATTAAAAGTTAGCACTAACATCAATTCTCTCAGCTGAACGATAATCAAGTTCGATTATACTTTCCTTTCGTCGTCTCGCTTCTACAATGCAATGGGAAAAAAGGGGCGTCTATTTTTACTGTGTAATTATAAGTTTCGGATTCAAAGCGTCACTATTAACAGGTCCGACGAGAGATCTAGTCGTATATTTAATCAGCTTTCTATCTTGAGCGCGATCGGCAGTGCCGCGTGATATATGACGTACATATGTTGTTTCGGATTAAAAAAATGTACCGTCTGATACTTTGCAATTTTTCTCTCATAGAACGCGCGATGTTCTGTGCGATTTGCATTTATTAAGTGTTATGTAATTGAATTCTTTTTATAAAAGCCCTTACATTCTCTGTGAAAATGTTTTACTTGCCTCGTCACCATCCCTCGAAAAATAGAAAAGAAAGAAGGGAGTGCGCGTTTTATTATCATATTACCGCGAGATCAGTTAGCGTGCGACGTATTGAAATAACGGGTAACGAAGTATTTTATTCACAATTTTATTATTTTAGTAGATATATATAATATTCTAATACATTCATGAAAAATATAGGTATCAAATATTATTACGCTTTATTACTGTACATTATCCACGAAGTACCTGCAAAGATTGATTATTTACCTAAGACATAAACTTTATCTTATGGTTTGCACTCCTGATGATAAGGGTCCAAAGTTCGGAAGTCTCTCCAAGTCGGAGGAAACGCACTGTGTAAATGCAAGCCGCAGCGTTTGCACGGATCGCTAAATAAAGTGATTAAACTATGAAACCACGTCTGAAAAAAAGGAAAAAAAACGTGATAACGATCGCACATAACGCGCATCTAGGATTATTAATGGACCGTTGATTACCATAAACGATCGCACTGCTAAATCGGGTAAAGTAGGCGAATAGAAGTGCAACATTGCGGCATGCGCGTTCTCTGTCGCTTTGCGGAAGACCTTATGCCTAGACTCCGACCATAGGTCTATCGGTTCCCCGTAACCCTTGATTACCACCCGCTCTATCATCACTCCCTTAAACACTACCATCCCTTTTAGAACATGTCCCAGCGTAAGATGTAATATTGCGTTACTTGACGCAGACGGACGTGTCACGGTTACCGTCATGTCGCTAAACGTTCGGTCAAACGTTGATATCAAAGAGTCGACTTGCCTGTGTATGTTAAAATCGGTTAAAACTCACGTTTCGAGATGACAGGGTTACTTTTACCGTCATCACTAATCATGCACTGTAGGAATTAATCAAAATAGCTTACGTTTGAGGTACATTATGACAGCTGCTGTGGTATCTTCCCCTCTTTGTTCTACTTAAAATCATGTAAGATCTCTTTAGCTGACTGTGACTGAGCAAGTTGTGGGCAACGTTACTATATTCGTGAATCTTATCCGTCCATTTATAACTGTTAACGAGCGTGCTATAAAGCGCCTGTCTTTCCTGAGTGGTTTCCTGACTAAGGTAAGTCGTGCTGGCTAAATTAAACGGACCGGGTGGGGGATTTAAACTACTTATCGCCTGTTCCACGTCCCTATGGTGTTTTAAAGCAATAAAAATTAATATGTCCCTTACGGTAATCCTTTGTAAAGTTAAGACCTGATCTCGGACGCTACTTAATTACCTCAAGTTGAGATTTACAGTGGTCAACAGTTCCTGTAACTCAAACAAATACTTAGATTCTTTATTTTCCTCGCCGTGCTCTGCTCGCAACCCATTTCCAAGAGAATCAAACACTTGCCCGACGTTAGAACGCAGCACCTTGATAGCGGTCAGCGCAGTCTGCAACTGCTCCATTCTCACACCTGCTAAAATATTACATTCTTTTTGCAATGATGTACGCAGTGTAATATTTTTAAAAGTTCTCCACTTGAAGATTAGTGATCTATTTTATATATTTCTTATACATTTTATACATTTAGGGCCACAATCTAAGAGTGCTGTTAGAGGATTAGATAGACTAAATATTATATCAATATAATTATATTAATTATATCAAAGGTAGACAATAACTTCCAAACTTTAACATTCTCTGTACCAAACACCAAGAGAATAAATTTGCTTCCTGGTGCATTGTTTAGATGAGATACGATTTTTTCTATCTTTATAACCTATAAATCACGTTTAACGTACCTCATGTACCTTATCCAGCGAGTCGATCGTAGGATCACTGAGAGCGTTTTTAAATCCTGAGGGGTGGAGGACAGATACAGCAGTTTTAGCTTCAGTTCATTTCCAATTAGCGTGCTTTTTTATGTAAAACTACGGACGCACGCTCACGTCGTCAGGCCACACGTTTGTCCCCATTCGTTTTTCTTGAATTGATTTTAGATCTAACGTACCGACTACCGACTGTACCATTAGATGGCAATGCGGTTGCCATTCATGATGCCCGGCTTTCGCTCGCTGCCGCGTTTAGCGCGGCCGAGGCTCACCTGACGGCGTGTTTTTTTCCGTCGTCGTGCAACGTGCAATACGAGAGGTTCGCGTGTTACGTGAGGAAAATTCAAAACAAAGGCAAGCACTCGCCACGTGGGAACCGAATAATTGCATCTGTGCGCGCGTGTCGTCGAATCTGTGGCGATTAAGATTGAGATCGCGGATCAATTGTCGATTCGTCTCCTTTTCACCGGCTGCCCTCGCGTGTGCAGCCGCAACCTCCGCGATAACCGGATGACGAGGAGCTCGTCGCTCGAGATGAATTGGATAAACAAGGCGCGAATATGAGCAATAGGACAAGAATGGACAACCCGGCCGTGGGTCCACTAGTGGCTGACAGCACCGAAGACGAGTCCGACGAGTTGTTTTCAGGTAACGACCGCCTGTCCCCGAATTACGACATTGGCATTCTTTTCTTGCTTTTCTTTACACGCACGAATTTATAGATGACGAACAAAAGAAGGAGATTAGGCATAAATTCAACGTTTCCCAGGATCCCTCGATTTTAAGGCCCGAGACACCCTTATCATCGCTTGATGATAGTTCCAATACGATGTAAGACATATTTTTATTTTGTTAAGTACTTTGAAGTTTTGTTAGTGTCTGATATAGTGATGATAATGCAAGAACAAATTTGTTGCGAATAAGTAAAGTCATTGAATTATGATGCCTTCCGTTAAATAAGTTGTTTTAATTTCTGAATTAACGATCACTTGTGAAATTGTTAATGACAGAATGCCAACCGATGCCGTAATTCCATCTACACCATTAAGTCTGTTGCCCTTTTTAAATAAAATAAACGAACAGTGGAGTAGCGACTTAGAGACACCGCAGGCACAGGCTCGCACGAAACCAATGACTAGCTCAACTGTAAGAGTAATGCATCTTTTTTATAAACTTTGTTACTTATGTATAGTAGTCCACTGCCGAGTTATAAAACGTCCCGTGTATCATTGATATTTCAGACAGAAGAAATACCTAAGCTCGAACAGCGTACACCTGATCTTTCAGCTGTTAAAAGCGTAGAGAAAATTATTTCCGAGTCCCCTGTTATTGCCTCTAGAGCGACAAGGAGACGCTCCAAGCGTTGTATATTTAGATCTCCTATTTCTACAGACCCACTGGCTGTGACTAACAATGAAAATATTACTGTAAACGTAGAAACACCTGTTATTTCTGATGCTAATTCCGTAGCTACAAATGCCTCAATATCTAATTCATCTCTTGAGAGTACTCTTAAAGATCGCGAGCCAAAAGTTCCCAATAGTCTGGACACATGTAATAATGAAGAAAATGTTACGAACGCAGTACCTGATAGTTTAAACACATCTACGCAAGAGTTCTTTTACAATGCCTCGTTCAGTAAGATAGATGAATTATGCTCTAACACTTTTGATAATGAAAAAACAATGGAGACTACTGCCATGCAATATAACGATGAGCAGAATATCGAGGATATCGACAAAGGAAAGAACGTTGAGGAGAATAAGAATATAGGTTTCTTTACTGCGCGTGGTACTTCAATTAATGTCTCAAAGCAAGCGTTATTTAAAGCGAAGAGACTATTCGCAGATGCCTTCGATACGGATGAAGCGCAGAATTATGAATCATTCGCTAAAAGAAATTCTAATGAAGAGAAAAACAGGCACTTACCATCCTCTTCGTTTGCTAATAACGTTTCCGTCAACATTGCGAAAGAAGTATTATCCAAACCAAAACCACTTACAGAACAATTTAAAAATTATGACAAAATGCACACTACAGATTTCAAAAAACCACTTGTAAATAAAAGTCCTAGCGAAGAAGTCAGTAATGTTCCTATTTTAATTTCAACTGCTAGCGGCAATCCTATTAATATCTCAAAAGAAGCGCTGTTAAAAGCGAAAACGTTATTAGCGGATGAATCAGATAATGCCGATGATAATGTATTAATAAAATATGACAGATCGCCTACAGATAAAAATCCTATGACAGTAAATAAAAGTCCTAGTGAAGAAGTCAGTAATGTTCCTATCTTATTTTCAACTGCTAGTGGGAATCCCATTAATATCTCAAAAGAAGCACTATTAAAAGCGAAAATGTTATTAGGGGATGAATCAGAGAATGCCGATGACAATGCATTAATAAAATATTCTGAGAGATCACCTGCAGATAAACATTCTATGACAGTAAATAAAAGTCCTAGTGAAGAAGTCAGTAATGTTCCTGTTTTATTTTCAACTGCTAGCGGCAATCCTATTAATATCTCAAAAGAAGCACTGTTAAAAGCGAAAATGTTATTAGATGAATCAGAGAATGCCGGTGACAATGTATTAATAAAATATTCTGAGAGGTCGTCTGCATCTAAAAATATGACAGTAAAAAATGTGATTCGACCGTCTTTCGTAATTAATAAACCTATTAATATCTCAAAAAAATCACTACCTACAGTAAGAACATTGTTCGCGGAACAATCGAATAGTACCGAATTCACTTCCAAAAATAAAATTGATATCGCTGATAACGAACAACGTGATATAAATACTTCGAATATTGGATTCAGCACTACTCGCGACACACCCGTTAATTCCAAGCAAGCTAATTTCAAAGCAAGAACATTATTTGCAGAACAATTAGATGATTCATTAGAAGACATTCATAACAATGATAATGAGATAAAAAGACAGGAAACAAAAGTTTCAAAAGTTGGTTTCCAAACTGCTGGTGGTAAAGCCATCAATATCTCAGAACAGGCTTTATCCAGAGCAAATGCATTGTTTGCAGAACATTTGGACGATACATTAAAAGCAGCCGTTACAGAGGAAACTAATATTCATGACAATAAAGTGAAAGGATTAGAAGTAAAAATAGCAAATATTAGATTTCAATCTACTGGGAGCATCGTTGATATTTCTGAAGAGAGACCGAAAGCAAAAATATCGTTCGAACAATTGGATGATCAATCAGAACCAGTCATTGCAAAGGCTACTAAAATCGACGATAAGATAGAAAACAGACAGGAAGTAAAAATTCCAAGCATTGGATTTCAAACCGCTTGCGGAACATCTATCAATATTTCAGAACACGCGTTATCTAGAGCAAAAGCATTATTTGCAGATCAATTAGATTGTCTTATAGAAATGGACATTCCTGAGAACACTGGCCGCGATGACGGTCGAAAGATAAAAAAACGCGACTTAACAATACCGCACGGTGGACTGCAAACAGCAAGCGGTCAACAGGTACCGGTTTTGAACAATGCTGCATTAATAGCACGAGAATTATTCTCCAATGACTGCCTGGATGAAAGTAATTCTGACTTGGGGCGCGCATCGTTGCAAAAGCGCAAACTAAGCGAGACTAATGCAGACGAGAGCACACCCCAGGGCAGGAATCGCGCGTTCGAAACGAAAAAGGCTCGTCTCAGCAGCGAATTTCAAGCTAGAAAATTGTTTTCCGATAATCCGAGCGTTGACACGGATAACAACGAGAACCGAGATTCGGATGTGAAAAAGCAAGCGCCTTCCGTCGCAAATTCCGCCCTGGGATCACCTAAAAGGGACGCGATAGAATCAATCGAAGCGGATGCAGCGGGCAGTCCTGTTCTAGGAAGGCAGCCTATCTCGAGGAAGCGAAAGAGTTTAGGATATCAAAGGGACGAGCATAGTGCGTTACGAACAGACAGAAAGATACTAAGTAACGAGAATACACCGTTGCAAGAGAACATTGTGCAAGGAGGTGCAGCATGCGGAAAGATTGAGGACGATAAATTAAATACGCAAAAACCGACGCAAGTCGCGAAGGAAAGAGCAAAAGGCGGTAGCACGGAATCGAATGACTACGGCGATACTCAGGTGATGATGGATTTTATCGACGAATCGACAAAGATCCTGCAGGATCGCTTGGCGGCCGCGTTGGAGCAGGAAACGATAATCACCGCGAAACGGAGACATGGGTCGAAGCAATCGGTGGGTCACCTATATCGTTACAAGCAAACCAATTCTAACGCTCGTTTGTCGTTGAGGGAAATCGGCGGCGGTACGCCGCCCGTGCCGCGTTCCTACCAGGAGCTCATCGATCGACGGATACCACCGAGTATCCTGGAGATCGCCGCCGCGACCGCCGCGACGTACAGATTCCGTTGCTCTGACTTTTACGGGACCGACGTGGCGTGCAATAATGTGCGCGGGATAGAGATGGAGGACGGCGCGTGTCTGATCCTGGACGAGAACGGATACGCGGGAGTCTGGGAGTTCCTCCGCGCGTTTCTCGCCGGTCCGGGCGTAGATCCGAATCTCGTTCCCGCGCGCTGGGTCGAGAATCATTACCGATGGATCGTGTGGAAATTGGCGTCGATGGACCGAATGAAGTTTGGCTCGGCTGAGTTACCCAGGTATAATATACCGAAAGTTTATATACGCAGGCCGTCTCTAAGATATAGATTAAGTCGCGCGGAGCCGGCATAATTTTACGAAATTAGTTTAGCAAACAGTTTCTAAGCCAGATAGAGATGTCTAAATTTCTAAAGGAATTATCGAATAATTATTTTATACCTTTTTTTTATACACTTCAGAGTATTAACACCTTCGCACATAATGGCACAATTAAAGTATCGGTATGATCGAGAAATCGATCGGTCTCAGCGACCAGCATTAAGACGCATTTTGGAAAAGGACGACGTTGCGTCTAAGAGAATGATTCTATGCGTGTCATCTATAGTAGAAGTAATATATGTTAATCATATTGAATTTTAATGGCAAATTTTTTAGCGTGCTTCATGCATTTTAATTTACAGAATAATAACGTAAGTATGGAGATAGGGAAGAGTCCGCGTATAGGAGTGCCAAAATGGAAAATAGAATTAACCGATGGCTGGTACAATGTAAATGCCTGTATTGATGTAGGTATGGTGAGGAATATATCGATTGGTAAAATAAGAGAGGGCACGAAATTAGTGATATCCGGCGCGGAATTACTGAACTGTGATCAAGGTTTCTATCCACTCGAGGTAGGCCACGTTCGATTTTTATCGGGATCGGAAGCGAAAATCAGTCAGTTCTTTGATTTCTCATCGCCCAGGTACCGGCTGACGTGTGCTTAAAATTGCACACGAATTCAACCAGGCGCGCACGATGGGACATGAAATTAGGATACGCGCCGCGTTCGGGGCCGATACCCATCAAGTTACGTAATGTGTGTCCGAGCGGCGGTTTAATCGGCGAAATGACGATCGTCGTCGCTAGAGTGTATCCGATGTTATATCACGAGAAAACCACATCCGGAGATTCGAGTAAGATACGTTAAAATCTAATTCGGCATCCCAGAAGGGGAGTTAATGATCTAATTCTTATGTTTATTTCCCGCGATAGTTGTTAGAAACGCTAAAAGCGAGGAGAAAGCGCAAAGCAAATACGAGCAGCAATGTTGGGCCAAGATAGAGGCGTTCAACGCTAAAGCGGAGGACTTTCAAAGAAAAGGACTTTCTTGCGAAACTGACGATATGGCGATCGAGCGAATTCAATTGAACGAAGATTATGAAAATTTATCTACAGAGGTATATACGACTTGATTTATCTTATTTGTAAATTTGTTTCGGGACGTCAACGTATTCGTTACCATTATGAATAGGAATCCGTCTCTAAAAAACGACACGATGAATTGCTGCAAGAGTTACGTCAAAAGGAGGAACGGTTCAAGCAGAGGATGCAGTCGAAATTGCGCGAAAGCTTGCCGGGACCGCGACAGGTTTCTCAGCTGCTCAAAGTTCGCGTGTGCGACGAAAATGCGAACGCTATTCTTTCAATTTGGTCGCCCAGCGAGGAGGTTGTCGACGCTCTCAAAGAAGGCGCCTGTGTTTCGCTCTGCAACATCGTGGCTTCCGGAAAGAGGTAGTATTCTCATAAAAACGAGTAACTGTATCCGCCGCGCGGATGTAATAGCACATAATGCCCGATTTTACGAGCATAATTGTTTAACAGGGGTACCGAATTACAACTCACCGCACGTCGGTCTGCAATTTTTAAACCGGGAAAGATGCGCGACGCGTCTTATCCCGCTAGAGTGTGCATGCCGCTATGCGAAATAGCAAATTCCGAATTTGCCCCACCTTACGGAGAGTTTGATACTGTCGGTCTTGTCTGTTCAGTCGGTCCTGCCCCTTATGTAAGTGTTATTATATTTTCTAAAATCTTTGCGGTAATAGAAAAAAATAGATCGCAAAATATGAGAATAATATATAATAAAAAGACTATATATATATATATGTAGTTTATTTGCAAAAGATTGAAGTATTAAGCAATAGACTTTTCGGAATTTTTTATAAGTTGGCTCATAAATTTTATATCTAAAATTCTCAACATAATATTTCACATGGAAACATCGTAGGGTATGAAAGATTTCGAGGCTGTACATTTGGCATATTGCAAAGCGGATTCAAGCGATTCTTCATACCTCTCGATATTGTTTTGGCAAGGAATAGCCAGTTACGGCTACGGAGAGATTCTTACTGTCGGATCTATCGTAGCTTGCAGCAATTTAGAATGGCGAAGGGCAACTTCGTGGAACGTCCCAGCGGCGTATTGCACGGAAAGAAGTACTTTTACGTGCAATCCTCGCCGAAATCATTTACACGAATCGTTCGAAAATCTACGAAATCTAATTATGGTATTCTCTTCTTTTTCGTTATGTATTTTATATATAATTTATAAATTCAATATAACTATCTTTTGCACTTCTAATTATAGTTCTTATAAATAGACTTAAGTTTTTTTTTTATAAAACGTGCTCCATAAAATTCTTTGTTCTAATTATATTTTATTTTTATAATAATTTCTCAATTTATATTTATAATTGTATTTATAATAATTTTCTAATTTAAATGTGTTAAATCTGATTTTTAAGGATCCAATTAAGTACGTTGAAAGATGCACTTTTGAGCTTAACGTGGAATTGCAAAAGAAGTCGACGCCTACGCGCTACACACCGGGTAAAAATACTCCGATCAAAATATACAGTTCAACGTTAAGCGCCGACAAAAAATTAGTCGACTATACGTCGCCGCTGGCGACGCCGAAATTGAGAACGGGCGACAGCTCGAATTTTATCGCATCTAATCCCTCGATTCAGAAACGACTCGAGAAACTCCAACATTATGGCGAAGCGCCCGAACTATCTCCTATTATATTAAAAAGATCCAAAAGGGTTTCTTTGGATTTCCGATCGCCCATTTCCATTCCGAATGTAAACTCGACGAAGAAAACGTCGAAAGCTAATCAACCCGAGGATTTAAATTTATCCAGTACAACGGAAAAGCATTGATAATTATTTTACGTTGTTTATTTTATTTTACGTTCTTATTCTAATTTTAAGTGTCCTAAAACAGTGTATATTTGTTAATAATTATTAAATGTTTCATTAATAAACTGTTTTATAAGTGTAGTAATAAAGTAGTTTTATTACGCCTATGTTTTTCTATATTTTCTATCCGACTCTCATTTAATTAATCTCCTTTAACCCTACAACTTCAAAAAATTCACCTAGATCAATGATTTTATTACGAACCCAATTAAGAACGTGATTGCTTTAAAATATTACAGCTGTTTATCAGAAATATCGAATTAGTATAATTAATATCGAGTTGACACGTTGTCAAGTTATATTTTTGCAAGAAATAGTAAAATTCACAGTGATAAATTATAATCTCTAAACCAATCTTCCAGAGAGAAAGTAATTCGCAAATCCCCAGATACGCACGAGGCACGAGTCCAGGTGTTAATCCAGCTGTTACACCTCTGCAGCTGGAGCTGCCCTCGGTTTCACTACATTTTTCTAAGCATACTACTGATTTTGGAAATTTGAACTATTTTTCTGAAGCAATTTATAAAAATAGTTGAAAAAAACTGACATAATTATGTAGAATTGAGTACAAGAAACGAGGAAAAAACTTAACGATTTCAAACTATACAATAAGAAATTACTTCTTGGTTCTTTCGCACACATACAATTTTCAATGCTCTACATTCTTAATGCTCTCGCCTATTTTTCATAACTCGAATCAATTGTGTCTCGTGCCAATAAATGCACAAGAGACAGCAGTTTTTCTCTCTTCTTGTGAACAATACCCGGTATACCGAGCGGACCCTCTCGGACCGTCATGCGATTGGATCGCATGCGCTCGCAGCAGACAGAGGCAGGAGAAACTAGAAAAGGACTGCGCGTGGAGTTTGGCGCTCAGTTTAACACGCGCCGGCGTACCGTGCGTCTCGTTTGCGATTTTCCCTCGGTTGCTCGACCGCCCGGTGGACGGATGGCGATTTAAAAGCCGCGCGACTGAGACGTTGGGTGCTAGAGGAGAATTCACCGTGTTGTGTTTTGTTTTCTCTCCCGAGAGACTCGTGTGCGGCGATGATCCGCGTCGCGAATGTCCGCGCGTAGAGCGGCATTCCGCGGCTCGCAGCGTCTGTCAGTGCGTCCCGCGGTGCGTTCGCGATCGTAGGATTCCTTCTCCTTCTTTGCATCGGCAGCCGCGATGACAACCGAGACTCCGAAGGTGGAGTTCGCCCTCGGCAGCGAGGTCTCGCCGGGTCGCTTCTTCAAGAGCGCGTTCGCGCGAAATTTCATCAGCAGCGGCCGCGACTGCAAGTCCCTGGATTACGAGCTGCTCGACAACGTCCGGGAGAACGAGGAGGATCGGAACAACAACGCGCGGAACAACAATTTCTTCTCGCTCGTGAATTTCGCGGACAGCAAGCCGGCGAACGGCGACGACGCCGCGGCGCGAGCCGCCGCCGCTCTCTGGGAGCAACCGAAGCCGAAGGAGGTGAATGCCTTTTGTACTGTTTTGCAGTCTTTTCTTTCACAACGCGATTCTCTCTTAATATTACGGTAACGGTAACTACGCACGTGAAATATCATCCACTCCGGAGATGATGTTGCGGTATCCTGTTATATATACGAGGGATATAAGAAACGCTCTATCGATACTAAAGATTCTGGAGCGTACAAAAATAATTTCGCGCAAAGGAATGCGCTAGAGGTTGCATCGCATTCTACAGGTGAACGCACCAAGATTATACGTATTTCTTTTCGTCTAAGAATTTCTCTGTCTCTTACCCAATTTAGAATTAATTTTTTCAATACGAATTTCATGCCATTTTTTTAAGCACAACTTTTTAACTTGAATAATTTAATATTTTAATTTAGTTTGAAGGTCGAGTTTCGTAATTCAGTTAAATTGAGAAATTTTCTGCCCTTTTGATAAATTTACTCCAAATTGATTCAGGAATCTGCGTACGCCGCAATCTCGAGATATCCCATACATTCCTCGTGGATTAATCCATCCATAAGGATGTGAGAAACTATTCCTACTTGTTCCAGAATCGCTAAGCTTAATAACGCGCTTGAATTACGATGGGAGTAGCGATAGTAGCTGCGTTACTCGAGCGCGTGCGTTCCTACTTTACGACTAATTACGAAATTCGTAGCAAAGCGCAATGAAATCCTTCGAGCGTTAGACCGCGCGCGCACCTCCGAGTTTTGCAACTCGATTTAAATACAATAAATGGGATTTCTGCTGGATAACGCCGACCGTGCATATCTGCTATTGTGCCGGGCCGATCAAATGTCGAAAGATGCAACATGCAACGCGCTTACGGGTACAGATATCCAAGCCGGAGGAGGAGGGGCGCGTTCGCGTTACTCTCGTTGAAAATGCACGTTTAATGCGTTACATATAAAGCGGCGGCCGTCAAATAATTTGATACTTTCTATTCTTGACAGGCGGCACAGCCGGCTGCAGATGCGAATGAATTGGAGAAACTTCGAAAGGTGAGTTTATTTATGCCTCGTCGGCTTTATATTATTGCACATTCATCCCCGACGCATCTCCCCGCCAAACGTTTCCCGACTCGGACATACGAACGTACCCCTTTATCTCATTCAACGCGTTGTCAATGTAACACGGCTTATTTAGGATCCTGAATGGGTACCACTTTACTGTTTCGAAACGATTCAAGATCGCGGCGCGAAAGCCATGGAATGCCATGGAGATACGTTGTTTAGCACAAAGGAATTAAAGTGCACTTTCTGTTTCATAACTGAATCGATTATTTCAGACAATTTTATGCCGACCCATAATCTTTGGAATCCGATAGAGGAAGCTGAATTTAATTCTCTAAATTAGATGAAATTAAGACGGAGAAGAAGAAAAAGATTTTTTTTTCACTATTTCTTGATTCAAAGAGTTAGAACTTCACTACTTCGAAGAATGAGTTCTTGTTAAATTTTGAATGACTTTAAATTCGCGTTGTTCTGAGAATCTCTGTTCTCCGATTCCTCTCTTCTTTCAGTGACGGTAGAAAAGGGCCAGGTGCTCTTTGACCATGGCGCATTTTACGGCTCGAAACGACGAGGAGTTCTTTCATGTACGAACGACGCGATTATTTATTCCGAAAGTAACAGACCACGTTTCCGCTTGTCTTTATTTTCGTTGTTAAGCGTTCCCCGATTTGCCATCGGACGGATGGTGACTAATCGTTCGAAACAACGTGAGGTTACATCCCACAATATACTGGAATCCCGTAATATACTTTTTCATGCCTATTTCCTACCATTTCCTACCGCATCGCTCCATGCACGTTATTATATCGGAGCGAGTGGAATCTCATCAGAAATTGTTGGAATAATTGCAACGACCCGAGTACCATTCGGTCACCGAATATTCACACAGTGAGTGGACCATCTATTCCGGGCCTACTGTGAACTCTAACTGTCTAGTAACTACTGTAGCGTGGCACGAAATTCCAACCAATAAAATACAAGTAAATATATTATAATTGTAACTTTTTATCTGTAAATAGTATGACTCGATTATCGATTATCAATAATCGAATTCACTTAAGACCTAAACTACTGAGATCCTTAAATTAATTTGTAAAGCATTTATTCCTGAAATATTTATAATTGTTGATCATGCATCAGCAATGAATAACAAAAATAATAGAAGATAAATGACAGATACCTCGAGCGATTGAGTGTCACAGGTGTTGAGAACAACTTTGTTATCTTATTTAAACAAGAGAATTGTTAGATTGGCCCCGAGCCATCCGCAATTGTGGGTTAAGCACGTGTTGATTTAGCCACTTAATTTTTCACCCGCAAAAGCTATAAATGTCGACGGAAAACCGTCGAAGTCGCGTCGTTCCTGAAATATCCGTAGGTGGTTTCGTTCCCGACAGCCGTTCGCCACAGATCGAGTATATGTCGAGCGGAAGTCCGCTTCAGCCCCTCCCGTAATTATTATCAGTCCGAGGGACGCCGCGTGTAGGCCTTTGTAGGGACCTATCCGAATGCACGCGCGTGTGTTTGTGCACCGTGGCACGTTTGTCCGACCACGCCAGTAACCGGACAAACGGACGGAGCGGGTTCGCGCGTGATGTCACCATCCTGCTTTTTCGATCCCACACCATGACAGACACGTCGGTGGTCGGTACAAGAAAATTATCATCCCCCTCTCCGCGTCACGGCAATAACCTGCCGCGTGTGAAAGAGTCACGTTAAACGATAATCCCTTCGTTTGCAGCGAGCCTCCTTTGTTTGCGTAAGATAACCGTGGTCCTATCATGTGATACGTGGAGAGCGCCAGACAGAGAGAGCAAGGTAAAATTGATTTCTCAGAAACGCCAGTGTGAAGATTCGCTATGGTACATAAAATCGCGATTGCAGCTTAAAGTGGCGCGCGTCCTTGTTGCAGACGATTGAATTCCACCCCTGCGCCGCCGCACATCCTCGAAATTTTTATCACCGCGGGCAACGCGATTAAGCGGTCGCATGTCTAAGAACGAGTTATTTGCCTACGCTCGAGAAGTGCGTTTAAGGATACTTCGTTGTTGCTTCCATTTGCACACCTGCGTAAGGTATACATCATGGCGCGACACGCACCCGTGATTTCCTTCCTGATCCTTGCCGACGGTTTCGCACGTTTTACGAGTCACGCGGATAAGATACGATCGAGACCGAGAAAGGTTCGTAAGGGCCGGAAGAGCCCTTCCTGTCGATTGCGAAATCGCGCGTCGCGGTAACCGGTTTGTAACAAAGGATAACAACGCAACTTTTTTGTAAAAAAAACCTTCTCCCTCGATGTGCTTCTTTTCTCGAATTCACTTTTATCTTGAAATCCGAAACTCATCGCGATCATTTTCTCCTTTTGCAATTTTCTATTAAAACACTCGAGACGCAAATTATATTCTTTCTTCAGCTTTGTCGCCCTCTGTCGAGTGAAAGAGGGCTCGGAATTTTTGCAGGTCGACGGTAATTAGGGAACGCCGATTAATTAGCCGAGTAAATTGGAGCTACGGCAGTAACGAAACGAATCCCGTTGCTCGCGTGAGAATTAATCACGCGATTTCTCGTCTTTTAACCCGAAACGAAGTTGTCTGCCCCGACGCATTTTGCACACGACTAATAAAAGGCAAATTGCACGCGCATTCTCTCGCCTCGTTGGCAATTTCAAGGCAACCGTTAACCTTCGTACGATTCCTTTGATCAACTTTTTTTTTCAATATCCGTCTCGATGGTTCCAGCTACATGCATCGCCGCGATTATAAAAGAGAACACTTCTTTTTATAGCTTCCTGCTCTTCCGTGTTCGCACGTTATGCCATCCATCTTTGCATCGTTGTGTAATATCGTTAAATCGAGCTTGGCGTTTAACTTTCCCTATATTTTATTTTCTTCGCAAATATAAAAAGTATACATTGCTCCATTTTGCGAGCTCTTTAGCTATTGTAATAATATAATACGAACTACATGAAATAGATCGAACTTGATCCATTTGTAAAACATTTGATTTTTTAATGAAATATTAAACACTTTAATTTTTAGGAAAAATGAACGTATAAAATAATTATAGATTTAATTACCTAATAATAAAGAATAAAAATATAAGAAAGGTTTATTATATTTTTTTAAGCTGTATATATTGAAACTATTTAAGTCGCACCGAAAGTTAATAATTTAGGGATATAAATATTGTTGTGTTACTAAAAGTAAAAGCTTGTGGGTAAAATATGTTAATACAGCATGACAATCTTGACAGAAAAATAGCACAATTAGTTTCTTTTTGCTCGAGTTCTAAAATGGTGCCGCTATTTTTACATAGCTCCGCTCTGAGAAGGAACGAAGCTACACAGTTTCGAAGAAACTTCTAAACGATATCTGTTTAACTCGCGCTCCTCAGAGATATACAATGTTTACGACGCGAAGTGGATTCGTGCGAGCGGGGCGCGAAGTTCGTAAGAAAGGAAGAGATTAATCTGCCCGACAGACCGAGGTGTTATTTCATTTATAGCGTCAAACCGCTTCTCGTGTGACGTTCTAGGAACGGCGAAGAAGAAGTTAATGGAATGTGATGATCACGTGACGAAATATTGACATCACATGTAACAAGTGATCGAACACGAGTGTAAAGATACGAAACGGAAATATAACGGAGTTAGAAATGGATTTAACACATAAATATTCGCAAATCACAATGCATCTATCTTCAAAATATAAAAGTGATAGACGCACCATCTGATGCATACTACTTAATTTAGAGCCTTGAACAATTCATTTCTATTTAAAAAAATCTTTCTAAAAGATCGTTTTTATCAAAATATTGGATTTAACTCACTTTATCGCGACCGCTCCTCGTTTATTTCATAATAGATATTCTATTTTATGCTGGATCGACATCCTCGAAGTCAGCACATAACTCTATGCATGACGCTCCGCAAATTTAATCACTATTACCTGACGGCCCTAGAAATTCCGCGTGTCATCGGCATCGCGATGAAAATACCACGTTCCATTCATGTCGCATCGTGACATTCGCTATTACTGTCGGATTTCGTGACAGGGAGAAAGAGAAGGCGGAGGAGAACAGTATCGCGCGGAGGAGTTACACTTTCCGCGGTCGCGCCGCACCGCGAAGCACCGTTATTCGATATTACGGAGACGGCAAGCGGGCGCTTAACCCGGCGCGGCGCGTTGTTCGCCGTATCGTGGCTATTTACATAACCCAGTCCATGCATTAGTGCACTCTCGGGAATGCAGCATCCAGCGCGGCGGAGCCGGGCGCGGGCTTGCCTCCTCTTCTTCCTTCTCCTCCCTCTGCCTGTACAGTTGTGCACCGTGCACGATCTTCCGTTCGCCATAGCCGCGTATTATTGCATTCCGTAATAATAATAATAATAAAGATCCACGTGAAATCCATACATTTGGCGAAGAGGGACGCGGTGATAAGTGGCCGCAGTTCTCAAGTACCTACCGCCGATGTGTTTTGAATTGGTACGCGACGCGAGAGCGAGTCATCGTCAGATGGGCCAATGAAAATGTTTTCGTTGAGTGGCCCGGAAGATATATGCATGTAAAACAATGGTTCGGCGCGAAAACTCGGGAAGATCATTTGCCGTATTTTATATTTTTCAGAGAAAGATTTTTATAGGTTTTACACTCTTTTTGTCTTTGTGTTGTTTGAGGATTGGGCGATATCGATCGTGCTGTTTAAAATTAGCGTCATTAATACATAGGGGTCTTTTTAATGACTCGTTAAACATTTGATGTATTTTTTTTAAATACGTAGAGAGATATGGAGTACATATCTTGACTCTCGTAAACTCATAAACTCACATTAAACGATAATTCATTGTACGCGCTAGGGACGAATTAGAGCAGCGATATTATTAGATGGATGATCAATATCGTACCTTCTACTAGATAGGAAGCTTTTTCAAACGCATGTCTGATAAATAGCTGTACAAGAATTAATTTTTTGTCGAGAGTAAAAGATGTAGAGCTCACATTTTCCTATAGAAAAGCTGTACGCGTAATGTCGATGGTGTAAGAGGAGGAAAATTACTCGGTACAAATTAAGGCTGTTATAGTTTTCCGATATTAGTCTGTTTAATGTGTACACAACATGTGTTACGATGTGTACGCGATAAGCAACACGGCTGATGAGAAAATCAAACAGACTTATCAACGTGTAAATATATTTACAAGTGAGAACATCCTTTAAAGACCGTTTCGTTCTTCATTGTTAGCACATTCGTCGATCTAGATAAGGGCCGAAAGACCGAGATTTGCCGTAACGAGGACGTCTAATGAATATTCATTTTATATATGCCTGAAAGAAATTGCATCCGTGTACGTCTATTTATGTAAAATAGATTAATGAGAGAGTTTGCTTTCGCAGAATATGTCTGTCGAAGACAGAAATGAGCAGTAAGAAATCGTCTGCGACGCGTGTCTTTGAAGGTTGCTACGTGAATATTTATTTGATCTAAATATGCAAATCAAATTCCTAGAATGGTCTGGTCACAAATATACATATGTATTATATATTAACTCTTTCTATATTCGCGCGTGATATTAGGCATTTTTGGCATCGTAAATTATTATGTGAATATGATAGATACACCGGTCCATTCTCAGAATTTGCGAGGGATTAGTTACATGGACAAAGCGATTTGACGTTACGTCACTTTCGACTAGATTGTACATTACGCGGTCATAAAGTATAGTCCAATGATCCGCGCAATCTAGTCCGTAGATCATAGTGAGCGTTTCTCTAGTTCTCTCTTCGTTCATTTGAAAAATGAGCTGCCGTTAAATCAACAATCGAGTCGATGCCTGGTTAATCCATTGTTTCCAGTCAAGTTAACACAAACTGCTGTTTTTTAATTGATGGATTCACACAGGATGGGAGTAAAATGAGTAATTTCTTTTTCGAATAAATGTTAAATCTGAATCTAATAAGGGCCTTATAGATAAATTATTATGTATATACACATACATATATATAATTTTAGTTTTATATATTTGTATATATGTATATATGTATATATATGTATATATAACTAAAATGATAGATATAATGCTACATTAGCCAATTTATTAACTACGTCCCTGCTTAGGAAGGCCCTTATTTGACGATTACTTACACCACAGTGTCATTACTCTCTGCACCGTCGGGCCGCGTTCCACTCGGGTGCCCTCAGCCTCTTCCGGTTGCCTCTATCCACGAAATACGCACCTTCCCGAGCACGTACAACATGCATTAACCGCGTACATTCCTGCGTGCATACATTCCGACAGCCCCATCTCTTTGTCTCTTTTGTTGGCAACGTTTACGAGCATTGCGCACTATATGAAGATCATACGAATTTATCGCGTAGTGTATGTTATAATTTATATTTTATAGTACATATCCATTTATAACAGAGGAAAATAGGAACATGAAATAGAAACAAAATGTGAGACATTGCATGTTTCTGATTTTTTCAGAAGTTAATTGGAATCTATATTTATGCAATCGTGTCAAATTTGAAATATATATATTCATATTTGTTATATTATGAAATATATATATTTGTTATATTTTTTCTATTTTTATTACTTTTCATATTTCTGCCTTAATATTAATCTATAACATAAAAGTCAAATATATAAATTAATATATTAACAGATATCTTAAAATAAAGAAAACACGGAAACATTATCTATATCCTACATTTGGGTCAAAAAGTCAACAGCCATGCAGCTGGTTCTCGATTATGAGATGAGATATCGTATGTGCCTAAGGGTTGCCTCGTTCATTTCGTTTTCCTATTTCCTATTTCAAGGATCGAAACGCGGCTCTTCTTCGTGGCTCGTACTACTTTCTTTGTTTTCGCAATAACGAGCGGCCGCGGGCCGGCGCGATAATGAGGGGAAGAATCTTTAAATGCCAACCATCATGACTGTCAAGGAAGTCATGATGATATATAACGTTACGTTGACATTCAATTTGCATCACCATAATTATGCCACATAATACATCTGCAATGACTCTCTGCTGCATTCGCATTTTTTTTTCTTTACTATGTCCTCTGAACCTCAAGGAAATAATTAAAAAATCAAGAAGTAGTTGAGCATAATTATAATACAAATACAAATTCATAAATAATGCTAATTTCATCAATCTCGCCCTTGTGAATTTTTATTTTCCACGCTCTTTTTTATGCTAAAACTTTATTATTCAAATACGAGAATATAAAATGTAGGTAATATGTAGTCCCCCACGAAAAATTCATACGACTTTGGTTGAAAATTTCTGACCTATCGTTCAACTATCGGAATATAGAACGGAGCGTGTTAAAATTATAGCCGCTTTACGGCCAATAAAAAGACGACTGCCACGAATCGGTCGATTAAGATCAGACGATTGAATCGAATCGTTCTCCACAATCTCCACGTTCGCCAAATAAGTCAGCTTTCTCGCGCGAGAGACGGCAATTCAGGCACCCCGGACAAGAAACGAAGGTAAAAACGGCATGAGTCACCAGATTCCTTAATTTTTACGAGCGCCCGCGGATTCTTCATGGCCATCAAGATCAATTGCCATAACCGATGGTCAGTGTGCCTAATTGCCGCGTGACCTCGCGCGTTCAGATAAACATATATATAAGTAATTTCCCGATGCAGCAGAGAGATGTCCGCTTGCGAAAGCCGGCAACCGTGAACTCATCACAACTAATATTCTGAGACTAATGAGTGCCACCGTCGCCGAAGTTTTTCGTGCGGATAGGGAGGCGGGAAGAGGTGCTCATCGTGTTGTTGAACTCTAACAGTCGTCAAAATAAACGCAAGCCGTAAAATTACCTACTAGGTAATTAATCCAGACATCCTCATGGACTATAAATTATCAGAGACTCAAAATTCCTCGCAAATAAATCACGTCGTTCTGTCTCTCAAAGTTCTGCTCTCTCTCTCTCTCTCTCTCTGTCTATTTATTATTTCCTATTGCTTCTTCAAGCCGGGTGTTATAAGATTTCGTTGCGATAAAAAAGGATATCGCGACGGCGAATGATAAGAATGATCGAGAGAGGCTCCGGTCAGGGGCATCACGCGAGAGAATTTTCCCAGCAACTGTTTCGAATGTGTCCGAGTGAAAGCCGACGTGTGCGAGCGCAATGCAACATTGCAACGGACAGTCGCGCGCGAACTCACCTATAATTCTACGTATATACGCACGTAACGGCGCGTTTTGTAATAAGCCTGCTCGTAGAGCCGCGTTTCTCATCGTCGTTGTGCATATAATAATTCTGCCGTCGCGCGTCCTCACGGGGGACGATTATTATTCCAGAGTACTGGACAAGTAGGCGACCTCTCCTGTCCGCCGTCGCCGACGCTTATCTCATAATCTGGTCGATAATGAGCAAACTGCTAATCAAACGCTTCCGGCATTCGTTGCGAATTCCGCTGAAAACCCCATCTGCAACGGGGTTCTGCAGGCGAAACTTCAAGACGAATAATTGTGAATGACTGTCACTTATTCACGTTTAGTTACACTACTTACTAACTTAATGAAAGAATATTTCTAAAAATATGATGAAAAATTAATGGAAGTCTATGTTTAAATATAATTATGTAACACATGCCGCATAAACAGGTATCGTTATTATATTCGAATAAATTTGAATGTATATATATTTCAAATTAGAATATACATTATACATATAGATATTCTTTAGTTCGCGTAACGCGATTTAACAGGAAGCCAGCCGTAAAGAATTGCATATTAAAATATTTATTAAAAACGGAAACTTCATAATAGAGGGGATCCTTTTCTATTCAATTATAGTGCTATTAGCATTGATGGGCCCATAAAGATGTCTGGAAACTGGCAATTCATTGCGAGTCCCACTGCAACAATGGCAGTAATCTTTCACTTTCATGCGCGACCAGCAATTAAATCCGAATGGCAGAGACAGTCGATACAATAAAATTATAACTCTATACTGAGAATTATTTTTAAAGGTTGCAATAATTGCAGTATAAATGCACATGTTATACGAATGACGGTAAAAGTAGCGGCGACTTTTAATTCGAGTCGTTATACGCCGGTCTTTCCCATAAACATTCCGCGATTCCATTTACTCGACGAGCAATATCCACACAAAGAGAAGACACGCATCGCAAAAAAGTTGTAAAAGAGCAATCTATTTCCGTCTGTAACACGGCCTTGAGCACGGTCTTCCACGTCTCCTTCCTCTATGTTCTTCACCGTCGAAAGTCTCTCGTCACGACGAGAGATTCGATCCCCTTTTTGCTCCCTTTATCCTCCAGTTAGCATATTTGGCATACCGTCGGAATAACTACGTCTCTTTATCGCGCTTTCCGTTTGCTCCATCGATCCTGTGGATTTCAGGGCGCTTTATGACTCTAAAACCACATCCGCGATATCGCTGGGATTTATCCGTCGTGGAATTCTGCCGTACTCGCTCGAGTTTGGAAACATGCACGATGATACACGAGTTTCGTATTTCCTTTAGTACGTGGATTCCACGATTAGTTTGAAATAGATTTGTCCTTGACAAAACTATGAAGACTGTCTTTGAATCATACATGTTTCAAGATACAGGCGATTTTTCGAAATAATCCCGAACGGCAATAAACCTTAATTTTTTAATTCAATTTTAGATAATTATTTTAACCCTCCGTCACCCCCCCCTGGGTCTTTTTGGGCACAAGCGAAATTTTGAGCTCATCAAATATCTCCGAAATAAAGAGAGGTCGAGGTCTGGCTCCCCTCCCTAAAAAAAAGTTGTTAGTAGTGAGAACTCACTCGCCAAGGGACGCCAGGATCCGGCAGGCTGGACCCAGGGGGGTAACGAAAGCAGTAAAAATAACGATGGTGACGGAGGGTTAAGAGAATTCGAATTTCAAAATTAATTACAAGTAATTTTTAGATACATATAATAAATTTAATATTCATATTTATTATATTTATATTATATACATTTATATTATATACTGTGATATTTAGATTATATATACTTAATATATTTAGATGTGAATGGACAATTTTCAAATTATAAATCGCGTGTGATACGAGGGGCAATTTTTTGTCTGTTTCATTGTGCTTCTGCATGTTTTGCGAAATTAATTTTAACCTCTAAAAAATCGTCAGTTCTATTTGTTTTTGTCGACTCGGTTTATTAACTAGCATGCGCCGCGTCGCGTCGCGTCGGCGAGAATAAGGGTCGTATTCGGTCGAGCATCCTAATTGCACATCGGCGCGACTGCCGGACGGGATGTCGTTAATCTATATAATAATTGTCTTCATTAATTTATCGAACGCACGCCACCCCCTGAACCACGTGTCGGCGGCTAGGTATTGACACAGTTCGTCGCAATTATCATCGCGTGCCGCGTATTCCTTAATTAAGCGCACGCCGTGCGTCAATTAAGGTCTGTTTAACGTACGCCCTCTTCCTCAGCGATTCAATATGCGAGCCTATGCACGAGCTTGCTTCTCTCCGTCTTTCTGCGTGTTGTCTGATTTTCTACCTGAGTCATCGCGCGGACCATCATGAAATATAATCTGACGTGTCTCGTAACGCGGGGTTCATCGAATTGTGCAATCGATAATTAAACGAGTAACAAGGGTGGACCGAGTAGATTGCGTGACCTTTTTACGGGTTACGTTAACATGTATGTACAATAGCATTTTAATCTGCCAAAAATTGATAGAATTATAATTTAAAAAAAATATTTCGGCATATATAAACTGGGGTACTTCAATTATCTTTTTCTAATTATAGCAAAACGTCGAATTATATTGGGAAAGTTCGTTAACAGTTTAAACTTATGAGTCACTTTTTTCGTCAAACATTTTATCTCCTTTAAACGCTCACGTAATCCACGTAGCAATAAATGGAAATAAATGCCCATTTATTTCCAATAAACAGACGACCGTAGTTACGACCGGGCGACCGAGTCGCCTCGTGAAAGTAAGAGCGCATGCAAATACGAATGTAGAAGGTCTTGTACGGGATGTTGTTGGGAATCGGATCAAGGAGAGTGCCTCCGATTATTTGGACGGTCGCTGCCGGCGGCGCGCCGCGAGCGATTTCTCGGTGCAAGTCTTGTCTTCACGTAAACGGCTTGACGCTTTCGTGGACACCGAATTTAGCGATTATGGATACACACACACATACACACGCATACATGAGCAATTGCCTTCCGACCTTTGCGCGCTTTCTGCTCTCACGAACTAAACGACCGATGCGACGCACGGAGAAAAGCGGTAAGGGATACACATCTGCATATCGCTCGATTTTTACCGAAAAAGCTTTATTTGAAAATGAAAAATAATTGAAAACTAATTTTTTTCTGGGAAGAAGTCTTGTATGTAGAACAGATCCTTGGCATATACATGATACATCTGATACGTATGCGAGATACCCGGTATGTAATGTCACACGTGCGGGATCACGGTCCAACAGTCGTGATCCTGCATATCGAAGGTGAGGATCTGATCTCACGACGCGGCAAACCGGCGCTGAATCTCGACGATGCAAAACGTAGAGATAGGGTTCTCGTCTTTTGACGAAGCGTCTGCAGTATCCGTCGTGCCGCAGGTGCGAGTAAAACACATGCACATGCATGTAGTGTGCGTGTGTGTGAACGGAATCTGCATGTGTCGTTAAATATAAGATATAGGCGCGCCGTTCTCTCTGCTGAGGTCGATTTCGTAAACCTTCGATTTTTTATGTGAAATAAATGTTCAAAGAATATATATTTCATTCTATTCTAGTTCCGTTCTACATGATCAACGTCACGGTCATAAAGATACGAATCAACTAGGGTTTAACAGGAGTTTAACTGATTGTGAGATAAAAACAAACCTCAGTTTTTCTTTTGGAAAGATAGAATTAGAAAATAGATTTTAAAACGATTGCGTTAGAATTTACAATAACGTACACCAACAAAATCCTTGTTTCTTTATCGATGTTATATATATAGAACTATATTTTAGAGAGAGAGAAAGAAAGAAAATGTACTATAATAACTCAGAGTTAAGAAACTTAAATAATTAACTGCATTAACGTATGTTTATCGAAACGGCACGTAGGGAAGTTTGTTTATTGATGAAAATCTTCACGGTACCGCGTTTATGTCCAAAGAAGATTACGTCACAACGAATTATACATGAGATTTTATCCCGCTGGTAACGACAGAGGAAGCCGTTGAATATATCTAGATGGATGACACAAGCGTGAGGAGTTCTTCGACTTCCTGACCCAGATAGATACGGGTTAGGTTCTAAATGTAGTCTGAGACAAGCTTTTCGGTGGCCCGGAAAATTTAATGCGGGTACCAGTGTGCTCATTCCATGGCCGGAAGTTTACTCAAGCAGCTACATTATAAATTCGAATAAAGATGATCGATAGAGCAATTTTAATCTACTGCATTCGAAATTGGTTAGATCGCGTCAGTTATTAATGATCTAACTAATTTTGAACGCAGCAAATTAAAATGGCTCTAGCTGTCTGTAATAATTACACGTTTATTCGACGCCGCGTTTTCTTGCAAACGAGAAATAGTCAAAGTGCTAAATAGTAAAGAATAATATTGCGGGTTTGAACGTACACGGGCTTCTCAAACTTCATGCGTGCAGGGACTTGTGTGCTAGCTTAAGAAATCAATTTTTTCGGTAGGTAATTTCAGTAAACCTGTAAGAGAATCGTTGCGCGACTGCAACGCGCTACAACGTCGTAAGAATAATTCGACCGGTGTGCGCGTAGGAGAGTTCCGGTAGCGAACGCACGCTTTGAGATCCGGCCCGAAAGAAAGAAGACCGTGCCGCACAACGCTGCAATTGTGTAGAGCGCAGTCTCTCTAATCGCACGCTCTGATTAGCGTGTGTACATCCGCGCAATGATCCCGCGGCGACGCGACGATCGAGATGAGTCATCTGGATGCCACTCAGGTGGAAGATCAATCGATCGTTTTCCGGTGACGCGATGGACGTGTCAAGGATCCGCGAACCACGAATCGATACGAATTTTTGAAATTTGCGAAATTACCGAAGGAACGACGCGGATCGTCGCGCCCCGCTGCTCCACGGTTATTCATTACGCAAGAGTATTTCACGAATCACGGAGATTGCGATTTAAACTGCCGAATAGAATTTAATCCTCCTTTCCGAGAGGCATAGATAACGACGGTGATTTGTCCCTCTTGTTTCACGCTCCAGATATCACAGCGCTATTTGCATTTGCTTTTTAATTTGCCGAAGAACTAAGAACCGCGGCTGCGGCCGAATCCGGAGAGCCGTCGCGTTTTTATTTTTCCGTCTCTTTCCTGTCTTTGCGGCAGATGCCGCATCCGCGAGGCGTGACCAACGCGTCTCCGCGTCTCCCCTTGCAAACTCGCTTAATGCCACCGGCACTTTTTGGTGATCTCTTCGCGCTGCTCTCGTGCGTACAAGCTGCCGTCGCCGTCGCCGCCGCGGATTCATGAATGGCGATGGTATGAACTATTCGTAAAAGCCGGCGGCTTATTTTCGGATCCGCGTTATGACACGCGCGTGTGCACTTCGAATGAATGCGTTATATCGCCACCACTACACGTTTGCAACGTGTGCAGGGAACATACTTCGTCGTATCTTACGTAAAAAATATGCAGAGATACATTCTAGCTGTCGTTAAATTAATGAGCACAAAAAATGTTAATTATCAGAACGCGTACGCAGAGATTGGATTACCTTGCGTATAGGATTCGAATTCCTCCTCCCCCCGGAAATAATAATTAATCCTATATTGAAAAATATACGCAGGCTGGAATTTCTAACTACGGGTAAATTCCAATTATAATTGATTCTAATTCACCTATTTTTTTACAGAGTCGCTATACCGTGTAGAAGTGAAAATTGCATTTAGAAAATATGCGGCACTAATCGCGCCGTCACGCTTCATATGCAGCTGCTGCTCCGTCGGAGAAATAGAAGGGATAATAACCCCGACGAAGGCGACGCCGTTAGTCGCTTCGGAGGAGATTCACGGAGACGCCGTGAGTCACTAAACGGCGATTTGTATGCAACGCGTAGCGCCGGCGCTACAAAGCATTGTGCGAGGGAATCGCATTGTACGCGAAGATGTAATTCTCAGGCGCGTAGGGCAGCATAAATTTCAGAATTCGGCGCGTTCCGCGTTACGTACACTTACGATATGATGACACGAGGTGAATACCGTATATAGAATCGTGATTATCGTATATAAGGACCTCGAAGTCCCATGTAATTAGGACGAGCTACGCGCGGTAACTGTATACAGATTGCGGTGTTTAATACGCGGTTTCTCCAAAGTTGATAAACCTGCCAGAGGATTCTCTCTCAGCGGAGACGGAGGGCGAAAACGCCGGCAAAACTGTCGGCTGCAAAATGGCGCCCAGACTCGATCTATTTTTAGTGCATTCCAGCTGAACGGATGGAGAAGCCTAACTCGCAGACGATGTTTCGCTGGGAGGAATCGCCTCTCATCTTGTTGGAATGCCAACAGCCTCCCTCCGTCTCCTCCTCCCTCTTTTTTCTTACTCCCCTTCTCCTATTTCCTCTCGCGTTCCGTTTTCGCGGCGCTCTATCATCGTTTTGTCGCTACGATCTTAATATGCTTGTTCTCGATAGTGACGATGCAGATCATAGATTCAGAGTTTAATTCTCTGATTCATCAATTGTTCTAATTAAAATATAAAAGAAGCTTTCTCTGTCTCACACACACAGCGCATTACCGTTTTAATTTTGCGTCATCGAAGAAACGATAAATTATGTAGTCTTTTATAAATATATTTTTTAACGCAATTTTGGTCATTAAAACAAAAATTTGTTTTGTTGCACGTCAATTTTCTATGTTTTATTTTCGAAAATTTTAATAGAGAACGTCTATAAAAAGGAAACCGAAAGACAATGTTGCATCTAACGTTCAAATACTTGTTATCAGCAGGTACGTACCGTGCTTTTTCGAACGTTTTCATTGTTTCAATAAAAGAAACGGGCTTTGAAGATAACAGGATTATCGATTCTCGAACAGTTTGCATATCGTACAGACGATCAAAGATAATAGTCTTTGAAGACTTATTCACCTAGTTACTTGAACGGAAGCTATTATAAAGTAAAATAGATGGTTCAATTATATACCGCTTCGCCACTTGACAATAACCCTTTCTGGGGGATAATGAGAGATCCAGGCGGGTCGTAATTACGCGGCGGATGTCGATCTTCAGGTGAAAATAATCATTAATTTAGACAATAGAAAAGCGATTTGTGTCGTAGCCAGGAGCTCTCACGGCGAAAGCCGAACGCGCGAGAAAAAAAAAAGCGGGGAACGTTTGTCAGAAGCGTTTGCGCGACATACAGAATCTACTTTTCACAAACACAATTTCATTTAATTTTACAATTTACTTTCTCATCATATTCATAAAATATACTTTCCATTTTCTTGATGCTAGCGAAGATATAGTAAGTGGAGTTCTCAGCGTTTTAAGTATTATCTTAATTCGCGGAAATATAAAAGTTTATCTCGACTGTGAGTACATATCAATAATTTTATTAAACTGATACCGGATATTTATTTGATCAAGCGTTCTAAGACTTGTATGCGTTATTTATCGGATTTCATGTTGATTTACGCTTTATCGCGATATATACACATATATTATATTATTATTATCCGAACATGTCATGAACGTCACGTGTACTATTTATAGGATTCCTCAGATCGCGGGCGAAACATTTCTATTCACATTCAGCCGCACATAAGTATTCCGGCGTTTAATCGCGCGATTGTCTCTGAGAAATCTTTATCTCGCACACGATCTATGATTATTCGTAAATCCTCATTCATACTTTTCTACCTCGAGGTCATCGCGGGTTAACGACTGCCGGCTCGTCGCGAACTCGTTCTCAATGTTGGCTAGAAACCGTTTCGTACGGTACCAAAGCTTTTTCTCATTAGTCTCGTCTCATTCTCTCCCGTTTTTTCTTTCCGTTCGGGGGGGAAAATACGTCTACGTCAATTCGCATAGATACAGTTTTGCAGTTTTTACTGTTTTTTCGAAATTATTGCGCACGTAAATACCTCCGTTTCAATGAAAATTACAAGCTAAGTAATGTCTTTCTATATTACGATATTTTGTTGACTGCAACTGGACACTAGTTCCACGACTATCACAGTATGATATCTCTCAATCATAACAGCGACGTGTAATGTCACGTTTAATTAAGTTACCAATAAATTCTGCCGGCTGAATTATAAATAACGCACGTATGATTTAATCCCGCCTTCAGTAAGAATCAACAACGTTATTAAATGTAAGAGTAATGCTCTCTCGCGAGAGTACACGATTCTCTTCCCGGCGGCGGAGTATATGAACGCGAGGCAGTGTCTATATAAGCCTCTCCACCGAGGGGCTCCGCAAAATGAATGGATTAAGTGGATCGAGATAGATCGTTAAAGGCAAATCGTCGAATGCCGATGCGCGGTTGTAGTCTTACACGTATCCGCCGCGTTGCCAAGAACAGGTCGTAAGCCGGAATATTTACTATCGCATGAACGAGTCCGCGTGCGCACTCGAGTTAATCTCGAAGGATTTCTTTCTTTCTTTCTCTTTTTCTTTTTCTTTTTCCCGCTCTCCCCAGGACTCGCCGTTGCATCTCTCGAGACTCTCGAGAGATGCTGGGGCAGAGCTTTCTCACAAGTCGACACAAAGAATTAAGCTCCTTTCGGAGCGTAACGCTCGATAGCGAATGCGAACAGTGCGGACGATACATTCCACGCCTATCGCAGACGAAGGGAGGGAAGGGGGATACGGATTTACGAGGTGCTCGTGCAATTTCACTCTGATTCCAATAACGGCTGCACGAAATGAAGAATTAATCCGCGAAGGCACTAACGTCGTACTCGCGCGCGCCCGCAGGACCTTCCCTTTTACCTGATCTTATACGTGTAACAAGTACGTCTATCGGTTGCGGAACTTCATCAACTTCTTCCCACGCGCATCGGCAAATGCCAGCATTCAAGGATAGAATACAAGGCAGAATATAAGAAAGGCGAAAAAAATCGCTGGACTCGTCAGAGCGTCTGCTCGGCCGTGCGATACGAACGTGTATGAACACTATGAACGCGGCATGAATAGCTTCCCAGGGGATTTTTCTTCCTATATATATACATATAAAATAAATGCGAGAAATATAGTAGGCAGCCGTTTCCCCGCGTGCGCGCCGTATAAATTACAGATTAATCTGTGTGCAATCAGAAACGAATATCTACGCCAACGCGCGCGCGATAAATATTCCGCATCGCTTTCTGTGTATATATCGTGTGTATATCCTCTCTTGTGTGAAAATCTCCCACGTGAGGTGAAACTTGACGTTAACTCCTAATGACGAGCGGACCACTAAGCGCGCCCGTATTACTTACAAGCGCAGTTCTCACGCGTCGGACAAGCTAGATTAATTTTTCGAATGAGCGAAAGAAAACTCGGCAATTTCGATTTGCGTGAGGCGAGCGCCGGTCTTGTTTCGCGCGTGGGTCGCAAAGACGTTTCGCGGGAACAAGTGAAAGGAGCGATGCAATTCGAGCATCCTTTCATCCGAACGCGAGGGCAGGACCGGAGGAATGCGCGCGATCCCATCCATCTTAATTAAAATCTAATTATTGATTCTAATAAATGAAGTTGAAGAAGGCAAGACATGTGAAGAAATATTAATTAAATATTTTTTTCAGTTGTGGAAAAGTCAATGTAAATTCTTTCCCATAAAAGAATTGATTAAAAGTATTTTTTCTAAGAAAATCCTTGTCTTCCCTTGCGATAAGGCGATTACTTTTTCCTTGTCCTAATTACAAATTTTCCTTCTGCGTATAATAAATATTTATACATATTTCTCTGTTTCAATTAAGATAACTAAATATTTTCGAACCTTCATCAGACGACGAAAGATAGAAGTAAAAGAGAACGGATGCGTAAAATAGATAAGATCTTGAATACCAAAGTTTTCAATCGAGCACGACATACAGCTGACATTGACGTTGAACCATTTAGAGAACGGTGCGAATATCGGAACAATGGCGGGCCCGATGTCGTCCCTAATAACAGTCGTATTTCGATTTCTATTCCGTTCATCCTTCGTAACTGCGAACAGATCGGCTCCGCGAGGGACACGGCGAGAAAGACCTCTTCCTAGCATTTCCATACAATAGCGGGAAAAAGATGGTATGTATTGCGAGATATCCGGCGATGGCCTCCGGATGATAACGAGGCCAGGATGAAAGATGTCGAAAGAGCCGTACGTCCACGAGAATCGCGTCTGGATCAGATTTTCGCGGCGAGGATACGTCACGATCGTGTCACGACTCTTTTACAGGGGCTGAATGTTGTAACTAAGGCACGCATTATGGCACAAGTGTAACGGACACGGGGATAGACTCGGCGTAAAAAGTAATTCGTTCGTCGAGAGGTAATTCGATTTGCGAAAATCGCGGCACGATTGGAGGTGCGCAGCACCTCAGTCGGACAAAGTCTCGCGATTTCGTAACGCGCGCGCGAATTAGACTGAATCTTTTTCTTCGCTGGTATTTCCTCCATTTTTCCGTCGAGTGTGTGAGGGTATATTTACGGAAAGTTGAAATTTTCATCGGCGGCGACGGCGGCGACGGCGGCAGCGGCGGCCGAGCGGATGGGGTTACGCATGGTCGCTCAGCCTGAACAGTCCACCGGCTGAATACTATCGTGACGTCACTCGCTACGGTCACTGCCTGAATTATTCAGTATTTCTTCGTTTCTAGTCGTTCAGCGATGCCGCGTGCAATCTCGTACGAAAGTTTGTTTTTACGCACGCGGCGCGTAGTAGTAGCGCGCGTTCTATCGTTCCATCTTCTCTCTCTCGCGACAGGAAACTTCGATGAAAGTGAGAACCGCATTGAGATCTATTCATTGTAGCTTCTCCTTGTAAAGTTTTCGAGATCTAAGGATATCTAATTTCCTCGTTAAATACTAATTAATTGAAAGTATCGCGACAATGCTAAATGCTACGAAACGTTCTAGCGGTATTGTGAATTGCAAAAGCGAGCATTCTACTTCGGGACGTAATAAAAAAGGTTGATCTTTGTAACGAGCTATCCTCGAAGGACGACCATGGACGTCCGTTAATAACTACAACGATCCTACTCCGGTACTCGGCCACGCTGCCGGCGATGGCTATCGAAATTAGATAGAAAATTGCCTTCGTCTTATTCGACTTTGGTCGAAGGTGTTTCATTAAATTCTTTGAGAGATGCGGAATCGATAGATCCGCTGGATGCTATCGGACGGTATATCGGTATTGCGAGCGGCCAACAGCCGCCGCACGGTATCGAGCGATCGATTAAGCGTGGAAGGGAAACAGGAACGCGCGAATAAAACGATAGCGTCTGATGAGAATTAATACCGAACTTTTTCGCGGCGTCGCGAGACTCGAGATATATAATTTCGTTAGTCGTTTAGACGCTCCCGTGGAAAACATGGAAAGTGAAGCGTACCTCGTTAAATCCGTGCCGATTCTCTCCGACTTCCTCCGTGACCTTTTCTCGGTGCGGCTCTGATTTATGGACCATCTCCCCGCCCGTTCGCCGTCGCTTCGCATTCTCCTGGAAAGCCGACAACGTTATTCGGTACAATATTCCACGTCAAGATAGAGAATATCCAGTTTGTTAAGATAGCATAATAATTATTGCGGCGCAGATAATGAATCGCTCGGCGTTAATGATCGTCGGTTTTTTCGTTTCGTCATTTTCTTCGCTATAGTCACACATTGTTTAAACTTGATAAATTGTTTAAAACTTTCCAAATCCGCTTGATAATTTGAAGCCTAAAAAGGTGAATAAAGTATGTACAGAAAAGGTATATGAAGGTATAGAAAATCTCACGACCTTATTGAATATATTGATAAAAACAGGAAAGTATGTGTGTGTGTGTGTGTGTTGTCAGTAGAAGGAGGTTTGTAGGCCTATGCTGATTACGATTGCGTT
The DNA here is from genome assembly GCF_030848795.1 of Temnothorax nylanderi. Taxonomy (NCBI): domain Eukaryota; kingdom Metazoa; phylum Arthropoda; class Insecta; order Hymenoptera; family Formicidae; genus Temnothorax; species Temnothorax nylanderi. Next base: position 453,484 of record NW_027249152.1, on the reverse strand, counting down.
TAATTAATTAACCGATGCGCGCGGATTACCTCGAAGACCCCATTACATAGCTCGTTTAACGGAGAGCATTTTTTAAAAACGGCGCTATTATATCGTCGGACGTGTTATTAATCGACATAAGTACTCTTCGCAATTAGCGGAATAGCGTAAAATTCATAATAATACGTTCACGCCAGCGGCGTCCTGTGATTAATTGCGGAAAGCTATCGACGCTCGCGCTTTTTGCGTCTCTTCTTTTTCGTATCTCTTTCATCCGTCTCATTTCTCGCGACACACGTGGACCGCTATTCCGTGCACGCCGAGTCTCACACCGGAGCACCCTGGTTAGAATCGTGATTTCGAAGAAGTACCGACTATTAAGCCCGCAACTCGTCCGCGTCTCTCGTCTCTTTCTCTCCTCTCGTTCTCTCTTTCTTTCTCGCAAATATACGCACGTTATGTGTTCCGTCTCTTTCATCGCTCTACCTATACTCTCCAAGCAGATCGTTACTAGGGTAGAAACATGAGTTTTTGCCAGTAAAGCAAGGTGGAATGCGCGGCGAGGCAGCGTCAATGGATCCATAAAGTCCGCTCGCGGACTCCATGAGTTCGAATCTAGTTACGACTGCACGCGGTGCAAGATGAAAAAGAAGACGTCGGAAGGAAAGGTATTGTCGGAAGAAAGTCCGCGCGGAAAACCATGGCGAATTCGCGGCTACAGGCGACGCGTGTATTTGATGGAGAATAACATGCCGTCTGGAGAAATCTCTCCAGAAAAATATTCCCGCCCGAAGAAAAATATCCTGCGAATTTCCCATATCTAAAATGTCTCTTTTATCTTTTAATTAATGATGTAAATCCCATGATTTCTCTCTTTAAACCTAGTCATGACGGCAACATTACATCAATCGTAATCTAAAATCTAAAATATCCGACAGAGTACGATCCGAGGATATGTAAGTAACGTAGTTTTATTTTCTCGTTGCAGCAATGCCAGTCGTTGAAGAAGGAAAACCGGAGGCTGCAGAGCGCCTTCCTGCAAAACGTCTTTCTTCAAGCGCGAGTCGACACGCTCCAATGGCAGGTCAAACAGGTTCGTAATCACGCGATAGCTGAAGATCTGCAGAAGCAGAAGCGCCCGATAACGTGGCCAACCGGTTTACCTCGCTCCGGTTACTCGATATCGCGTCACGTAACAACCGGTCGGCATACGCGATCGACTACTTTTCCTCTTTGATGACCCATGCGATTTTCGTCGACCCGAGTTTTTCTATTCGTCCATTATCATTTTATGAATGAAACTTACATGCGTGCACTGTACGATCCATCTTTCGATCGCTATTAACATTTTGCTTTGATAATATCTCGAGTTTTAGGAAAAGTATTTCGATTATAATCTATCTTCTTGATTGAAATATAGTTATAATTAATTTTTATATAATAAAAAAAGTTATGATTTGTATGCGATATCTTGGGATACTTGTATTTTAGATTTTCTCGCTCGAATTTTTTATGGAACGTGTCAGGAAGTTTAATACTCTTTGAAAGGAAGCTAAAGCTCCATCGATTATATCGCGCGCGTAAGAGATTCTGAAAATAAACTATTAGTAATTCATAATGATCCATGTTATTGCTTATATTTTTTTCCTTTCATTTTTTCTCTTCCTTGTTAGATCGATATCATTTATCGATTTATTTACTTACAAATTACATTATTTCTTTATTAATAGTATTATTGGTATTCTCGCATATTTTTTCACGTAAATGATACGATATAAATTTATGCAATGAAGCGGCAGGGATCGAGAATTAGCGTTCGCTTGGTTTGTTCGCAGGTCGAATCGAACAGGCAAATGTATCGTTCTACGATGGAACAGGTCGCTCATTTCTTGGGCCGGGCTCACAGGAGCCTGGAGATCCTGCACGCCAAGGAAAATCCCAAGGATAAGAGACGTGTGCCGCGTAGCCGTAGCGTGCACACGGTGGTGCACGCGGACCCGTCGCCGAGTCGCGGAACCGCTACGCCGTCGCCCTCGTCGTCGACATCTTCGCCGTTCACACGCGCCAAATCGGTCACTCAGATCGGATCGCCGAATGCTACCTGCTTCCGTGAGTTCACCTGGTCGGTTCTGCGAAGAAACGATCCGGTGCACTGCACATCGCCACATATCCAGTCACCGACGGATCTCAAGACGAACGACGTGCCTGATAACGTCGTCTATCGCGAACCCAAGCAAACGGAATTAAACCCGGACGAGATACCGCCGGAGAAACTATCTCAGGAGGCGTTTAGGTGCGTGCGAAAGATTTCAGAAAACCGTATTGCTCACAAATCGAATTATTAATTTGTTACTATTAATACTAATTATTATCTTTGTTATTATTAGCATTATTAAGAAAAATCAATATGATAGATCTGCGAAATGTTTCTACAGGTTACTGCGAACTGTCGAATCCTTGCTATCGATGCGAGAGCCCGATTTGACGAGAATGACGCCGGTCGAGGAAAACGGATCCTCTCCTTCCCCTACGGTGGACCATCATCGTCATCATGACGCGTCTTTCTCCTTACCGACTGGTAACTTCGCCAATTCGACAACCTTGCAAGAAGCCGCCGCCTATTCCGGATGTTCCAGCAGCAGTCGTGGAAACGAATCGATCAGTGGACAGCAAAGCGACAGCAGATCGCCAAGTCTCGTCAAAACGTCCGTCACCGAGTTTACCCGAAATCTGCAAAACTTCACACCGAGCGTGAGAAGGTCGCCCGACACTGCCTCCTGGAACTCCAGTAGCAGTAAAACGACCGAGGAGGAGGACCTTGTCGCGTTCACCGCATCATCGAGCGGAGCCACGTCCAACGGCACACCGATCTCGACGCTCACCAGGGCCGCGAAGCGATTGGAGAAAAAGGAGTCTACAGGACTAATTGGCAAATCTAAAGTAAAGCCGGCCAGCAGCCCGGTGAGCAGCGCCGAGGGCGAAAGTGGATTCTTCTCGATCAGCTCCTTCCAGGAGGTAGGTCTGCCTGCTTCGGCAGCCCTACCGGTCACGCCAATCAAGGGCTGTCACACCGAGGTAGGTCTGCCGGAAGTGCCTCTGGACAAGACCAGGCACCGACGGTGGTCCTCCACGCCGGCGGAGATCCAGGCACTCTTTAAGCAGCATCGAGCGAGCTTCGGTGGTACGCCGCAAACCACCACCGAGTCTGTCAGCGTCTGTTGGGTTTGAGTGTCGCGGGAGCCGTCGCCGCCGACTATAATCCCACCGCAAGCGATCGTCATGGTTTCAGTCGGATCTCGCAGACTAGACTAGCTCGGACCGCGAGCGCGATTTTCAGGAATGATATACTTATTGTTAGATAAACCGATAAAGAATATCCAGGAATTTTGTAAATAACTTCTTATCGCTTCTTTTGTTACGTTGATAAAAAATGTAGAGCCGTAGTACTGATAAAGCGCTCGATAGTAATTACTATTTGTTCGATCGTTCCGATAAGACGACTCGAGTGTACATGCGGTTTATTAAACTTTCTTACAAGAAAATTATCTATTGGAATGTGTTAATGGATAGATAGGAAGCGCATAAAGAAAATAAGGGATTGATATACGCCCGCGTAATTGGGCGAGGGTTTCGTAGATGATGCGGCCATTCTGTAAGTATAGAAAAGAATAGTATAATCCCGACATTTTGCAATCAGCCATATCTCTTGTAGTTTCACTGCTGATATCAACTCCGTCATATCAGTATCAATGAAACTTCTTCTCTGCACACACGAGTGTCGCGATTATTAATGATTTCGTGCATGACAGTGACTTTGTTCGCCAGAAATTTACGGACAAGTTTGACGCGTTAAGTACATTTTGCGGTCGACAATCGTTTTCATTTGACCGTCATTTGATTAACTAGGCATTATTTAATAAATTAATTATTTTTGGATTCGAGTTAATTTGATTCAATTCGAACATAACTAAAACAAGTTTAATTTATACTAATATATATTGCGATGTAGTTCAAGTTAGTGTAATTCGATTTATTAGATGCATGACAATTTTTTTAGATTCGGAAGAACGCAAAAGATAAATTTTTTCATCTTACTTAATAAATTGGAATTTACTGCAAATACTTTTGCAAATCCATATTTTGTACTATAATTATTCTCGTGTAAGTTAATAGTGGTGCAAAATATTTTCAACTTAATTCCACCAATCTTTTCCATCTAATTGGAATTGATTATTTGCACGATAATTGTCTCATTTAATATCGTTACACCGCTCATGACACGACGCTCAATTTGTAAGATTTTTCGACAGTGATAGACGAAACTGTAATTCTCACAATTCATATAATCTAATTCACGAGGACAACATATCTTTTAACGTAATGAAACAGCGTGATCTGAGACTATTATAGTTCTAGGCTTTACAATATTGCGTTCTCTATATATTTCTCATTGTGCGTAATTTGTCATTTTCATTCGTAATTATATAATACAACTGAATATCATGCCAAAACGTCTTATTTCATTTCCCATCTTATCTTTGCATTTTCCCACATTTTACATTTATTATAATATTTTGATACAGCTATGTATCATATGAAAAATATTATACTTAATATATCTGCATTTGGAATAACCTTTACAAAAGTTGCAGAACTCATTAAAAAAACTGAAACATAAAAAATATAAAACTAGGAATAATTATAGAATTCCAGTTTTCATTTTTCTTCTATATATTTAATTTTAAAGAAATTATTCTCTAGACTGCATCCTACAAATATATGCAAATTGTATAATTTTCTTTTCTAAATGTAAATTCTCAAATTTGTTTTTCTAAAAATTTTATAATTATACGTATATACATATAATATTATTATATATTTTTTAAAATAAAAACGAGCTTTCGCTATTACTAGCTTGCATTATTTGGTTCAATGTAAACAGTTCTTATTTTTATTCATTTTCTTCTAATGTTAGATTATCTATTGTATTTATATTTCTTTAATTAATACACTGTTCTTTAATTAATGCACTATCAGTTATAAAAACGCGTGTATATGTGATGTGTATGACGTGTAACTGTATGTGAGTGTTCACAATGTGTTGAGCTCGGGTCCGTGGGTTCGCCAAACCCAAATGACTGTGCGGATCAATCACCCCTGCGGGTTATTGTTATCTCATGCGGCTTTTTGGCATGAGAACTTTTTGGCTCTCGAATCTACGAATAGCAAATTATGTTTTTAAAATCTTATACAGCTTTGCGCGCTGAAGAAGACACTATAGCCATCTAGTAGGAGGACAGAAAGCTGCTAACAGCAACCAGATATGCATGGATGTATCCCACAGCATTTATCATTCGACAGGCGTGCCAATTACTTATCTTATCTACAAATTCATAAATTTAACGAGTTAATGTGCCAAGTATCTTTCATTTATGTCTACTGATGAACTTTTACGCTGAAATAGGTCACGCTTAGGTTTTTCTTCCAAACAGCCCGCAGCCGAGATTCCACGGATCGATATCTATAGGTATAATAGCTAGTTTAACGGGGTTAAAAGAATTAGACTGGTTCAACCAAATGATATCTCGAGTCGTCAACTAGATCGGTTTAATATTCAGAGTTTCTCAACATATTATATTGACTTAATATAACGTTAATACAAGTTTAGGAGAAATTATGAAATATTCATCAGACGGGTAGCACTGTGGTGTTAGAAATAAAGAGCTTTGTAAAAACTTGACTTGATCTTGTCTAATCTCTCATAGCATAATGATGCTGTTTAAAGGACAACTCTAGATCAGATATTAGAATAATTTAATCCAAGAGACAGAACGATATTTAATCGTAACGAATTAGCATGCGCATGACAGTATGTCCGACTATACTGTGGACGAGCCAAGGTGAGTCCCGAGCTTCTGTTTTGAAATTGTTTTGGATCGAAATCTGGACCGGACGACCCCAGCATCCGCAAACGCGCACTCGTGGAGACCCGGTCTCTTTATCGGAGCTTATCCTGAATGTCAGCTCAATTGTGGCACGTATTTCGAATGTATGCTACGTATATAAGCTTCCCCGTTTCCGATATCACGGCGCTATCATTCGTTGTACGAAACTTCTCTCGCCTCAGCGACCTGATAACACCACCTAATCGTTTCGATAGTCGGTTATTTTACAAATTATTGCGCGAAGCCCCGTCTCGATGCGTCGATCGAGCGATCGAACGCAACCCGGCGCCGACCGACGTCGAGCGTTCTGGCGCGATGCGGCGGCGCCGCGATGCGGACCCGCTAATGCGGGGTCGCGGCGAGAGAGCGGGTAGCGACTGCGCGCGCAAGTCCTGATAACGCTGAGGCAAGCAAGGCATGAGAGCTCGGGTGCTCGTTATCAGTGCGGCAGGCGTCGGCAGGCTTAAAACGGCACTCGGTCCACCAGTTGGCCAGGAGATCGCGCCACGAGGCGAGCCACTTTTAGATTGATTTTCAAGAGCACCACCAGCACGGGGCCAGCGCTCCGCGTTTATTTTAACGCGCCCAGAGACAGAGAGAGAGAGAGAGAAAGAGAGATAGAGAGAAAGAGAGAGAGAGAGAGAGAGAGAAAGAGAGCGGGCATAGGGAACGGGTCCGCGCGCTCGGCCGTACAGGCGTTTCAGGCTGATTGAGATAGTGCGAGGGATCGACGTTGACGACGTGGTGAGAGGTTCGGCGAGCGCGAACGGGCGAAGCGCCTCTCCTCCGCGGGCACGCAAGACCGGTCACCGACGGTACCGTCGTTATTTTTCGATCGTGCCCCGTCCCGGCGCGCGCAACGAAGCGCACACAACACGTACGTGACGTATACGAAGCACGCGACGACGACTGCGGCTGCGGGCGCGTGTGCCGTCGAAGGCGAGGAAATACCGAGGAGAAACACCGCGCGTACATATATCCCCGGTCCGCGTTTTTTCTCTCTCTCTCTCTGGTCGTCGCACGGTAACGTCGTCGGCTCGTTCCTTCGCGTCCGTCCGTCCGCCTTTCCGCTCCGCTCCGCGCCGCTCCGTCTCGCGCTGCTCCGCTCCGCGCCGCGCCGAACCGCCCCGCGAGCCGCTCCGTTCCGTCCCGTGCCTTCTCTCTGATCTATCTATACTACTCGTGCGCGGTGTGTGCCATCGAGTGTGTCTCCGCGTGTGCGCTGCGGCAGGCCCGAGGTGTGCGCTTGTAGGCTTCGTGGCGCAGTGCGTGAAATGAGTGACAAGGACCGCTCCTCTCCCACCCTCGTCGAAAACAGTCTCAAGTCGCTGCTCGACCAGCCCAGCATATTCCCGCTGATCGGTAAGTGTTCGCCGGTTTGTCCGATTTTAAGCGCGAGTCCATTAATCCGCTCGCGTTACACGCGCGATCGTACGACGCCGGCACGCGAAACTCGCGACTCCACGGTCACGCCGATCCCGAGTGTTCTCCGTTCTCCGTTCTCCATGCTCGGCGCCGCTCCTCTCCTCACTCTTTTTCTCCGTCCTCGATCGTTTCGCGACATTCGTCACTTGGCGGATCTGTCCCGCGGTTTTTCATTCCGTGTGTATATTCGCGATTCCGAGGAAGCGCCGTTTCCTCGAAAGATTCTCGCTCGAAAAGTATTTCCCTCTTCTTTCGTCGTCGTTCGCCGGTTGCGCAGCGCGTGATTTTTGCGTGGCCCGTGCTCGCACCCGGTACCTACACGTCGATCATTTCCAAAAAAGAAAAACGAAGAAAAAGACAGGGAAAAAAATAATTCCTGCTTCAAAATTCGCGCAAACACGCGGCTAGTGCGGCTACCACAGCGCGGACTGGCGGCGATCACGCGAGCGCACTGTGCGCAGCACGTCCGTCGGGAATTTGAATATTTCGACGCGATCGCATTTGAATTTCGAGTTCAACAGCGCGCTCTGCGCGCAGCGCATTATAGGAACTCACGCTTTTTCCTATTATCGGACCGCGCGACTGCCAAGGAGGGCCAAAGTGCAAAGGGCGAGAACGCGAAACGGGCGGAGAGGGAGAAAGAGAAAGAGAGAGAGAGAGAGAGAGAGAAGGAGAGGAAGAGAAAGATAGAGAGAAAGAGTGGGACAGACGGAGGAATAGAGAAAGAGCGGAGTCATGGAGGACAATGAGCTTGTGTTTGTGCGATCGTCGTCACTGCGCCGACGCTGTTAGTCTGCCGATTAACCTCGTTTAAGACCCCGTGGCGCACCACGTGATGCTGTCAGCCTTACCTCGCCCCGAAGCAGACCCAACCTACACGCTCGATTCCGCTCCGCTCGGCGGAGCGAGCGTGAAGCGACTAATCTTACACGACGTGTGGCCTGTGGCCGAGAAGGCGGAGGAACGTCGGGAAGCCACATGATAGCGTTCTAGCCTGACCCATAAGAGTAGACGCAAAAAAATCGAGATAGCTGAATTAAAAGTGATCGATGAGAATTCATCCTGCGAAGTTTCAAACACCTTATCTTCGAAATTAGGGATTGGCCCGAAATGTTTTGAATTTTCTTCCTTCGATCCCTTTTCATTCGTTTTCACTTCGCGAAAAGAAATAGTCAACTTCTTGAATTAGAGCAAAGACATCTTACAATAATATCTTTTTTCTGTTAAACATGCCTGCATTGTAATAATAATCAAAAGGATTATTTCTTCAATAATAATGAATAACTCAAGTGGTGTTAATATAGAAAGCTCAAATAGGAAAGAAGGAAAAGATAAACTAAACATTTTTGATCCCTGATTTCAAAGATAAGAAACTCGATTATATATAATACATATATTTCTATCAATTTATTTTAAGTTTCTCATTCATTTTCTTTGAACTTAATATATAGCTAATTTTTAAATCTTTAATTGCAATCCTAAAAAAGGCGAAAGTCAAACTACTCTAAAATTATCATATCATATCAAAATTATCATCAATGATATGAAATCAATCGAATTCGTTGTTTTAATTACGATTACCACCACTTTTTATTTCTTTTTTTAATTCGATAATTTGTAATAAATATTTCTCCCTCTGCCTCTTTTGTATGAAAAAGAATATATACGCTAGTAAGTAGAGGCGCAGAGAGTTCACTCTTTATAAAAAATATATGAATCATAAAAATTTGATCTAGAAATCCATTTTGTTATCCATTGAAGTTACTAGTAAGGTTGCAAAGTCAATTACTCTTAATCTATCCATTTTTTTTCCGGCTAATTACGGGTCGCATTTTCCAGGAAACGGTGCACCATTTGATGTAAGTTGCAATCAAGTGATGTAATATTTGCAATGCGCAACTCGTTTCGTTACGAGCGATACTAGTTACATAGTCGAATGGGAAGTAACTCGTTATGTTGATTCAGGAAACTGTCCCCAATTTACTACCTTACTGAATCGGATTATTAGTGCAATGTAGATTAAATAATTAGTACAAAAACGTGGATGCGTGAGTGCGAGGGAGATACGTCAATCGCTTGAATTCTTTGTTCCGACTCTTGCCAACAGCCGAATCACTTTCTCGATTACGCAAAATACGATTATTTGAAGTGGGCTCGAATTATCTCGTTTCGAAGATAAAAACGAACGAAAGCAATAATACTGTTTCTGATTGCTCTTTTTTTTTATAAGCACAAGCTCGTCGGATATTATACAGTCGGATCGATGATTGATTAATTTTATTTTTTACATGTTTACATTATTCTCCACGATACGCAAAACTTTCGACTCGGAAATAAACTGCCGCTAGAATAATTCGGCCTCGAATTCAATTGGCACTCTGTTCGCGTTACCACGCATTCAAGTTTGGAGGGAAAAATGCGTCCTCGTCGTCGTGATATCTTCTCGCGATAAAAGATACTATGTGGCTGCAAACACGCATGATATATCACGACAGCAAAGCAACGCTTCGCGTTACTTTTTGATACTGCAACGTCGTAAGAATAAATCCTTTCATCCACGCGGTGTAGCCACGGCGCGGCGACGCAATTCTATTTATTTTCGGTATTACGACATCGCAACGTTAAGCTCTTACAGCGACTTGTATTGTGACAGCGACTGTCACGGCATGTCACATGAAAATGCAATGATTTTTTTTTTAATATCTTTAGCATACACAGACTATTATTTCTTTTTTTACATCGTAAAATGTAATTTCTTTTTTACATCTCGTTACGAGAGAGTGTCTCATGATTCTAGGTCACATGCCACTTTTTTTACTCTCACGCACATGTACAAGCTATGAATATAATAATAAAAAATCGATTATCTATCCGTGCAATCCATGAAGACGCTATAATAAACAAAATTGGTAATTTATATCTGGGAGATAAATTAGTATCTCAAATTATTCACGATTATGCGCGAAAAGTTGAGCTCCTAAGCGCGGCCTACAGTCAGAAAAATTCACTCGAATTGATACGAATGGGAGTTCAGCTGGGATTTAGTAGAACTTGATGCTCATAGTTTAGAATTAAGGTCTACTAGTCTACTGGGCGATATTACATTATGCGGAGACGTGCACAAGACGCGCCGAGACCTCCCGAAGGGCCGAGGCAAACTGCACCTCGTATTTATGCCGATCAATATGAGGGATATAAACGAGAGTAATAGTAGAAGGGCAAAGAGCCAGGAAGGCCCCAGACTTTTCAATTCGTCCAATTACGCTATGTACAATGGCATACCTCCGTTTCTCTATCTTTTGATTGTTCCCACAGGTTCTATCGTGTCTTCACTCGCCGTTTGTCTTTCCTACTGATAATTTTGCCTGGCTCTTTTCCCTCTGCTAACTCACTGCATAATATAAACACTTCTCAAACACATTTATCAATTAAGAATCACCGTAGACGTTAATTAAAATTAATTTGGGTCGACTCGATCGTCTGTTTCTTTTAAGATCTTGTCTCTAAGCCTCGTAATAATGTTTATCTATTATTAATTATTAATCTACAGACTAAAATAATGCTGAGGGAATTTTTATTTTCAAATATACCTACACGCAATTGTTTGTAACACGTAATCGTAAGAAGGACGATCATCCTTTTAGCTCGAATAAAAGATCGGCATAGTGTTTGCTTCGACTCTATAGCTTATGAGTAATCGATGTCACTTATGGTCACTGTCGCGGACGTCATCGTTAGTGACCCGACGACTGTCGACGACGAGAAATGCAAGCCGGCAAGTAGACGCCGATAAGTCGCGTGCAAAGCGCCGTTTCATTTTTCATTCACTTTCCTTCGATCGATATACTTACGTCGCTCTTCGTACTGTATCGTCTCGTCGTAAGACGGATTATAGATTTACGCATATATTGTCAATAAAATATACGTAAAGCAAATGAATACCTATAGCTTGCTATTATCGTATTACTTATTGTTAGAGTCACTCTTGAGCTATTATTACACTAATGAGTTGTACTAATACTATTTATAATTTTTATTTCTTGCCAAAAGATAAATCTGCGATTATAATAAAATGTTTTCGATAAATATATGTCGATAAAAAAGAAGATACAGTTTTTAATATCACGATTTTTTTGTCTTAACTATCTTTTTCGAGACTATACTTAGCGTGCCTGTGATGTGGTCGAAGAAACTATATTCAGCACATGTGTTGCTGCTGTATATGTAATAAAATAAGTATATGGCATAATGTAATAATTCATATTTCATTTTCGAAACCATCAATCATTAACAGTTGAAAATATAATTTATGCGTCCGCGAAACGCGACATTATTTTCTAGTTTCTCGAACACCCTGACCCTCCAATTTTGATCCTCATCATTAATCTAAAAGATATATAAAAAAGAGTAATATTTATATAAAATCGTTTCTATTTTTATATTAAAGATTGGCTAAGAAGTTCTTAATTTAATTAGATGCAATTGCATAATAATTTGATAGCTATAACGTCAAGATTATGAATCGTTATCGCAATGATAATAACATCTTTTAGTCACATAAATGTTTCCCAAAATATGGAATTGTTTTATGATATACTTTTAAAATGAAGACTATGATTTATGGCTTGATAATGGCGTCGAATAGCAAAGACTTTGTATATTTGTTGAGTGTACCTCTCGCGTCTTTGGTAATTATCGGCAGATGAACCGCGTTGAAAGTTTAGCATTGGCATTACGGCCAGTTTCTCTACCGTGGTCCGTGCTCTTTTACAATATGTTGGATGATTATTTTTGGCATGCCAGGACCGTACACACGTCAATCCGTTTGATGGATAGGCTGGAAGACCAGAAAACAGTACCGGCAACTTGAATGTGGCTCGGCCCAGGTCGAGTCACGCTTCGCGTGCGACGCGACGCAGTCGAGGAAATAATCCGCGCGATCTAATATTTAATTTATATTTTATGTCAACCATGTTTCAATTAATTTCCACTTTGCACGATTCCTGATAGTTATTATTAATATATTTTTTCATATAATAAAATTTCCGTTTAATATATGTCTACTACAAACAGATGTTTTTTTTTAACAATCTACTAAAAGCATACGTTATCTGATAACGATTTGGTGTATGAAAGATGCCTGTTGTTTGGATATATCGCGTTTTGACAAAACTGGTCTGCACAAGATCATCTTCGGTTTTATTAATATGATAGAGGAAGAAACAATTGGCTCGCGACGCGTGTACCTCCGCAATCGTTCTTTGAGCGACATATAATAGTTATAATAGTGCCAACTTTATGGTGCACCAGATGCCGCCTGGTCGTTCCAAGTTGGCTCCAACATCTGCCATTCGCCGACAGTCGGTTTTCGATGCCGTTTTAAATCGTTCGAACGTACGGAGATCAAGGTAAAGGTTAATTACTTCGTTTCCCATCGACAATTTGTAGGATATCACATCTCGTAAAAATTTAAATCTTGTTGAATTAAAAGAAGTAGACAGAAATTTATTTTATTGAGATATGAATCCCTAATCTCTTTACGATTATAATAAAAGACATCTTCTATTTTTCCTTATTTTACTTATTTTATCTTGACAAAATTAATTTAATTTTTTAAAAGGAATTAAAGCATATTGCAGCAATAAATTTTGTTTTATCGCAATTAGATAAAATATTTGGTAAAACAATCACTCATTTATCGCTATTGCTATTATTTGTCGTGATTTTAAATATTAAAATAAGTTTCACGGAAAGATTTCTTATCCATTCTTCTAAATCCTTCAATTTTTTGCAAAGACAGAGCGGCAATGATGATATAACGGTCTTTATTATTCCCGAAATTATTTCTTATGTTTCATTATTATTACCCGCAGGCCAATTGGAGAGATTATTTGCCGAGCCTTGTGCATCTCTAACTTCAAGGTCCCTCGCGATATCTGCGACTCTTGAGAAGCGTTTAGCACCGCGCGATTTCGCTCGTTAGCACATGTCACTCGATTTTCGCGCGTTGAGGTACTCATCTGCGTTTTTTTAATGGTGTCAAAATATTTGAAAATATAGAAAATTTTGGAAGAGTCATTTTCCGACGTATCTATTGTAACCCTTAACAAGAATTTCCTAATTAATAGCAAACGATAAACTTAACTTATCCTGTTATCCAATTCTTCCACGACTTACGAGTTAACCGAGATTTATCTCGCTAGGAAGTCGTTCGCGGAACAATAAACTTATCAACGGTGGAACGTTAAAGTGTTCCAGTTTCAACGGGTATTAATTTAGATAAGTCTTAGGATCCCTATATAACAGGTAAACTTGCGCGCGTTAAAGATGTGAGTTTTAAGTAAGAGATTATTACGAGATATTAAATCATCTACCTTAGTTTAAAAGATAATACGTTAGTAAAAATCGATTAATATCCCCATTATTTGATCGATCTGCGATTTTTTCCAAGACGATCTTCATCTACATCTATAGTTAAAGATTCGGGCTGAGGCCGATCGCTCGTGGCCTGGCGTGGCCTCCAAGCGGGTACCGCTTTTCTGGCAACCCGCCAGAACTTATGCCAGGTTTCAACATACCGGCCGACATGAGTATTTTCGGTTTCGCGGCGAAACGACGACGGTCTGTCTCTCTTTCTCTCTTTTTCCGCGTCTCTCTATCTCGTCCCTCTTCCGATACGCTTCTTTAAAGGAAAACGAAGGGATGATCTCTCCGTTATTAGATTAGCAAGTAGACGAATGGTGTTTTCGTCGGACAACTTTACCAATTAGTTCGAAACCAGTTAGTTCAATCCTCGATGCTGCAGTACAGAAGTCTTATTTATTATTCTCATCGCTCTATATATCATCGAAGATTGAACTGAAATTCTACTGATTTTCGGACCCCTCCTCTACTTAGACACTTGTCGAAACACAAGTGCGAATGTTTAATTAGCGTTCGGCACGATGAGTATGGCGACAATGTGTGATTAGTCTCGTGATAAACCGCTTTCATCGCGCTAGTATATGTCACTTAATCATCACTGTACCGACGGGATATACTATCGTACACAAAATCAGTCTTTGGTAGACCTAGTTTCCGCGAGATCGCTCCGAGAGCTATTTTCTCTACATTCGCGGCATGTAAAAGAGCGGCAAGCTCAAATAGCGACAATTTATAATATCGTTCTTCGTTAGAAACAATAATAACTCTTCTAAAATATATTTAGCTTTCTATCGATAGACAAGCAATTAATAACTGAGCTAATGCAGAACCGTTTATTAACGATCCCGTAGGTCGACATAAAAATTATGTTCTGTATTAATCATCGTCGTCTGTTAGCCAGTCTGTCAATAATATACGAAGAAAAAATTAATTATACAAATCGCACAAGTACAAGTTTTGGAATGCGAAGCCTTAGTATCGAAATATCGAGGCTTCCGTGTTGGAAGTCAACGTAAGTATGCAGCGGATTATAGAGATAAAAATTGCCTTATCAAATTAATCTTGCAATAATTATACCGGCGTCCGATATTGCGTATAAACAAAATAAAGAGGATTGCCTCTCGGTCGGTTTTCGTCATTTGAACGAAGATTTCTTACATCACTGAATGTACGTTCTTTTGAATGAGATAAGCATAATTAATCAATATGATATAATAATGTTCAATAATCCTACCCAAGATAACCCTCACGTGAGTTGCGGTAATTGACGATTTGAATTAAATTCGGTGAATGCACAGGCATAAATATGTAAACTCGATATTCAAATTGGTAGAATATATATGACGTTTTAGGATTGCGTTCGAAATTATTGGCCGAAATTATGGGAGGACGATCCTCCTGCGGAATAATTTTATGGAACCTATATTGGCTATCTATATCCGAAAATTGCTATCCGGGAAAGCAGAGATAGATTTGGAACTCGTCAAAAGAACCTGTCTCTAAAATATCGTCAGCTCGTTCTCGAACGTAATTTGCATACGCGTCGCATACGCATGCACTTATCATTCACAGCTGGCGGCGCGACGGGGCAAAACACCGCTGCGATCCGCCGCGACGCGTCTTGCGTCTAGTCCTAGAGTTGCTAGGCGAAATAGTCACGCGGTGCGCGCATACATGCGTGTGCAGACTCGTCATTAGCGCGACTATCATTAGCCGGCAAGGCCGCGTCCAGGGCTGTCGACAGATGCCACGGACCCCTGCGTTCAATGCGTCTGTTTCTCAGGAGGCTCGGATTTCACGCTGTGTGGCAGACAGCGTAATTTCGGTCAATCTCACGATCGTGTTTCTTTCCCTTGCAATGTTACGGTGCAAGAATTAAAAACAAGTACGTCCGTATGGAAAGATAATTGTAATAATTAACATGGCGTACACAAAATTCCAGAATAAAAGAGTACATATACACAAGATCTCAAAATTTGTGTAGAAATGTAACAGTACGCTATTGCGGACATCTAAGCAATCATAATATAATTTTATATATCTGTGAAATTCAATTTTGATACTTAGAGATACTTTGTACCGAATAAACAAGTGAATAATTTCTTTACTGTGATCTACGTACACATTATTTTCTTTTCTCTTTCTGAAAAAAAAAGTATCGTTATTTTTCATTAATTTCTAAATGTCATCGGACGTATTTTAGGATTGAGAATTCTGAGGAGAGTTTTGTGAGTGCCGTTCGTCTGAATATTCGGATATAGAAGTTTCGCTTTTGTGAAGATTCTCGTCTTTCCTGTCGGCGTCGTTCCTCTTCGGCTCCGGAAACATCGCCTCCATTTCTATCTCGCCGAGATCAGCGCGTGTTCTAGGTCTTCCTTGACTTCTTCCTCGACTTCTTCTTCGACTTCTTCCTACTCTTCTTCTTCTTCTTCTTCTGCTTCGTCTTCTGCTAGGCCTCCTTCGACGCCTTCGAGAGGGACGTCTGCCTCTTCTCCGGGTGCGTGACGTTCTGCGATATTTGCGGCTTCTTTCTCTTCTTCGTCTTTCTTTTTCTCTTTTTTCTCTTGCTCTTTTATCTCTTGCTTCTCTAGCTCTTCTTTGCCTTGCTCTTTTAGCTCTCCTTTTCTTTTGTATGCCGAATCGCCAAGGTTGTGCTGGACAAGGTTCCATCACCCCGTCACCGGTGCCATTCCCTAACGAGAGCTGTCCGAGGTAGTCGCGATTGCACGAATAGTATCCTCTGAGAAGAATGTCGGTAGAATGTTTCAGTATCACAATAATCACTATCTAGCGTAAATTATAACAAATTACTACAATCGCCTTCGCATTCAATGTCCTAGAACTTTTGTCGTGAATGAATGAAATACATGTGCCGAGGAATAGTTAACATCACGCGGCAGAATTCTCTTCTTAAATAGATATGCTTATTGTTAGTTACTCAGCATTTGGAGGTCAGACTTAAAGTTTCTTTAATGACTAAATTAAGTGTCTTTATCAATGCATATTACATTACGTTACACCATCCTCGCAAGGTGTGACACAACGGTTATTTGATCAAGTGGGAACATTGTGTGGTCGACGCGATCAAAATATTTTTTTACGAAGTGGGTCACGTATCGCCCTCGTAATCGTGACTTAATCTATTGCGCTTTATTTTTGACCCAGCGGCTTTATCATTGGCATTGATAAGCGAGTTTTTCGTAGTGCAGAAAATATAACATCGTACGTTCAATGTATTACGCGATGCTTAACGCCTCTCCCGTAATGTCTCACAATTCTCGAGAAGTCAAAACGTACAACTTAACTTTCAAAATATACCTTCCGCCCAAATAAAGAGTTTAGTTTACTACCATTGTTTAACCGAATATATATATTAACGGAACGTAAAAATTTGTTGTAATCTTGGTGTAACGAGCTTTAAATTAAATACGACAAATAAAATTACTAGAATCGTTTAATTATCGATAATTAATCGGAATTTGCGTCAAATTCATACCCTTTTGAACGCTTAAGAATCCCATAGGATAATCCGCGTCGTAAAGCTAATTGGACCTGCCGCCTGGTCTCCTCGCTAGGAACATTGTACTCCTGGGAAATATAGTTGCTAATTTCCCGCGATGTCGAACCTTGCACATCTTGCAGCCTACGTATAGCGTTTACAACCAGGGCCTCGACCTTTGGAGTCCGCCTACCAGGCATGTCTACTAATTTTAACAATTATATTCTTTACTATACTTTGTATGCACAATTGCGTCATCTTGATAAGTTTTATTACCGATACTATTACTCATCAAAGATCACGTGCGAAACCGGCGGAAAAGTTTTATTATTCGCATAAATATTAATTTCATTGAAAGAATTTGTATATATGAAGATCGCGTAACGTAAAGACTTAATGACGTCTAAGGGTCTGCTTAGATGTAGGAATGTCTACCTGCGTTGCGTAGAATATGGCAGGAATGTATTTAATTATACTTTCTTTCCGAGAATACGTATCGCAATCCATCAGATACGAGCGGCACAATAAATTATATACTCTGAATTATTTTAAATTTCCTGCATTTTTTTTACTGATAATTCGAATTCGGTACGCGAAATTTTCATTGATTTCAACAAAACGGTATCCAAGGGGAATGATCGTCATTCTCGTCGATGATCATGTTTTTTTATATTTTATATCATTGTTTTTCTCGATTTTTTAATATCGAAAATATCGTAATCGCTATAGCTATAAAAACGCAATAAATGAATGAATCATGAACTATATTATGCATTGTACTGAACACTAACTGCATAAAATATTCTGAAATGTTTTTATAGACTTCATAATAAAAGCTTCCTTGCTTTCAAGAAAAAAATCGCGAATTATTTCGCGCTCAGCATATGCTCTTTACCGGTTTCCCTTGAACTTCGTTCCTGCCTATCTTACGTTGACTTGTAATCGGACTTATAATCAAAGTACGGTAATGAAAGTCTTCGCCGAGGCGAATAAATTACGATCAAATCGGATATCTGCTTAATGACTAAAATGTTTCGAGTTCGTTAGCAATCGACGCACTTAAATCAATATTTACATTGTCAGTCTGGTAACAGCAAAAAAATCATTGAAATAAATTATATATATATATTTTGCACTTAAACGATAGAAAATGAGTTATTCTACGAGTCAAATTATTTGTATTGATTCTAAATAAATTATATATATTGTTTAATTATTATACGCTACTCTGATTTCCGAATTTTAGATTATTGGACTCTTAAAGTTCCAGATAAAACAGCTTTTCAATCATATTTTGTACTGATTTAGTTCTATTACTTAATTTAATCACATTTAGAATAAATTTCAATTAGTGACATAAAGCCATTATTGTTATATAGATAAGAAAAGATATTATACCAAAATGTCTATTTGTAGCGAGCATTTTCACTCTTTCATTCTCTTCTTCCCTCGCTCTTTTTCTGTCGCTATCTCGAACAGAAATAAAACAGCGCAAAATGGCACCAGAGTAGCATGTCAGACGTTTGTGCCGTGACAGCTCGGAATTCTTTTCTTATACACCTTTGTAAATATAGTTCTCTTCCGGGTATTTGAATCTCCTGATCAAGGCGATGCCGGACTCTCTATTAGCTATATTATTATTTTCTAATATAAAATATATCAAAATTGATTACCGATATATCGTATTTTTCGCGTAAAATATAGTTGACATGACAAACACGTATCTTATTTTAGAAATATATTATTATGTAAATTTAAGCGGGATCAAAATTTATCCATGTATAAGGATTTCGTGCATAATTTGTACAATTGGGAGCGCACATGTTTAAATTACCAGTCGATTTTCTTATTACACGATATAGTACGATAACGAAAGGTATGCCTGTCTTATCACGGAAATCGATGCGACTTATCATCTTATCGATGGTGTTGCAATTACGAGGATTGGCAGATATAATATGCTTTATTAGACTTATTTATATTGCAAATGCGATCAAAGTTTGTTAAGTATGGTCGACTGATTTCTAAAGTATTTGCAATAAAATTGTCAATATCGTGAATGATTTATCGTTATGTATCATTTCACTACAAAAGAATAAATATGCATCGCTTCAAGCGCGTGTCCATTGATGTGTTGTTCCTTATACAAAGTGTTTGTACAATATTACCACGCTTTCTTTTCATTTTTGTGTAGATCGTTTGTAGAATTTAAAAACGATATTCTCCACTAAAAGCTTTATAAACAGTATACTTTTTAATTATCTTGTTTCAACATTAAATAAAAAAAATTTGGCGTTTAAAAACCAGAAATTAAAATAATCTTGGAACAGTCTTATTTTACTAGAAAAAATATTTCACATAATTCTAAAATGTATTTCCTTATATGTTTCACAGTTTTTTAATTGCTATTGATGCCTCGAGAAGGCATTTCGTTAAAGGGGAGCTTAATACAAATTGTCCCAAGAATTTCTACATGAAAAAATGGGAAAATGGTTATTTCGTATATAGATATCCTTGTACTCGTACGGTTTTTTCAAATCTCGTAAGTTGACATTTAAAAGTTAAATTCGACTCGAGATGAATGACGAAAGATCCTTCGGTAAATCACGTTAGAGTAAGTTCCTGCAGAGTGCAGCACGGATCACATATAGACTCTGCCGGCATCTGGTATCGCTTCAAGGGAATTGGTTTCGCCAAAAGCCCGTCATTGATACCATGTTCACAACGATAACGCAGAAATCGTCAATGCCTGGGCCTGATAGCTTCCCTGCAACTCCTTTTTTATCTTACTTTCGATAATAATATTATCTAATTTAAAAAAATACCTGATAATATTAAAATAAAAACTTATACATTCTGAAACTATGAGAAATAACTATATAATAAATGCACGCAACGAAAGGTCGTGACAATTGTCTTTTTCAGCGCACATGGAGGTATATGAGAAGGAAATTATCTATAAATTGCCAGAGAAACGATATACATACATGCGTTCTCCAAGCATTCACCTGCGCGTGCAAGGGCACCGGACATACGGATCGCACACATAAGCGTTGCAGACCATCGATGTGCTGTGTACTGCGCGTTTGTCACACGCGACACACACGCGCGTTCCCGTGCAAATGATGATTACTGCCGGTGTATCAATGTTATGTGCTCAATAGCGATGGAAACTAGTTCCAGTAAAAATTTTACCATATCTGCGCTACTTATAGTTGCTTATACTTTTATAATACAATTTATTTAGATACGTTTAGAGTTTTAAGTGATAAAAGTGTCGAGACAATGTGAAGTGTAGATACAATGATTAGAAAATAAATTCTATGTATATGTTCCAAGTACACTCCAGAGATAGTAATCATCGTACACTCGTAAATGCCGAGCTGTCTACACAAGATACACAGGTTCTCCAAACTGACAAGAATAGCAGAGAATTACTTTATGAAATAGGAAATATTTTTACTATTTCATGACGCACGTGTATAAGTGCACGCCGTTAACGTGTGTCCATTGTTAGCATTTTCGACCTTGCGGCACGCGAGAATGTGCACGGGGAACAATCGAGACGGTCAAGGAGAACTTACTGAATAATAATCAGCTGCGCGAGAGAGAAAATGATTGCGCTGCCTATGAATGAAAAGAAGGAAGCCATGAATTTCTGATTACCGTGCACTTTGTACCGTTTCGGAGCGGAGATCACAAATAATAATGTGTCGTCCGTAGACAAGAAAAAATCTTTACCATAATCGTATCGTCACTTCCTGGATTTTTGTGACGAAATCGTAACGACCATGGAACAGAGTCTCCAGAAAGAAAAAAGAGATTACATCCTTAGAGAGACAATCATGTTAAACGAGATGTTTTTTAATCACTATGTCCGGTGTCTCAAAAATATTGTACGAACTTTGTGAAAATTAATAGATACCGGAAGAAATCTCGCAGGAGTGATAATATTGATAAAAGTATCATGTGTAAAAATATCGCGACAGATACATTGCGCGCCGGATATTTTCTCTCTTTTCAAAAATTCAGAAAATTCTTGGGTGGATGCTCTCTCTCCGCGAGCTTATTAATATCAGGTGCGCGAGGATTTAGAGCGTAGTCATCGCGCGCCTCTTACGAGGTTATTATTGCTTTAAAGATGGATCCATTATATCGAGGCGAGCCGGCTCGACGCGGCCGAGCGAAAGTGCCTCGGCCGCATAAATGTCGGGCCGACTCGGCCGGGGACCGAGAAGGTGGCTTAACGAATGTGGAGAGATCGGTGAACCGGAAGCGAAAGGCGCGCGCAGCTTCACGATTCGTTTGGTATGACGTATAACATAAGATCGTCAGTCTCCCAGCCTTTAACGCTTCGCGGAACTAGAAATCTGTTTTTCACGCTCGAACCGCGCGAGCTTTGTTCACGCATCTTTATATTGTCATGCGTGCGAATGAGAATTTCCTTTTTTTTTTTAAATCGCATGCCAGATAGAGTTTAATCCTGGAATACTAGTAGGAATACTAGTAGACGAACTGTGAAAAATCGTCCGACAAGCATAAAACGCTAATTATGCCAACGAATGAAAGATCTAATGATAATTAATATACAATATAATATAGTAGTTAAACCTAATTTCGAAGATAAGGTATTTTCTCACGTAATTTTTTTTGAGTTGTAACAATCATTATATTTCTTTTTTCCGTGAGAATGCCTGATGAACTGAACTGGATCGATCATTTTGTTTTGATGTAACATTATTATCGCGTTCACATTCATCGTGAGAAATAGCTGTTTCCACGTGTCAATTAAAAAGGTAATTACTACGTTACGCTTGCGATGCAACGCGACCTTCGGTCGACGAGCCGGACACGGATGTTCCTAGGCGCGTCCGCACCGAGATTGCCGCTCTGACGCGCTCTTTCGCGCTCGTAATTTTACGACGAGATCGTCCCGGGACAGATCTTTGTTTTTTTTACGGGGATAATCCCGGCGTTTGAAAATTGGAAACGCGATATAAATGGAACGTGACCTCCAATAACTCGGAGATACCCGGGATGCAATGGAGAATCAACATCAGAAACGGCGCTCACGTGCGCTCTTATTATGCAGCGCGATTCACGTGGCGTAACACGTGAACAGGTAGCTCCGCGACGGGAATTTCTACCGAGGGTGGCTTCACGGGGGTGGCACGACTAGGTGGGGATCGTTAAATGCGAGGTAAACGCGTGAAAGGGGTGAGAGAGGCGGTTTGCCCTCCTTAGTTTTTGTCACAATTTAGAAATAATTGCGCAATTATTACGGTGCGAAATATTACAAAGTAAAAATCTTAAACATGCCATATTGACCTAAACTTTTTGAAACGAACCTTACACGACGTTATTACTGTCACAATATCTATTCTTGTCAGTGGCCGAGTGCAAGGGTCAGTTGCATTTTTAGAGACTAGTTTAATCGATCGACTTTTTGATCGGCTTTAAACTGAGGGAAGTTTCTTCTTGCGATCACAAACAAGCACTCTGACAATTTCTCTGTAAGATCTAAAAATTAAAAATAGATCCCTAATCTTCTATTCGAGTATGTCGAGAATTGCGACAAGTTGTGCAAAGGCGAATTGTTGGGCGAGTCGCGATACAGCGACGACAATAGAAGCGATGAGAGAATTACCTCATGCGTGGCGGAGGCGGACGGACTATGGGGAATCGCCAGATCAATTTATATTTTAATCGTCCCGCCCGCACGGGAGAGGCGAGGGAGGCTTTTATCTGTCGCATGGCAGACGATGGCCCATCCGACCCATCTGCCTCAATCATCGATCGGAGAAGAAACAAATGCGGCACCACGCACGACAGAGTCGTAGTCGGCCTACGCCGATCTCCGGGTCTAAGCATCAACGTCTACCGGGATACGATCGTCGCTCGACCGGAAAATACAAAGGGATATGCGCGCGACGTCCATAGGTAGCTCGGCGTTGCTGCAGTTGAAGGATCGGTTATGGGCGAAGAGAAGAATGCTCGTTAACCTAACGGTTCAGACAGCTCGTAATAAACACCGTGTACTTAATGCTAAATTCGATGGAACTGATAGAACAGAATCTTCTAGCAAGATGAACGAAGATCACGCAATTATATTCAATGAAAGATAATAAATGGATTATGAATCTCTGATTCAATCGATTTCAATGTCACGAAAATTTCATATGATCTTTTTCTCGAGTTTTGATATTAAATATCTTGCCAATTAATCGTCAAATTAAAATTCTATTTACAGAAGTAAATTAATTCAGAGCCTATCTGTGTAAGTTTCGAATGGATCGAAAATCTCATTGGAAATCAATACGTGCAAATTTGTGGGCACCCTGTATTATATACTCGATATTTATCACTGACTACTGAATGCGTGTATATACATACGATGCTTATCTATGAACGGTCGGCGCTGGGGCGCGCGCGATGCAAATGCAATGTCAGGTGAAAAGAATAAGAAGTTAGAAGCGGGAGAAATTCCGGAGACGCGGGCGATGTATGCACGAACGAACGTACGAGTACGTTGACCTGAAATGACCTGACCTGCGACAACTCAACGTGTCCGATGATAAACTACCATGTGTCAAAGTAATCTCATGCGTGGATTATCGATACACCGATATATATAGGAACGTTATGCAATGACTACGTTGCATCGCTTTTACATTAATGGAAGTATGCAAGCAATCTGATAACGTCTACTTCTGTTACTATACCTATTACTACATATAATCCAAGAGCCTTAAAATATCGTTTCTAAAAATAGTACAACATATATAAAAATAGTATGTTAAAGTATTTCACGATTTAAAAGATATATTGTTGCGGCCACCGCGCGATTATAATTTTAAACGAGCGCTATTCGTGTCAAAGGGAAAAACAAACCCTTATTTTTGGTACGTTTACCGTTCACCTGTATTCATTTGTCGGCTTGGAAATTAACGCCAAAGTGCTCTTTCCAGAAATACTCGAGTGGGGTTGTTGGCGAACACGTGACTGGGAAACGTGCCTGCCGATGCACGTGGACCCGGGCACATCCCCCGACATTGGCCGCCGACGCGCCTCGTGCCCTCAACCCTCTTTCGTTTCGAGGTGGAGGAGAAGCTTCCGCTCGTCTCAGTCATCACCCGAGTCTCTTCGGGTTGCGTGCGTACGAAATTGCATCGACGATCTTCGCGACGACGCGACGCGCTGCGAGTCTCTCCTCTCCGCGGACTAAAACGACCGGATGCATCCGTGCGCGTAAATCTGCCGATCGTATCGAGAGACGCACCACGTCTTCGACATTACGGTGCATCTACCTGCAATTCTTTTCTTCGAGGTCGCGATTGCGATCGCACCGATTCGGGCCGTGACGCGAGAGTGACAATCGATAGATTCAGGCACTTCGAGGAAGCTGACCGAATTCGCGCAGCAACGCGACGAGGTTTAATCCACGGTTGTGGATCGTAAAACGCGAGATCGATCGTAGCGGAAGCTTCTCTTTTCGTGGAGATAATCGACAATCACGGTGGAGCGTAACTCTTGTTCCCTCGTCATCATGATTTTCCTCATTTTACGCTGCACTCGCCCGTAATACATTCGCCGTCTTAATCGCGCAATAGCATAAAAGAAAATAAATGTCTACATTTCCTCATCTCGACGAGATGTGGAGTTTCGCTTATTTTTTACGTGACGTGAAATGTATGCGAAATGTTAATGCAAGACTCATATAGTTTCGCGTGATATAGTGTTACGGTGTTCTTGATAGCTAACACTCATAATTTCCATAGACTTGATTAACGTAAAAGAAATCAAAGATATGTATATTTGATATGTTTTATCTCGCTTGCTTTCATCGCTATGATGTAACTACTACCATATTTAAGAAAAAGATTAGCGATTGGCGTGTCATGAAATACTTTCACACTTTCGCTTTATATGCTTCGAGTGACATAATCAATTTAGAAAAAATTTCGAATTATATTATTTACATATTATTTATATAATAAATGTGAGCACATGTCATTTAAAAACAAAGGTTTATAATATAGCTCCATTGATTATTTTTACTTTGTCTATTTTCTTCTTTTCGAATATTTTTACGAAATTAATGTGTGAAAAAAATAATAAAAAGTTACTGATGGTATGGATTCTATACGAAGAGAAAAACTATGCAAATATAAAGTTTTGCTCTCCTTTTCATGTATTCAAGTTGACAAAAAGTTTTAGAGGGATTATTATATTCAATTAAACCTATTTATACTCTGCTATTGTTCACGAGGTCGGATAAAATATTACGGAGAGTACATTTGTATGACTATTTACACGAAAGAGTACTTTCAATCCGTTAATTTCTGTGTATCGTCTGCAGGATTTGTAGACAATTCAATGGCAATCTGCGAAATGCGAAAAACTGGACAAAACAAATATGATGCTAATTTGTGTAAAATTTAGAAAATTATAATTATATCGTGACAAACGATTGGAACGACAAAAGCAAATCGTTATTAAATCATCAATGAATTATTTCGCAATGCAAGCTCACTGAAAATTAATATTAACTTTGCAATATCAATTGCAAAACGGAATAAATAAATAACAATTAAAAGTAAATATACTTTACTTAATCAATAAAAAAGTTATTCCATTATGTCGGAAAGTGAGTAAATAACAAGCGAAATTAATGGAATCAATTTGGTGATCAATTTAGTGGAATTTGACGAAACGATAGCGAATTATTGAACGCAAGTCAAAGTCTGGCATGATGTCGATTCTGCTTTGAATAGCGAGTGATTGTGCGAAAACTATTCAGACCTAATATACCATACAGCACATCCGATAAGAAAAAAAGGTACTATCGAATCCAGAATGGATTCCTGCGGCTGGACGCGAATGGGGAACGAGGATGGTGAGGGGATGGCCGGTGCAGACGCGACCGCCTCTTGGCAGCAATGTTACACTTGGTGCACGCCGTACTCGCATCCGCACCCCCACCATCACCACCTGCATCATCCCCGTCAGTATCAGGGTAGCCAGTATCAGCAGCTACCGGGAAGCGCCTCCGCTACGACAAATGCTTCCACCCACTACCCATCCTCCCAGCAGCATCATCTGCAGCTGCAAAACACCCAGCCGCCGCCTCTGGACCAACAGCAGCACCTTCACCCTATTAGATCACAGGGCGGGCTCAGGAGAGCCGTTCCTTATGACGGACCAGGTATCCAATTCGCGTGCAACGCATTAATTTTGATAATATCGATCCATTTCGTAATTAAAAAAAAACCGAGGCAATTTCATACAAATTAATATGTAAAACTCAACGATTTACTGTTAATTATACTTAAGACAAACATGTCTTCTGCTAAATGCTAAATTACAGTCTTGTTATGAGACAACGATTTGATACTGAGACGCGGAACTTGATTACATTTTTACGAAAATTTTCTCCGTTCTTCTCTTCTTCTCCTGGGTATTCCAAATCCCTCTCCTCCGGGGAGAATTTCCGAAATTATGTAAGTACTCCGGTTTGTTCGTCACGCGATATGTCAATCACTAAATGGATCGATCTTATCGAAAGGATTAATATACCTCATCGGTTTCGAGGTGGCCTGCTCTACGCATATCCTAAATATCATCTCGATTATAATATCATCCTCTTATAGACTCTATAGATTTCGATGCTATACCCAAGAGGTTCGCGTTTCTTCGTTGCGAGTTTTATGATACCGTCTTTTATCGATAATACGAAGAATGAAGGCAAAGAAAGATTCTATGGTTTATGCTGCCACAATGAAAGAGACTTAATCGAAAATAATATTTACTCGTCGCTACTACCGGCATCTCGCGCACTTGCACCCTTACGCTGACTTCCTATCGATGGTGTTACTCAAGATGATCCAATTTTCTAAAGACGATAGCAAGCGATTATAATAATGAAAGCCTTATAGCTGCGAGCGGGGAAAACGTATCGCGCGACATAAGACGTGCATGTGTGAATTTTACCAATTGACTTCTACAATAAACGCACAAAAAAAGAGCAATATTTATGTAGGACTATTTATGCAGTTGCACGAATTATACTTCGCAACAATAAGATAGTTTTGCTGCTTATAAAATAGTAAAAAGATATTAAGATGGAAAAAGATCCAATTTCGTGTCACCTCCGTAAATCCTATCTTCGTTAATAAATCGTAAATGACAAATTCGGGAATTAGACGTTTCCGTCGCCGCATGACAGCGGCGTCGGAATGGCGAACATGCCGAACCAATTTTTCCGAACACACGTTTGCGTAACGCGTTTCACGACGAAAGGGATTTACCACTCCACGAAAGCTCTCGCAAAAAGGCAAGGAGGAAGAGAGTTGCCCACGCAACCATCGGTAAATAGTCCACTGAATTATTCATGGGAATCTGTTGCTTCCATCTAAACGGCTGTACCGCCTCGCGATGCGGATTTGTTTAACCAAAAGATGTATTAGAGAAATAAATTGACTTATTGAGATACAGACTCAGTGAAGTAGATATTTTCAAAGCCTATATCGTTCCTTTTTCACTTATTAATTTTGTGTCCAACTATCGAACGTACATTTATGAAATGATTATGTGTAGCAGTAAAAATATTTAATTGTTTTAATTAAACTTTTAGCTTCAAATATCTCTCAACGCTTGTAACATAAATTGTGAGAAATAGGAAATTAATAAATTATAATGCGAAGTTTAATATGATTAACAGAATAGAATCTTAGCTGTGAATAACAGCATTATAATGTGATTCTT
Source organism: Temnothorax nylanderi (assembly GCF_030848795.1). Lineage (NCBI taxonomy): Eukaryota > Metazoa > Arthropoda > Insecta > Hymenoptera > Formicidae > Temnothorax > Temnothorax nylanderi. The sequence goes on along the minus strand of NW_027249152.1, from coordinate 425,449 downwards.
TGTAGAGATGACGCATTCCAGTGACATCATTAAAATTGCACATACACACCGTAATTATACTCCTTTGTTAGTATTTTCCGTCATGCAGCGCGCTCACACTTTTCGTACTTATTGTTAGGTGAACGTATTATTTATTCATGACACTCTCATATAAATATTTATTAATCCATTTACCGCCTACCTAATGAAACATAAACTTCTTTCGTGTCTTTTACGATGTGTTTAATCTATTTGATTCAGGAACGGATAAGTACTTGTCGCGGCCTGAAGCTAATAATTTATAAAATCTCCAATGCGGAGATGGTCTAAAAATGTTCTGAATGTATACAATTTACAAAAAGTATATACATGTATACAAAAAGAATTGAAAAATGTAAATAAAATTATTCTGCGCTACCTCTTGGATAATTGAGACAATCGAGTTTTGTTAATTTAAGTTATATTTTATTACCGTATATAGATACTCATATATTACTGCTTCTACGGTCTTTCGAATTTATTTGTTTTCAAATCCAATCACATAAGAATTGTATTATTTGCCCGAGTTTATCTTCGGAGAAAATTTTCTAGAATGTATGTATCGAGACGACTACCGTGTTTATCCGAGAAAAGCTACTGCAAAATGGAAATAGCCGTTACGGGTACAATAACATTGTGGCATTATTTTCTCTTTCATGGAAATTCGAGGTAATCCCGATATCGAAATAAACAGCAACGTCCATCACGCGGAGCGACGTAACACGGAAACTGTATCTAATCGCGCGCGATTTCCATGGACGGGGATTCTTTTCGCCCATGTCGTTCTTTCGCACATACTTTTATATTACTCCGTTATTCAAATTGCGTCTTGTCCGATCGGTTTTGAGATGCACGAGAGAATAACCCTATCTTTCACAAATGGATCGCGATCAACGTCATCGTAAAATTTCTTCCGGTTGTGTATTACGTTTTGCTTTACACTTTCACGTACACATACGCTCTCTCAAAAAAAATAAAAATTAAATACGAATTTATCGACTTAATTGCATATAGTATATCTTGATTATACAGTATACAATTTATAGAATTTATTAAATCTAATGGGACGTAAAAGACATTAGACCATATATTCTATTTTTATGAAGTTATAAATCATGTATGGAATAATGAATAAAAGACTAGTGATTAGATCAATACCAATTCCAAAATCCTTAAAATTGTATTTTTGTTTTTTTTCTCGGTAATTTTAGATTTGTAAATTCTCGCCTTTAATCCTTTAATATTAAGAATCAGATGCGTTTAAAAGTAAATGATTAATGACGAATAGCTAACGACGGTCACCGTCAAGAAAGTAAACGGAATGAAAATGCTACTGCACGAGGAGCTCGCAATGCACGATGAATTATATGGTGATCGCTTGATTACCGAGACGACATTGGAGGAGACGCGTATCTTCGAGCGGTAACGTAAATCTATCTGCCGTCAGAACGCAATTACGGTAACTTCTCGCACAACGCGGCATCGCGTAAACTGCGCGTATGACTTATTATTGTTTCTCCGCTGTCATGCACTTTGTACGTAGGCACAACGAGTACATGGTACAGGGATTGGGCGGACACATACGTGACAAGTACCGAGGAAAGGACTTGTTCGTAAAAGCGCAATATTCTAGTTTACACAATTAATTATCTTACGGCGTGTTAGGCATCCGTACTTTCATACACCACGGATTTTTCAGAGTCGAGAGAATCGATAAGTCAATGAGATTCAGCCGATGTATACATGCGCAAGAGAAGTGCAAAGTTTTCATCTCTAAAAGAAGCGTTAATTGCAAAGCGCGTCTAATTGTTGGTAATAGAAATATTTAAAGGAAAACATATGACAAGTTTCGATGTAGAAACGAAAAGAAATTTAGGAAAGAAAAGATTACAAACGTTGAAAAAAGCTCCGATGTGGGATATGTGTATCACTGTATCAAAATGCATTTATTCGTACATAACCCATCATAAATAACTAAGAGCTATTCTCGAACATTATAATTGAAGTTAATGAAGATTTAACAAATTCTCTGCCCCCTAATCCTTTGTCTTAAAAGAGATGAATCTCAATTTAAAAAATCTTGTTTTATCCAACAACAAACGAAACGTATTCGCGAGAATATATGCTTCTGGATTACTTCTAATAACCGGTATAAAAAACAATAAAAAAGATCATTATCGCCGTAATTATAACTTCCTTCCTGCGAACACTAATCAGAACGGAATTACTTGCGGATTGCTGGTTAGATTCTTAATAAGCGCAATTTCGTAGTTTTTTTTTCTCGTCCATAAGTATGCATCGATGAAAAATCGCGAGATTTTCTGTCGTGGTCATTGTGGCCGTTTCTATCTTGTTATATGGAAAAAGATCGAATCGAAGGTTCGCGGAAAAGAGGCGGACTAAGAGAGGCGAACGAGACGACGAGGGGCGTAACGACGTCGCGAGAAATGGTGGAAGCGGCGCGGGGGTAGAAGAGTCAGGAGGCTAAAACGGAGGAGGAGAAGGAAAGCGATTACTACGACGACTTGCGTATCCTGCGCCGGCTAGCTCGGTTAGAAATAAACAGCGGCCGCGCTGGTTATCCTGAAACGTTGCATTATCTGTTGCAGCGAGATGGAACGTCTTGGACAACGTCCTTGAGCGCGGAAACGCACCTCAGATATCGCGGTGATACCGTAGGCGAGCGGAAAAATCAACGAGCTAAACAAAGATCACGCTTGTGCCATCGTTTAATTTTGTTCAGCATTATTTAGTGCGAATTGTTCTCAATTTACTTTACAAAAATCTAACATCGTACGTCCAGTATTATTTTTCAAAATTTAATTTCTGATTGTAATTTAGTGAGAAAGGAAACGCAATATTTCCTAATAGACAGTTCGCTTATGCTTATATATGTATTATTTAATTATATTGAAAACATAAAATTATATATATCTATATGAAAGATTATACGTGACAAGCCCCATAATATCGTACAAGATTTTAATAGCGTATTCTGAAGATTAATTAGAGTCGGAAATCGAGATCAAAAGTTTCTGAATTATAAGCCATCAAAGTAGTATTAGTGCGTATACATATATAACGCGTATATACTGCAAGATTAAGATAAAATTAGCGCGTTATCAGATATAATCAGTAATCACATTAGCACATGTTTTATTAAATAACTTACTAGCTATGCTATATAACTGTAAAATATTTCCTTTCTTTTATTCATATTTATGACATAATTAAATTGAAAAACAAATATATTGTTTTCTTGCACCAATTTATATGATTTATATTTAATTCTGGGTAGATATAGCAACAAATTCATGAGATGTTAAATCGTAAGAAAAAAATAAGAAAGTAAGTGAAAGTAAAGAATAAGACTCACCCTACGGTTGCTTCGCTGTCACTCGATGCCTTCCAGATCTCCTCCTCCTCTCATCGTCAGTTCCTTGGTTGCACAACACTCGCGAGATACGGTTAATCGCGAACATACACTAATTACAGACAATCGCGCGTCAATTTTAAACTTCCGACGTTAATTACACGCGACGCCTATACTCTTTATTGCACTGGGTAACTCGGCATCGCCAAATCCCGTACTTATGTATGCGAGTCTCTAAGGGAGTTTACTTTGACACCGATACGGTGCATCAAATAAAATCGAGTTAAGAGGCGATTAAAATACGATAAACCGTTTGAAAATCGAGACTTATATCCACACGATGTTTTAGGCGAGTGATAAGCAATTTACATTATATACGCGAAATACTCAAAATTCGCGACCGATGTATATGTATATCGTAATCCAAGTATCATTAGATAAATCATTGTTCATCCGTAAATATCGTAATATAACAATGATAAAAAAAACTGCGAGATACATTCGCCCTAATAATAGCTAGTGCTTCGATATGTTCACAGTATTACAGTTTATTACAGTAATTAATTAATCGCTAAATGTTCATAGAGTTTGATTTTGTTTCGAGGAGTAATAACGAAATGACTCGGGTTACTACTTGCTCGTTTGAGTGTCAATGCACGAATGATAGCGCCGTGGCCTTGCGTATACATATCGCCGCGTCGTATGTGGCACAAAAAACAAACATCGAGGTTGCGCGCCAGCCGATTACCGTTACTTTTTCAAAATACTTTTCGGGAGAAAATAACTTCTCATAGAATATTCCATTCCTTGCATAAATTAATTATTAACAAATGATCGACACTTGCCGCAGTTTTTCCGTTACGTTTGTCGATCGATCTGCTTTTCCGTCCGCGCTCTGAATCTGAAGATGTGCAAACTACGATTGGCGAAAATCAAAGCGTTACGAGATCTCTGAGCTTAAGCATTGTTAGAAAAATAATGCTATCATCCATAACTATTGCAACGGGACAATGATTTATAACTCTCTTCCCTTATTATTTTGATTCGTAGATAAATCGTGTAAATCTGTGTCGAGATAAACAGCTATCGTCTCGATTTATCTTACGAATCACTTATTGCGGGAATTAATTACTTGCGCAGACTAACAGTCGTTTAATTGGTAATTAATCATCGAGTTTGGCATTCGAAAAGTAATTGTGATCGCGGTTTTGAGGAATAATGCGAAGACGCGCGGAGCCGGCGCGGGCGGCCTAACTGTTCGAGCGTCACCGCGCGAATGACGGAGAGGTGTTGCGTACACACGACCGCGACGGTTACGACGCGGCACGCGTACGCCGCCAAAAGAAAACAGACGCCGTGAGTCAAATTTATTGTTCAACGTACTACAGTAAACTTTTTGCGTTCCGATAAACATTTTATTATTATATATGTATTAAATCAAATGCTTATTTAAAGAATAAAATCCATCTCATTTTGATCGTAAAAGTAAATTATTACTTCAAATTTTTGCGTTACGAGAGGAATAAAAATGCGTGATTTCAATAAATTATTCGAAATTTTTCTGGTAATGTTTTAGTAAATCAATGAAACGAAATTAAATCGCTGCAAAAAACGTGGCAACTCTTTTCCTTGATTTGTTAAAAGAAAACAGTTTCGTTGCTTTGCGATGTAAAAATTCAGAGCAAGATAAAAGCAATAAACTATAATTTCCCGATTAAAACAATGATAGATTTATTATTCAAATTTAAATTTGACATAAGATTTAATATTTTTTTGAATAGAATTTTAAGGTGGAGTGATTATTTCAATTTGATGAAATCTACGTAGTATTATTGGGCAATTTCGATTGTTTAATCGAAAACTACTGTAATTATATATACGATTTCGACTCCAATTAATTTTTAAAATACACTAAATCGTATGGTAATCGTAAGATATCCTTTTTATAATTATATATGAAATATACATATAATTATATAATTTGTCTGAACAAGGTATTTCGGTGTCTTAACGAAGGTCTATTTTAACGTTAAACTTGTTGATACTTTTATTAATTAACATCGTTCTTAGTAATTCTAACTGTATTACAAATGACCTGATACCTTTTAAACGAGAAGTTCCAATTATTCCGATTTATTTCAAATTATCAATACACACATATATACAGCTGCTTCTTTTTCTCTGTTATTTTCTTACGCAATCATAACTGTAAAAGCACGCTGCGCGCTTTTTTCTGAGTAACTGTAGCTTAATTATCATTTATCATTGGCCGATATCATTAGCAAATATTATTAGAACAAAATATGCACAAACGTTAATTAAATTAACGAAGAGTCTCAATTGTCGTAAAGATCTTATTATAATGAAATTAACAGAAATGAAAATAGAGATTGAGTATATTTCTAATTATTATATCATACTTGAAATTATTATTAATTACTAGAGCTTTATAACAATATTTTACTGTAAATGCAATTATAATAGAGATGCGACAATGTAACGAATTTACCCCTTATCATTAGAAGTGTATCTAATAGCTTCGACAAGCATAAAAACACTTTAGATAAATAACTATACCCGGTTATTTGTCGTGCGGTTGCATCAAACGTTTTCATCCTTGCCGTAATTACCGTTGATGCTTATACCGTAAGATTGTCGGCGCAAACCGATGGTGCATCAATGAATAATTAATAATCGCGAATGGATATAATCGCGGCACGTGCATCTGTCGCCGTGTGTCGGTATCTATATTCTCTATTCGCTGTTTTAAATAATGTCCGAAGAAAAATAGTGGGGTGATGCGCGATCACCACCGACCTTAAGGTCGGCGGAATCCGCCGTGCGGTGCGATGCGGAGAATCCGAGAGCAGGAAAGTGGCCGCGGGCGCGTGGGCCCGGATGGGCAGGGCCCTGGGGTCAGGGATCACCGGGCGGCAGAAAAGAACCTGGAAAATGTTCCTGCCGCGAGAGATACTCTATCTCTCGGCTCACATAATGCGCAAGTGGGAGGCTGCACGCATACGCGTAGAGAAAGAGAGAGAGAGAGAGAGAGAGAGAGAGAGAGAGAGAGAGAGAGAGAGAGAGAGAGAGAGAGAGAGAGAGAGAGAGAGAGAGAGAGAGAGAGAGTGCACGCGCGCTATGCGCTCATCCTCGTATGCGATGCGTGCAATCTCCGTGAAAGAAAGGGACCCTTTTGTCCGCTCTTCTTCCCTCCTCGCTTTATTGGGCTTTGTTTTACTTCGCCTCTACCTCCGGAGAATGCGATTCGTTGCGTCGCGGACGCCATGTGATCTTCGACACGCGCGCGAGTATATAATGTGTCGTATATAATGCACGTAGAATCAGAGAGAGGAAGAGGGAAAGAGAGAGAGGGGAAGAGGCAAAATTCGCTTAGAGATTTTTCTCTTTTTACCTCTTTCATTTTCATGACGTTCAAATAGCAATACTATAATTGTATCGTTTTCAGGTGACCCCATGATAACATCCTCTCTGAAGGGTAAGTGACCATCGATGATCTTTTTTTTTACTTTGCATATCCCCTACCGAAGGGTCCACAAAAAGGATTCCCGTCGCGAAGTGTTTGTCCTCCCTCAAAAGAAAAAACCGACAATACGACAAGTCGCTCCCTTTTGCATGCGTTTTATCAGTTACGTTATACGTCCACGCTTCTTATACTACAATACTTTTGTAGATTGTAGAAAAATAGAAATTTCGATTATGCAGAGCAACAAATAGCCGATTATTTTTTAAATTATTCCTGAAAATATACCATTTTAGAAAAATGACAGTTAACACAATAAAAATATATTAGGTATTTTTTTAGCACATAGTCCAAGAAAACCATATATATGCGTGATACTCAGTCATTATTTCTCTAGAACGATATTTGTAAAATTGGTTTATCGAGATGATCAAAAAACAAGCTTAAAGCAAAAAATAAAAGGTACAATTGTACCGCGAATAAATAAAGAATTCGTAGATTGAGCAGATATCTTGGGCAGTTAGAACGGCGGATAAATTATCATCATGCAGGTATACAACAGAGTCAATCGACGTATATGCGATATTTCGCGAGAAACACAAACAGTAAGGGTGGGAGAGAAGCGGCATATATGCGAAGAGTTGCCCGGCCTTGTGATGTCACATCCTGTCATGTCTTTATACCCACTCACGTTACGATAGTCACGGAGAATATGAAGAAAAATCTCATGCATACCTATAAAATATTATTCATTCTTCACGTCATTTTCAAATCGTGTTTTGAGAGACAAATAATGTTAACCATATGCGACGTTTTTTGCAAAACTTCAACACTTTTCGAAATTGTTTTTAACCATTTAATCAATGAAACCCGAAATAAACAAGAAATGATTTTCTTCCACCATTTTTACTTTTTGTCAAAATTTGTATGTTAATATCTAAGCGTGATTTTAGAATTTTGATACATTAATTATGTGATATTTACTTAATATTATTTATTTTATACATAATATAGTTTGACATATCGAATATATAATCATTCTCTGGAATAAAATGCATTTTGCATTCAAGCGCCCGAATCGTTCTGTTATTTTATTATTGTACTTGTTGTTGCCATGATTTCAACCATTTTTAATAGTCTGCCAACACGTGTTCACGTCATGGCAATTCGAGTTGAGATATAATCAATCATAATTATGATATATGTACATCTTCGTTTCTCATCTGTTCTATCGTACGATGGAAGTACCTAACTTTCAATAGTAATCTTTAATCTCTCTATTGTTGGTTGATTGATTAGTTGTCGAGTATACAGTTTGCGTTGCTTTTAAGGTACCAATCGAAAGAACGTTTTGCGGCTGAACTCCTTTGATAAGAATACATATACATGTATAATCTCTAATAAATCTTTTTTAATTTTTTGACCTACATGTTGTTTTAAATTGATCCCTATTTTTTAAATTATAGTTATAATTCGACATTTATATTAATCACAATCGACAGCACGGTTCTATATTTTATTCGAGATTTTCTGCGAGATATAGCGTGCATTCCGGATAACGAGCAGTCGACGCGTGGAAGTTTCGCGTGTCAAGGATCAACCGAAGACGAGTAATAATTTTGTTTTTTATTTCATTGCTACACGATTTGTGCGGTAAAGACATGCAAAAATCACTTCACGCTGATCCAAGTACGATATTAATTGTACGAAATCATTCGATTCGTTCGCGAGAAACTTTTTATTTCAAATATATGCTTAAAAATTTGATTTTCTAGAACGGCTGAAAATGTAAAATATCATATTCTTAAAAATGCAAAATTAGAAAGAGTCCTGACTTATATAAAACTTCTACTGATATTTCTCTTATATTTTTGATTGATACATTATCTTTTGCGCATGAAGCAATTTCACGGAATGGCCGAAAAAATTTACGAGCATATACGATTATGTAATCTTAAGACAGTTCATCCTACGTATCTATGAAAGATTAATATCGCATGTCGACATCGCATGACACTCGTACCTTTCCTCATGGAGTTTGGCTCGCGATGATTACGACCGAATTCTGGCGCGGATGCATTTAATAATGGGTTTTAATGAAACGCGTGCCGGTGACATGGGTAAACATCGCATCCTGGCTCGAATCGGTGGAGAAAACGGTGCACAATGTATTGTTGCACATATACCGATTTCCTTGCGTGAATGATCACATTGCTTTCAGAATGATCACGGTACTTTCCTCTTCGTGCGTCAACTATTTTAATAATCTGCGATTGTTGAGCATCAATTACTGCCGGTAACTGCATTGGATAATTGAGTCGTGCAGAGAGAAGAACGAATGTAGGTATCTTTGAACGAAAATGGATTAAATGCAGACTACGATATTTGAAGTAGCATATCTTTGACATGTAACATTTTTTTGAGAAAAAAAATTATATGTCTAAGATTTTTAAATTCGTTTCAAGTGATTGATCGATCTTAAAATTTTCTTGCAGTAATGTTTTGCACGAACTCGCGAGTTTCTTTGTCGATCTTTCTGGTACTATTAAGTATCAGATTAATTTCAAAATCATTATCGATACGATTACTGAAAGATATAATTAATCAAGACGGCCTTAATTCAGCTATTGAGCATGCTGTCGTACTTTTTCCTCAACATTTTTACTCTGATTACATAAAATATTTTACGTATCTGTCCGCGATCAAAATACCATTGTAATGAATATTCATAGATACAGGAAAAATAATACAAGTAATATTTATGTTCTTACTTAACGCTAATATAATTATTCATGAATTACTAATTAACGAAAGCCTGCTATGTCAATAGGTTATCAGTGTTTGTCCCGTGTTGCTAATCGCAATTGCGGCTTCCAGTAAATTATTATATTAAATATACACCACGACTTTTGCAATTGCACGATCTCTTTCGACGTCGTATACGTAGAATCTTACGCGCAAACCTCCTTTTGATCTGACGGCTTCGAGCCCGGTTCAATTAACAGCTGACAAGCAGATGTTAGCGGCATCGCGGAACATTTATGTCAAAAAGATTATAAAAGCTTCGCGTGTAATTTCAACGTGCCTGCTGCGCTTCTCTAAGACGACGATGTACTGTGAGCACGTGCCGGGACTCATTGGATTAGTAAATAAAATGATAAAAGATCAAGCAGTTTAAATAATCAGATGTTGCTTAAACGGGCCATGTGCGTGAATTGCGTTGACAAATTTGATAGCGATAATTGAATCTGTTTTCTTTTGGATAGATAGACTGCGGCGAATTAATTACAAGAAAACGATAAACCCAATATATATATCTCTTCTCTTTCGTGCACTCTTCGTGCATAAATATAATAGGAGATAGAAATTCGAGATTATGCGTTCTTTTGGCCGCGCTTTTAACGTATTTTAAAAGTATAACGAATTAAATTAATTAAACAAGGACTTTTGCATGTATTCCAAATACAGATGTCCTAAATTTTGATATTATAGCTTTAAGAAAAGGATTGCTTATTATTTCGAATCTTTTTACTCCTATTTCGGGGACCCGCGGAAACGATTCAAACGAACACATCGGAAAACGATTACGGAAGTTACTATGGGATGCATGAGTGTACCATCGGACGCCGTCGGCCGTCGGTCCCGCGTCGGTATCGGCCACACTTCGCGTACCGGCAATCAATTCGAGCGATAATGAGTACGTGTTGACTTACGTAGACGTGCAGTTGGCATTTGAGTGTTTGTGGTAGTGTCGAACGGATGCAAAATATTGCAAAGTTATTGCCAGGATCCATTCGGGTCCCTGTCATGTACGTTGCATCCGCGTGTGCGAAAGGTCGCGAACGAAAGTACCGCAAACGGTATTTACCGAAAGGTAATAATTAATAAACGCGCTGCCGCTTCCAGGTTCATGATTCGTACCGCAAGCGCCCATACGCGAACTTCTTGGTTCTAGCTCTTCGTGGATCAACCATAGGGATTGATTCCGTTGCAACGTTGGACGCAATGATCTTAGAAGGGTTATTTAATGCAGATTTTATTTTAATTTTAATGCGATACGCAAATTGAACATATCGAGGCGATAGAAAACGATGAAGGGAAGAATAAAATAAATTCTTGAATGATTATTAATACAAATATCTGGACCATTATAAGTATAATTAATTATGTTGACATTATTTTATCTGATGACAGATAGAGAGATTTATGTTACAAATAGTCACACATCGCGTTTATAGATCGAGAATTTGTCAAGTATTTTAAAATAAAAGCAAGAATGTCTAGTTAGTAAAATATACATGACTCAGGGCATAACAGTAATGTACTGCTCTGTAATTATTCATTATTAAAAGAGAAAAATAAATTGATGTGTTGCTTGGATGTACAGATACTATTATTATTAGATTATGAGTATCTTTCACCTTTTATACAGAGACGATATATGACCAAGGATCATTTCAATTCAAGACAAGACTTCTTAAGAGATTTGCAACTTCAACATTATTTATATTGCAAGTAAAAATTGTCATGTTCTTCCTTAAAAATATTCTTTTATATATTTATAGAAAAATTTATTCCTGAAAATCATCAAAAGAAGATTGAATTAAATTTACGTTATTCAGAAATTTAAAAAAGCGTTAGGTATATATACTCTGCAGATTTCTTTACACGTTTCTTTATATGATAATAATATAATTAGTAAAACAATCTTCGTCGTTTTCTATGTCAGGAAGGTTGTAAAATACACGACTTATGCAATAACAAAAAAGTAGCGATTAAAAAATAACTTTCATTGAATGATCAAATCTATTTTTAATTAGTGAAAAAGTGGAGCATGCGTTCAATAAAAAAAACTTAAAGCGACTGTGCTTAAAAAATTGTTGACACTCGTGCTCATTCTTAGGTAAGATAAAAAAGTAAAAATTTATATAATATTTTTTTAAATCTACTAAAATTGAATTGGAACTAGAATTGCAAAAATGCATACAAGACTGAGCGAATTAAATTATACGAATATCAAAAGCAAAAACGATAAATGTGGAGAAATATACTTATTGATACGGTGCACTCATGCCGTTAAGGCGATGATAAATTAATATGAGGCTGATATAATTTATATGTATTTATCGATGCATATCTATTATATCAGAAGGTTTATTGTATGGCAAAAACTTAGAAATTACTCGATCGGAAATTTAGTTTATGAAAGATAAGAAAATCGAGCATTTCTTGTGCCGCATTTTGCGCTATTCATCGTCAGTTTAAATAGAAATATCGAATAACTCTATTACCGTATTCCTGCTGCTAAGAGATTAATTGATTTGATACTATAGTATCTCAACGACAGTAGATAAAGTGAATTGGCTAACGAAGAAGGAGCGTGCCTTTTCACGCGTTCCGCTTTTAGCGGTTGAATTATATTATTAGTCGTATTCACGAAAAGAGGTGTCCGTCCTCTGGAAAGAACGCACCGGAGCCAAGAAGGCAAGGCAATCCACACCCGATTCTGCAATAATGGCGAGAAGGAGGGAATGCACGCCTAGGAGAAAGTAAGTCGCCGAAAGTTTCGTTTTCACATCTGGCCCGGTCCTAAAGCGACCGGTTCCGACATTCTGATCCGATCCGCGGAACGTTGCTTCAACCAGATTGCGAAACTGGCGGCTATCGAGATTCGGACGGAAAATTACCGGAATCAATTGACTTCCGCGTTTCAGCATCTCGTTAGTGAGCAATAATGACTAAAAATTCACTTTATGACTGACTTGGGAAAATTGAAAAGGATAATTTCAACTGAAACAACATGCACGTTATGAGATATTGGATTATACTGTGATAAATCAATAGCATCATCCGCCTCCTCCTAGCACGAATCAAAGATGGGAGTGAAAGGGTCCAGAATCAACAGGTTGCTCGATACTCGTTTTAGTTCCCGACCGACCTTTAGCCGGAAAGCTGCGGCGTCTTTGCTCGCATTAAGATCTCTCGAGCCAAATAGAATGTATAAATACGAACAATGTTAAATCCATTGCGTACACAAACAGCATTAAAAATATTTTTTAGATTAAAGAGAAATAGAAAAAATAAATTATTCAGCAACTGATTAATTGTTGATAGAATTATTTCAATTTTTGTGCAGTAATTAATGTGCAATAAATAAAAATTTTAAATTTAAAGTTTAAAGTTTACGATAAAGTTTACTTGTTTAAATTTTATATCGCAACTAATTTATAAGTTTATGTGTAATAACGTTGATAAGTATAAATATGTACGATCTTTCTTTCTTTCTCGAAAGCAGAATTTAAAATATTTAATGTCAAAAATGTATTAATGTGTAATTAAGTCAAAAAAGATTTCAGTCGAAAAATGCCGAATGTCTAACGAATCTTTCCAAAATAAACAGAAGGATAAAAAGAGAGGAATGGAAAGGAATGGAAAGAGAGAGAATGAGGGAACTAAAAACGAAGCAAGAGATATAAAAAGAAGTACGGTGAGCAAAGAGGAGAAAGGAATCCTTCCGTGACTCGCGAGAGTCCGCAGGTCTCTCGTGGTTTCCGCGTTCGCACAACAGGCATCGCGTCTACCGGACCGGTTCTGGTGATTCAGAGCCTCATGCCTTCACTACGTAACTTATGTCGAGCCCTCCCGCACTCTCTTTTTTCTTGACTCGAGTGGCGTACGATCATCACGAAAGAAGAATAACCGCGATCAGTATGATTGGCTGATAAATATAACTTTACTTTAAATGGATATAAAACCCGGAAAGTAATTACTTCGACATTAAAAATTATAATTTTTACGTTTTCTACGAAAAACTTATAATACAATATTAAAAAGACTTATTGGTTCAAAAAGAACTGGAAAGTATTTCTGTGTGAAATTGTTTTCTGGGATCTCCTGATAAAATTTCGCATAAAGAGAATTCTACAGACTTTTAATGTAGATAAATATATTGTAATTAAGCGTGTTATTATTCGCGAGAACACCTTCCATTTTACGATGATTCTTTTTTTCGGTTCTTCAATTTCTTTCTTGCCTCAAAATTCTTCCTTCATCGTCGTCTTTCACTAAACTACGCTCAACTACGACTAACTGCCGACGCTTCCGTGTTCAGCGGAGGTAGAACAGAGATAGCGGGATTCTTTTTGGATCCTGCCCACGAATGCCCGACCCTGATGGCCCTGACCTAAAGCGAGACACGCTTTCGCGCGTTATAATGGCCGCCACGGAACATCTTTGTCTTCGTTCACAACATTAAATTCGGATATTAAGCGGCTACTATTATTAGAATTGAAAAGATTCTTTTCTCTGATTTGATTTGAATAAATCTTTAAGATATTTCAAACGTACATACAGAAATCACTTTGTTGCATCATTCGGAGTATTTTGTAATTAACTCTATACATCACCTAATGTCCATATATCATTTGATAACGATCATAATCTAATAAAAAAAGTCGGTGACTGTGTCGTTTCGAACGATCGCAAAGTGGGTTGCTCTAATGATAGAAAACGCTTTAGACCGTATAATCCGGAAATCAGTAAGAGTTTCTATTTTTATCGGCATTAAAAGGCGTGAAAAGTAAAATACGGGCAGCTGACGAAAATCGGAAAGTAAGTTGGCCGATCTCGTTATGTGTAGAATGACATACTTCTTCAAGCATGTTTCAACTGACCGATCTGTGAAATTAACGATAACGGAGCGTTCCTGCGCTCCTTCGCTAAGTAAAATCGAAAGTGGCGAAATACCACAGTCGAGGCGAGACGAGGAGATAGCATTTCAGTCTGGTAGAGAGAGGTGCATTTACTTGGAGGGGGACATAGCTTCCTCTTCTACCGTACATGATGCGGACGAGGATGACACTAAAACTTTAAAGGCAAGGTGGATGGCATCGATGTTTGTTTGCCAATGAATAATCATGCGTTTAAAAACACAAACATCTTTCTAAATAATGTCTCACAGCTTAAGAATCTCAAGACGAAGAGTGGAGGAATAAGACCGGAAAAAGAAGTACATAACATCAGTCTACATAATTAAAAACGGCCGGAGCATGAAAAGTGTTCGAAACGTAGCAGCTAAATCGTGAATAAAAGCTCCCACGTTGTTCTTCAGCGTCCGATAGTCTGGAGCCAGGTATCGAGAGAGGCGATAAAGTAAGTAGAGACGGAAGGCAAGCCACAGACAGGACAAGTGAAAAAGTGCGGCGCGATCAGCCGGAGCGCGCAGGCAGGCAGGCAAGCAGGCAGGTAGACTAGAGGACGGTGGTGTTTTCCAAGCGGGAGGAAGAGGCCTAGGCCTAGATCCTAGAAACTGAACAGGGACGTCGATAGAGCTGGTGCTCGCTGGTGTAGGAAGGAGAGACGTCGTCGGCGAAGCGAAGAAGGAAGAAACCGCAGCAGCGTACGGCGGGTGTGCGCGCTCGCGCTTTTGCGCGACGAGTGGGGTCAGGTTTCAGATGTATAGTGGGAGGTGGGGGCGGGAAAAAGCGGATGTTGGGGCGGAGGAGAATGAGACGGAGTATCGGCGGGCACGACAAAGAGGGAATGAGCCTCTCGAACGGCGTGGCGCTTGCGACTCAGTGTCTTTCCGGACGCCACACGTTTAAGACACGCACGCGAGTTTCTCTCTCCTTTTCTCTCTCTCTCTCTCTCTCTCTCTCTCTCTCTATCTCTCTTTCTCTCTAACCTCTTCCTCTCTCCTTCTCCCTCTCCCTTCCTGTACCACCCTCTGCCCCTCTCTCTCTACCTCCGTCTATGCTTGCCCGGACGCCCGTTCCTCCGTCTTCCTCGCTCCGTCCTTCCTCGTGCTGTCTCTCTGCGCTCAACTCCAGGACGTTGAGGCACATCGTCCGTGCCCTGCCCCCTCTCGCCAGGCATGGAGTGGGACCAATAGGAGCGCCGCTTCCGGCAACGATGGTGCTCCAATCGGCACACGACGCCGACGGATAGACGCTGACGAGAGGCGATTTTGACAGTCGACACTGTGCTACTCTCAGCGTTCGCGGTTTAATCGCGCACTGGACTTAGTTTGAGTCTGGGATCCTTGTGATTCGTGAATCGAAGCAGTGTCCTCCGCAGCGTGGATCCTGTTGGTGATCACCTTGCGAGCTCGCGTACGCATCAGTCTGACAGCTCGCGAAAGTGTTTCTTCTCTTTTTATTCATTGGATATTGGATTTTCACAGTGAATCACAATCGTTTCGATCCTATTGATTGTGAGTGAGTGCACTAATGAAAATTTTCTCATGTCAAGCCTACTGACGGTGAGACAAGAAGATTAATAGCGATCACGTGGTCGAAGAAACAGCGATCCGTTTGGAAAACTCGTCGGGATAATTTGATCGAACGAACGCTAGGCGATCGTGGAAAATTCCGCAGCTGGTCCATAGGATAGACTCTAGAAGCATTCCCAGGGAGATTCCCGCCTTCGGCATTCAAAAATAATCGTATGTTTGCCACGACTCGATGCGCTCGCTTCTGGAGAGTTTATTCGGAAGCGGGCGGACAGCCTCGGTGATCAATAGCCCACAATAGGTTCAAGTGATTCTCTCACTGATACATACAAATATCGTGTTGTTCCTTTCGTCGTGAACGTCCCCCTGTCGCGAATGCGAGCGCGTCGTCCGTCCCGGCACAAGTGAAAGGGAACCTCGGAGGACTTGTCGTTAACCGCGTTGGACATTACGGGGGGGGCGGGGGGGACCGTGAGATACCGCGAGAGTAATTAAATGCGCGCGTGAGATAATCGGATGAGCTGCGCTATGGAATATCAGCAATTGGCGCCACCACCGGTACCAGCTGGGGTGCTGCACACCCAGGCGCACCATCCTCCACCTCAGCATCAGCAGCAGCCGGTGCAGCCGCCGCAGCATCCGCACATCGTAGTCGCGCCGGCTCATCAGCAGCCGCAATCCCAACCACCGCCACCACCCCTGCCACCGACCTCCCACGGACACCAAGTGCATCCGCCGCTCCCGCCCATTCACGAAGACAGCACCAGTTCCAGGTGGTCCCAGTACCAGCACTTGTGGCGGCAGCATCATGTTTACATGAACGGTAGGCATGCATATCACAAATTGGAACTAGACAGATACGCCGTTTCCAAAATAAAACATCGATAAGATGTATCGTCGATGTGTAACCTTCTCGCTCGGCGAGAAATTTTATTCCGCTAACTGTGTGAGTGGAAACTGAAGATGTTTTTTCATAACTAATGATTATGAATCAAACTGTGTAATGCACGTATATCACTTGGAAAATCGCCTATAGAAGTAGTGGCAGTGTGGAGAGGGAGAAGTCGCCGTTCAGTAGAAACGCCCACCTGTTGCTTACGTTAGCCAGCCTACACTCGATCTGCGACTACTGCACGATGATCAACACGGAATCGTTCACGTGCGTTTGTTTCATCCGCGATGTATATGAATCGAGAATTTCACGCCAAAAAACGCGTATGATTAATAATAGCATTTAAAAAAGATAGATTTGAAAGTTTTAAACCTTGTTTTTAGTTTTTAGAAGAGACAAACTAGTTACAAACAAACTGAAGAGATGTATAGAAAAAAATTGACGGTTTGAGAAAATGATTGCTCGATCATAAAGGTGAAATAAAAATATATATTCGCGTAATTAATTATTCTTAATTTCTTTAAAATTTAAATAATGCATGATGCAACAAAGTATATTCGTTGTAATGACTGTCAACCGCGTCGTTGAGAATAAGCCGCGTCTTTTACCTGCATCGTTTATCGCGAAACATATCTGTTAACTAGGCGGGTCGGGTTAATCGAACATGGAGCGTGAATGAATCATCCATCTCCATGTATGTAAACGTGTGAATTCATCTATGCACCTATCCTAGTTACGGCGGATTCGACTCAAGGCTCTTCGCATTTGCATCCTCCCACGTCCTCAGCTCGTTTCGCTCCTGCTCGTGTTTGCGTTCTTCTTTCTTTCTTTTTCTTGTCTATTCATCGCCTTTTGTCGCGTACAAGTAGAAAATTTCCGTGGAGAAACTATTATTTTTATTTGTACACGCTCTCAAGTCGTACCAACGTCGGATTAGAACGAAGCATGCTCTATTCTATTCCTTTTCTATTCCTATTCTATTTTCTATATTTAGTTCCCATATCCATTATATTTTTAACGCCAAGCGCATATATGACACTTGCACAAACAAATCAGATATTTATACTCGGTAAAAAACATAAAAAAAAGTAAAATACTCACCGTCCATGCACGTTGTGAATATTTGAAAGAATACTCGTTGCAAATTCATTGGGCGATCGATAATACCTAATGTTTATTCAATAATCAGTAATTTTAATAAATTACTGATAAGTAAAAGAAGTGTCCATAAAACTAATAAAAAATCGATTTATGCAGATTATTTTTTCGTTCAAAACTTTGCCGGTTTATGTTCACAAATTAATGGCCAATGTAGCTTTTGTCTGCACGATTGTCGGAATAGCGATACTCGTGTCCGCGATATTGTCATCGAGCACAATAGATTAGAATCGTATTTTAGGATGTACAATACGAAGGATGGGTTAGTCTAGCCTCACCTACTCCCAAAGCATATAGCATTGTATTGTTAGCATCGTAATAGCGACAAATTCATAGCTTGAAATTATACTTTTTGCGAAATCCGCTAATCACGTTGTTATCTAAATTTTATAATGCATAAAATGTATTATACAATATGGAAAGAATTGAAAGAATTGAATTAAGCTTTCAAAAGTTCAGAATAAAAGCATGTTCATATAAACATGAAATTGATTTTGTATCTTATAGATACAAATTAAAAACGTGTATATTAGGAAGAGATCCTTCGTAAATCCGAAAAGTATTCAAGATTTACAAACATATATCATTTATAATTGAATATTTTTAGATTTTATGTAAACGTAAAATTATGAACAAAAATTAATTTTTTATCCGAGTTAAAAGTTCCCTCGAGGAGTGACATTTTTCGCAACTATTATTTTAAACATCATTTTACTTAAAACCTGTGTTAATTTTCCTTATAAATTCGCGTTATCATTATCGATGTATCTAGTTTATGAATATTAACACTATGAATATTGACATGCCTCTTAGATGTTCGAACTGATTATAGAAATTATCAGACATAAAAGCCGGCTAGCCGTGACGTAAAGTCGACAATCTTGTCGATATTAAACCACATACTCCGACCGTACGAGCGGAGTTTCCGAGTTAACTCGCGCACCGACCTACGACCTCGAGATATCTCCGTTCTCGACCTTGATGATGCTCCGATTATTGCTTTAAGAATTTTTCGCATTTTTTATGAAAATGAATAAGATATATTTTTTATATCGTTGTAATAGAGATATTTTAGAAGATCGCGCAGTAAACCAAAAAGATGCCTTTCGGATATGAGTGTGTAAATAATAAGTTTATAAAATGCAATTATAAATTGTTTGACAATGAGACACATATGCGAGAAAGTACATACTCGTATTTTCCTTAATAGGCACGCACCTACTGTGTAAGATCCTATGCACGAGGTCTGCTGTACTGTTGCTCGCATGAGCACGCATATCTCGTTCACATGTATATATCTCGATAAAACAGGTGAAACTACAAAGTATCATGTGCGCGTGTAAGTACGTAAATATGCGTACACATGTGAGACATTTTTTTTAACGCGCCGATATATATACCGTTGGACAATAATACGTGCACGTTGCGGAGTGCATTCAAAGCACGAGTGCAATCCACGTGCTCCGCCTTTTAAAGAATTCGATACGCGAAATCCGATTTCGCCTATGTCACAATCGCTAGAGGCGATTATTCGGGGATTATTTCATTATTCACTCACCATTGATCCTTGAGGTTCCGACGAGCGTTTCGAGACGGTCCTGCAACAAAAATTATTTATTAATTAGATCATTGATCATTATTCGAAGATGCACGTAAAAATACATATTTATTGAATTATTTATATTATTTGATACATATACGCGCGCATACGTGCAAGCACATGAAAGCATTGAAAGCTCTCTTCCTAAGTCATATTACGTAATCAAATCGCAATGAATTATCGCGACATAGCGAAAGCCAGACGCGTATTCGTTTTACATTAACTGACTAATAGCTAACAACTGACGAATCGTTTTTATCTTCTTCCAGGTAAGTTTCACTTGCGAAGCGGTAAGTTAAGTCAGGTTCCATGTGAAATCGATCGTATTACATCAGTATCGTTTACGTATCATTTACTAAATAAAATAGACTTTTTTTCGGGATTCGTCAATTATTAATTGTTCTTCCAATTTAATTATTGATCCAATCAAATGGACGAAAATGGCCTTCGATGGACTCGTGATTAGTCAAGTGTTAACTACGCGGTAGGTAGGTAATAATTACACTGGCGCCATATGTCAGTGCCGAGATAACAAACAATTTTTCAACGGGACAGAGAAAGCGCGTTGTGCAAATTTCTTTCCGAGCCATTCGTGCAACAATATTGCGACGAACTGCGAGAATTTTAAATCGAAAGAAAGACTTCGAAGTTCATTATTGTATCGCGATTGTACTTACAGATAAAATCGAAATCGCGGGAATCCGGTTACTCAGATTACCGGGAATCTATATAATTAGCTAATAATTACTGCTTCATCACTAGCATCTAATAATTGACTAACAAGATGTAATATATGAAATTAGATATTTTTTCGAATATTAATATAACAAAATATAGAAAACTGGTAGTAATAAAAAATAGTAATACTATTTGCGATTCTTCACGTAATTACGATTATTAATAATTGCCGTTCGGTGTAATTTATATAAAGAGAAAGAGATTATTATACATTTCTTGAATCATCGTAAAAACCGGAATGCATAATATCCGCGAGTTCATCTTCTGAGCTGAATCCGAGCCGAATTGGAGAACATGCCTGACACGCGTGTTTTTTTTTCTTTTTTGTATTGATTGCACGTGTGTATTCACCATAACCAAACGTTAATGATAAAGACAGTACGTAAATCGGTTTTTGCAGACGACCCGATACCGACGACGTGATTACCGAGCCTCCTTTTCGAGACCCCACTGATAAGCTTTTTTCTTATTCTTTTTCTGTATAGTCGACTTCAATAGATATAATGTCAACATATAGTGATTAACATATCATTGTAATATGTGAATATTACCAAGACGCATAGAATCCTAATTATAATGATCGTAATCTAAATACTTAACGACCAATCGATGCAAAATACGCGAAATCCCGTTATTATTCAATCGTTCAAGGTTGCATTGCCGACTAGGTCAGCAAGGCCACGGTTAAAGATTGCCTTTCGATAGTTATCCGATCACTGGTAACATTTGAAATGTAATATGCAATCGAACTATCGAACCGTGTAAAAAGTGTTAATTCTTTCGTGCACGTGTGGGAAATTCATGCTAGAATATAAATAGAAATAAAAAAAACAACGGATAAGAATATTTGATCCTATTCTAACGAAACATACATACTCATCGTTCTTCTAGAATTCTCTGATTTTATTTCAACGTTATTTAATTAAACAATTTACTGAAACATAGATTCCAAATCCGCTATGAGCTTCGTTAATCGAGTCTGTCGGTCAAAAATCCCAGCGGGAAGTTGTAATTTCGCGATTGCAATTTTCACATATGCCGTCACGCGTAGGAAAAGTGCTCGATCTCACTCGTCGACATCGCGAGACTGTTTCCATCGCGCAAACCTACGCCGTGGAAACCTGGCTATTCAAGCCTTAAACCCGGAAGACAGCTGGCGTTGCGCACGGTTCTCGACTACGTCGTCATCGTTGCGTCGTCGTCATCGTCGTCGACGTCGTCGACGAATGTCCAACCGTGCAGGCTGTCGGAGAAAGTAATCACGTGCCATTCTTAGGAATAGACACCTTCGCGCTTTCCGCTAGTGCCTCTCATTATTACCCGTGGAACTTTGTCGCGAGATACATAATTGTTGACGTCCGTATCTCACGTTGCAGGATAGCTTTTACGATATAAATCTAGAGACAACAACACGCGAAAAGATTTAAGCTTGAGAAGATGCGAATCATAACTTCGTGCTTCGAATATAATTGTACGATAATAATGAGAAACTTGTTCCTAATTTTTCAATCATTTCTAATTTGCGAAGACATGTCGTACGTCCGATGAATGAGAACAAAACAAAAGTCTTAAAATGAAAAGAGCTACCTCATGTCACTATATAATTATAATGTTCTCTTCATAGCAAAGTAAATTACGAAAGCGAAATCGTCGAAAAAAATTTTAAAACTTCCTAGATGCGTAAGAATACAAGTAGACAACCGGTTTTACTGCTGTGGTCGATGTGAAGATATATTATAGCTCCTGTAGCACCAGGGAGACGAAAAAATGGCGGCTTGATGGTGATCGGCTCTTGGAATCGGAGAACGTCCTATACGATAACGATCGAGGAATCTTCCCGTTTGGCAACGAAAAAATGTCGCGATTATAAAAGGACGTTCTTGTTTGACATAAATACTGTTGATTGCGTTAATACAACCATCGCGAATTACGACCGTGGTTGCTTTTAAACGTTTGAATTCCGTAAGGTATAGGAAGTTAAATATTTTCGTCATAAATAAACAAATTTTTTCGTTGATAGTTACTTAAAATAGGCAGAGTATGATTTATAAATTGTTCTGTAAATAAGAAACGCCAATTGCAACTTCGTAAATTGTGAACTTAACATGAGATCTTACACAGGATTATGACTTTCATATTCTTGATACAATAAAATAGCAATAAAATAAAAGATCTTATTCTTGCTACTGTTGCTCATTTAGAAAATTAAATTTGACTGAATATCTTCACATACATGATTTCCACAAGTAAAATGCAATCGACAAAATCGCCGTAAGAATCATTTAATATAACGCAGTGATATTAGTTGGCATAATTAAGTAATCTTCGTACGTTAGTAATATAGATAAGGATCTTATGGCATCCGAAAGATTATAATTTCTTAATGCAGTAAATGTAGTAAAAATTATTTTATGTTATACGTTAAAGCCGTGCTCACGTGTATGTATATAAAATGTTGGGAAAATGCTACGAAATAGTGCAGAAACACACGCGACATATGAATGAATTAAGTAGGAATTCGCGTGCCTTTTTAATGGACGTGGAAATGGTCAATGGGGGATTTGATCTCATTAACCGGCCAATATCACCGTGATCAGACGTGCAGCGTTGGTTAGTAGAAACGGTGTTCAACCTACCTGAGCTAAAACTAGTTCTAGCGCACTTTATAAATCAATGATAAATTCTCAGCCGAGCGGTATCCCAAGGTTTCACGGCGTGCGGCGTATTTCGCGTGTCGATCTCGACAAATGTTAATGTCGCTAACTGTTATATACTACGATAAATACATGATAGATAACAACGTATAAAAATTTAGTGGAAATAATTAAGTGACGAGAAAACAGCGATAAAATTAATCGAATTGAAAAAAATATTACAAAGAGTACAAATTGATGTATGACTTTTGAATAATAAAATCTTCCTTAAGTTTGAAAAATTTTGATTTTAAATCTTATTATTTGTAAATTTTATGAGAGCTTCATTTGATGCATAACATAAAATGTGATTTTAATAAAATGTAATAAAAGTGTTGCGACGAGTACATATATGCAAAAGATTGCGAACAGTTGCGTCGCCATTAGTCTAGTGTTTTTTTTTGCATGATGTTAATCGACAAGAGAGGAAATCTGCTGCTAATCCTGTCTATTAATCGTTATTACAGGCTGTGCGCGTTCTTTCTATGCGAGAAACGGAAGATACTATGATCCGATACGTCAGAACTGGACAAACAAGCTAGGGCAGAACAAACTCGCGTTATATTTACTTGCATGATGTGTACAGGTACAGGTATATAATGTATGCACTTATGTATGTGTCATTAGTCGCTATTATCTAAACGTTTTTTAAATAGCCCATTGAACCGAGATAAAAACGTTAAAACATAAAATATCGTCCATGGAAATAGTAACATGTTTTATACTAGAATTTTCATTATGTATAAACATAAGAATGTGTGATTTGTATTGTGAAAAAGTGACAAATCGATATATAAAAGTTCAACGAAAAAATACTCTATATTTGACAGATTTTAATTTATCAGGCAACTAAAGTTTAATTTGGAATGAGCGAAAGGGTTTGCTCGTCCCGAACCCTTTCCCCCAGCTCCCTTCAATAACGTGCGTTCGAAAAGTAATTTAAAGACGAGTTTCTCTTTTCGCGCAGGAAAAAGGAACAAATAAAGAACAGGAGAAAGAAAGGGTCGCGCTGTTTACGAGAGAAAGGCGAACCGTCAGAGAAGCATACGTACGTGCGTGTTCGTATGAGACATATGCCCGCGGATATACGCAATCGTTCCTGCGTCCCCGTTATTTCGGTGAAAGTGAAAGTCATGCGGCACGCGACTTCCTACTCCGATCAAGCTTGCTAGACAGATAATTTGTAATGCGACAGAGCCTTTTAGAAATGGTAAAATATTTCAGGGAATTATCGTCGGACATTAAGGTCTTTTGCAAATTGAGTTTCGGGTGTCCTCAACGAATAAGAAATAGTGTTTTACATTTAATAAATAAATTTTCCATTTTACAAATATATTTAGTACTTTGCTATGTTCTATATTTAATGTATCTCTCTCTCTCTCTCTCTCTCTCTCTCTCTCTCTCTCTCTCTCTCTCTCTCTCTCTCTCTCTCTCTCTACTTTAATCAAATTTTCTAAATTTTTCGTATGTGGTATAATTATGTGGTATACTTGAGTAATACATGTTCTCTTATCATCTTGATTATTAATAGAAACAACGTACAATACAGTAATAAAATTAATCCTTAATGTCGAAAATAATTTTAAAAAATAATTTTATCGAACGTGGCGCCAAATAATTACTGATAATCGAGAGTCATTTGAATTAATGAAAAGCGAAACTCTCTATTTCTCGGCGAATCCAGAAATGTAAATGATGGTCATAGTCTCCGCATGTGGGAACAGTCGAAATCGAGGATACTGTGTGCTCGCTGAAAGCGTAGCTATGCCAAGACTTTCCACTTTCCGGATATCACAATCATTGCTTGAGTCGAAAAAGTATAATGCGAAACTTCTTGAAGAGAGATACAATCCTATCTATGTATATTAACACCATGTAAGCGTCATATAGGTATACGACTAATCGTTTTGTTTATTGCAAAAGTATCGTTAGAACAAGAATTGCGTCTATCAAGGGTCTTGCTATTCTTTATTCGTTTTACAAAATAAAGCGCGGAAATCTATGATAAATTTCCGCGTTCCAAATCTCTATTATCCTTCCTTCTGTTAATCGCTTTTCACATTTACTCACGTCTGATAATTAATGAAGAAAATGCGCACAACTGCTTGCACCGCTTTCCAGCGATATGGAGCGACAGGAAGGAGCTGGAAGCTAATCTTTCGTTACCGAGTAGGAAGTCTCGCGCGAAACAAGTTTTGTTTTTTTCTCTGAATTTATAATTTGTACATTTTATACAGGCAGGTTGACGTTGTACTGATTTCTGTTTCACTCGCGCGCTTGGTATGCCTCAAGAGTATATTCGATTCTCGCTCGGTTTCGTCTAAAAGATACGTCGAATCTCTTCTATCGGTGAAATTCATCAAGTAGAGTTTGACCGTATTGATGACTCTTAGCGAGTTATCGTCAAAACTTTTACCCTACACGCAAGATTCGAGGCACCGCCATGCAGGGCTGACATTGGATGGCCTCCTTTCTCCAAGTGGCACGTGGGCTCATACTTTTCGGCACAGCAATGAGAAAGTTGTTGCCGTTAGATATGCCGACCCGCTATTAACGAATACGGGTCCAGGCTTGTGAAATCCCTTTTTTTCTGCTTCAATATCCCGGAACTATGTATCTTATAACTATCTACTACGACTTTTCTCACGTTTGAAGTACATTTTAATGACTTTGCTTGGACGATTCCTACACGATAAGAAAGATTGTTTCTAGGTAGCGACCTGTGAACGAAATCTTGATGCATCTAACGTGAAAGTATTAAATAAATAGGTAGTTGTTTAAATTGTACTGAAAAAAAATTTCCACGACTTTGTATACATTAGAGACTTGTTCAATTATTCCAAAGTGTTTACTAATTTCCTCATTTTATGAATATAAATACGAACCGTGTCGCGGGGGTGGTCGAAGCGAAGAAGGGAAGACTCCCATCGCAGGAAGGAAATAATTGGCATATCTTAATTATCCGCCTCGTACGGCGTCTCCAATTAAAGGTGTCTCGTGACGAGCGAATCGAATCAATTAAAATTGACCTTATGGAGCGCCGATATCGGCTCGATCTAGTCGTGTACTCCCAAGGAAAGGAAGCGATAATTGTCAATTATTGTCGCAGTAAATTGCATATCCTGGTGAAGCGCCAAGCGAGATAAGAGGTCGATTATCGGGCAAAAGGTAATTATTGCCAGCGACACAATGCATCTCGAGAACGACCGGATGAACGACTAGATGGGAAAATACTCGCAAAAACGACAAGTTTCGCTCGTTTGTATAAAAATTTAAAAATCTCGATGTTGAAATAAATTAGTGTACGTTACGCAAACCGATTTTTATTACTTTACGCAATACAATTTTCCTATTGGATCTCTCGAGATACGTTTCAAGTGTAATTATATTATAAGATAAATGGCATGATCTCTTCCAAGTAGGAATAAAACAGAAACTTTACGTGGGCATGAAGTAGAAATGCGCAATCTCCAACGGACACTAGGTGGAAAATATTACGTTTTTCTGGTAAACGAAATCAATCATTACTTATCGGGATCGCGGCAGAGCAATAAGACTCGTATAATTAACACGCGTGCGCGCATTCGCACACTTCCTCCTTTCTCTTCTTCCGGTTCACGCACTTTTTCGCGTCGTTTCGCCGCGGAGAAGTCGAGGAGAGAAGCGGAATGCGGCCTTGACACGGCATGAAAATAATAAAAGTTGGCAGAATAAGCATGGATGTGCGATACACGCGCATTAGTCGGCAGCAGCTGTTAAGAATTAATTTTAGATTAGACGGCCAACGGGTGCCTGACTAGGTCAACTTCGTTCGAGTCAACGAGCCTCGTAAATGCATCGTCTTTCTACCAGCATGTTAAAGTAAACCATTCTTAGCATCTTTCTGCGCGTAAGAAATGTGATTATTTAAAAGGGATATAATTTATAAATTTCCATACCGTTTAAATTTAATTTGAAAACCTATAAATAATTTTATTGAACCAAATCTTTAGAGGATTTAAAGTGGAAAAGCCGCATTATTCACTCTGGCGTATGCGTTATTAGATAGCGCGTCAATTTTGCTTCCTGGATCCACGCTGCACGCCATGTTTACGCGTTGTGTACGCCGTATGCATGCACCACAACACGCATCGAGCGGCAGACTCGTTTCCGCGAGTTTTACACGCGTGAGAAAGGGGGGAAGAAAAGAAACTGCGAGTTCTACCGCGAGTAGGGAGCAGAAGCAGAAGAAGGAAAGACATGGTTACTCTTCCTGGCTTGCCCCCCTCCTGCTTGTATCTGTTCCTTTCGACTTCTCTTTTCCTCGTTCTTTAATAAACCATGCCCTCCTCCTGTTCCGCTACGAGCACGGATTTCTCTTTCATCCCGCTACAATCTGATTTCTCTGGGCGTACGCGGGCATGGCACATGCCGCGTACAGATCGATAGATTTGACAAATAATCTAAAAATCCTATCATGCCAAATATTTATAAATATTTTCGAACAGAAAGTTTATAGCGAAGAGCTTACTTTACCTTATGTAATTTCGATTGCTCGAAACAAATTTTATTCAAGTAACAAGTCAACACAAAACGTCTCTCTATTTAAAATATATTTGCAAACCGGTTGCTTGATCTTAATCTAGCAAACTGCAAGAGATACAAAACATCTTATGACAAAACAACATTTTTACGAGATCGTGATAACTCGCCCGATGTGACCGCAGTTTAATGCTCCGCATAAATTGAAAGTTTAGCATTTGTTCATTTTCATTACGGTCTTTTCGAATGTGATGAGTTAAGGCAAACATCAGTTTTCTTATTTTAATTAATTCTTCACTAAACGCAAACTCTTAGAAATGACAAAAGAAAAATTTGCACATAACAGATTGACGATCTAAAAACGTTCTCTATATATATATATATATATATATATATATAATCCTTAACATATCCTACGCATTTATAATCACTAGTTTCTTTAAAGTTTGTAATTGTAGGTGATAATTTATATCTAAAAAGAAATAAAATGAAAAATTGATAGTTCCATACTGAAAAAGTTGAAAATATTTTTTATATATACTGTATGTGGCCATAGGCGGTATATAAATCTGTCATTGCGTGTCACATTTAATCGCGCAAAAATATTGCGTCGCGACAGGCCCCTTTCTGCGCGCGTACTTACAATGCTCAGGACTCTTGTTGTGTGGTGTTATTCGCGAAGCGGTGGTCTGGCTTGCCAGCAAGTGAAAGTTGCTCGAGCCACTTTCCCTCGGGGGGAACCGAGCGATCGCTCAGCTGGCTTCCGGGCTGCAAAGTCGCGATAAATGCCAGAGATCCACCGCCCTGAATCGGCCAAACCTCGCGTCGCATCTACTCTTTATGAATTAATTGAAAATTAATTCTGTCTTTTGCCTTAGATTGCGACCTTTTAATAGATACCTTAATTCCTTTCGCGGAAGTTACATTCACATCTTTAAATTCTGCAAGAACGATGCAGTGTGTGCGAGTTGATAAGTAAACAACGATTAGAATAAACTATTAGATGCGCACAATTTTTTTGGGTGGCATTTAAAGAAAAAACGCTATTATCGAGTACGACATTTATGCCACGGCTTCCACATACCTTAACATTTCAATTAATAACAGTTGTCGGAAAGCAACCCTCATTAGACGGTAGCTTCCGCGTGCATCTTTCGCGACATTCGTAGGAGTACTAGGAGTCGTGTGTACCGGAAACCGCGCGTGTCACGAGGACGCGTGTGCGCGCACGTGCGCGAGAAAAGGGGCCGGAGTGTACAATACGGCATTGCCTGCCCCCTCCGTAGCCTTGTAATTTTCAGGAGAATTGCGTGTTCGCGGGAAATGATCTGTAAAATTACAGTCGCGGCTTCCTGAGCGCGCGCTAACACCACGTGTGCAAGTGCAGACGAGCATATGCGTACATATCTGCTTACGGTGCCGTATGCGAGTAAAGCGTCGCTTCGTGGACTTCGTACTACATCGCAAATTGTTTCCTTTAACGCTTGTGCCCCGTTCTCTCTCCGCGGACTTTCTCCCCGGATCGATTCGTATAATTTAATTGGTTCGAGGAGCGTGGCCGCGCGTTGCGCGAATGCGCGTGGCTGATGGCTGCATCGTTAACGCGGAACTGATGTTCCCTCTAATCTTATCGTACGTGTGTGCGGAAACGCAATTTTTCACCAATAGTCTTTATAAATCAAAGCGCTGAAAAAGGCACTTTTAAAGACTTTAAAACATTTAGATACTTGCATGCTTTTAATTAATTGATTCTCAAGTGTCGTGTCTTTAAATTTTATAAGAGGAAAGTATCGATGCACACATGCGTATGGACATTTTATTTTGCGCGACAGCATCTTATACTAATCTCGTATTGACCGCCGACATGTACCGATTGCATCAGGTATTTATCCGCGGGTGTATAATTTATCAATGTACGCTACGTCGATCTTTCTTCGGATGAGAATATAATCGAAGATCCTATTTAACGAAACGCGGTCAAACGCATTGCCCCGGGTCAGTTTCCGCGTAACTTTCGCCCGTGATGCCCGTGCGCTTCTCGTTACCCAACAATTACCTAATCGTGTCGTACACACAACGTCGATTAAGCGAACAGGCGTAACGCATCGATAATCGAGATGCAGTTTGCCTCGAGAAAAAGAGAGGCGAATCGTGCTGCGCCGCTCCACGCGTTACACTGTCAAGGACATGTATCTGTCTTTTCCAACCAGTCACCAGGAAACGAAATAATACGCTTGTATATCAAGGAGAGAAAATATACCACATTTAATCGACCATACGCCATTCCTAAGATTGTGAGAAAATGAATATCACAATGCAAGAATCCCGCGCATTTATTCATAGAGCTTGGAAATATAGTTATGTATAGTTAGCTCGATCATATTGCTATGACGACATTAATTATACTTGTGTGTTTCCTTTGCTGTGATTATCATTCGTAGAAGATGCAAATTTGTATCGATAATTAACAATCATAAATATTATTTGCGTGCAGAAATCAATTTACCGTATATTCCTGTATAATAAGTATGTAGTAAAGATAGAAAGAGGTGGAAGAAATTCACATTATATTATTACATATTGACTCATCAGGTTAAAGAATGAAGTAAGAAACGGTCCGATTTAATCAAAAAAACAACTTTTAAAACCACCGTTCGAAGATTATACGTACTGACACAAAAACGTTGTCTTTCACTTTCATTCAAGCACTGAAGAGATATCCATATCAGCGATATTCACGCCGATTTAATTCTATTGATGTTCACGAGATACTTGATCTGAAACTAATCGAATAGTATCGGTGTTTTTTTTCTCTAGCAAGTGAGACTCGACGATTAACAAATACGCAACCAGGCAAGAATTTACAATTAAAAATTAGAATTATCATTTAATTAGGATTTTCAGAAATTTAGATTTGGTACTTATCTTGTTCAAGTTTTTCGGCGAAATGGAATAGAAAGAAACATTAGCTTGCAACCGTTGCAAATTATATGTAGGTGCTGAAATAGCGCGATGATGATCGAACGTATTACATCAATTACGTGGCACGTAACGGTTAAGAATTACCTAAAAGAATTACCACATACGAGTGTATTACGCGGACGGCCATGTTCCATGGCCAAGGACGAGCCGTGCATGATTCCGCGTCCCTGAAGGACATGTGCGCCTTTCGAAACCAGTTACTGAACGTGAGATCGCGGAGAGTATAGCCGGATGCAGATTTACCTGTTCGGTGTATCGGTATCAATTTTCTATAGATGTCACTCGATGTTAGAAAGAGAAAGGAAAGCGAGAGAGAGAGAGAGAGAGTTCGTATTATATTTCATGAAAAAAATATTCTTTTAATTTCTAACTTTAATTATCTATTATCTTATAGCGCAACGAGTTGTGCGATGCATATTTACTTATTTCAAAGGAACGTCCGAGAGATATGTGTAATCCTATCAAGGCATATTGGTATGCTTCATGCGGAAGACATTCTGGCGAACATTTATTGCTCGTATAATGCATATCTGCGGCGGCGGCTGGCATATAGTTATAAATCGTCCAGATCCTTTTTAAATGCTAACACCGAACACCGTGCGGCCAACATAGGCGGAAAACTTTCTATAGCGAAATTATCGAACCGGTAATCATCGTAAAATACACCCACGTACTTTCTAATCAAACTACTATTTAAAACACGTTCCGCGCAGAGGGAAACGAAAGGGTGAACGATTAGAAAACGAGAAAAAGATACTGAACGATAATAGTCGCGCAAACAAAGGAAAAGCAGATCGATTAAGAGATCGACAAAAGATCAATTAATGGATTTCTGAATCATTTCGCGAAACAAATTTTGTTTTAAAAAGACCGTGTTTCTTAAAACAAATTAGAATGTTAAATGGATATCGAACGAATATCTAAAGAGATACGAAACAAAAATTCTGTAATTTAATGCATCAATTTTGACAATAACTGTAGCAATAGCTAATATATTTGACTTCCATTAATATTTTCTGTCCACCGCGAAATCGATGTTAATTCAACATACTTACATACTTCTCGAGCACATGATTGCCTACCGAAAGATTGGGAAGCTACAGGTTGTCGCGATAGCGACAGCAATGCAGACAGGAAGTATTGCCGTGAGCGTGAAGGAAAGGGTGAAAGCTAAACTGGGAGGGGAGAAAACGCAAACAGCCAGCTGTATTTCCGCGGTCTTAACCGATTCAAGGCATTTCCTCCCGCATGACCAATTTTTCTACTTGTCTGACTGGGCGGCCGAACTGTCCTCCGCTAATTCATTTAGAGTATCGACACTTACGTCATCGTCTGGTTTTAACGTCGCGCCGATATAACCGGAAATTCGATCGTTTTCTTTAGAAAAGTTTTCCCCCTGTCCCATAAGACTTCGTATATATGTGTCGCGGTTCTCATCTAGCTCTACAGATTCTTTGTTATAATAGGATTAAGTGCAGAGTACTATGTTAGGCAATAATTAATCCAGAATTCGTGACTACAAAAGAGTGCATTCGTTCGTAATTCGGCTTATTATTTCCGGTTCAGGTCGTTACAAGCGTCTGCTCTCACGGTGGATGACGTATTGTGATCTAGATCAGTATGTGATATCATTCGTTGTTTCTCATATACTGTTTCGCTTGATAGAGAGTCACACAGGTAAAACGAGAAAACTCGTTCCTGAGCTACGATGCGAACACTCGCAAGATCACGATCTTAGCTTCTAATGAATAAGCTTGCGTATTTGCGCTTTTGAAACTCAATTCGCATGAAACGTCTCGATTTCACTTGGAAGTCATTAAAATCTGATATTTTTGTTTAATATTTACATTAATTTTGGTAAAAAAAACGTTTCTAAAATAGACATTTTAGGTGAATTTAATTAATTATCATAAATATCACCACGCTTTCTGGCACATGTATTCATCAGACAGGTGGATTCGTCGTCTGCTCTCGTCTATCGTAGAGTGGGTCACCGGGTAAGGAGGAAACAAGCGAAAGACCACCGCTGCGTTCTGCGTCGTGCTTGAGGAAGCGGGAAGGCCTCTTCAACGAAAGCGAAAACCTCTTTCACTCTCTTTCGCGTTACGCGGATACTAGCGAGCCTAGTTTCACTCTTTAAGAGGTGAGCTTGTCTCTCGAGGCATAACTAACCAGGTTAAGAAATGGCTCTCACTTGAACATCAATCAGCGAATGATAATTCAAAGAATGAATGCTACCAAATATTACAATATTCATGCATTGTCGAATTACTTGAGATATATTTCCCAATTTTTTTTAAATAATTTTGAACGATGAATGTTTGTTATAATTAAATAAAGACCCAATAAAGGCATGATATATTAGTAAAATTATGTACAATTATTTGGCATTTTCGATATCTTTTTTTTTCAAATTGATTTTATCGAAACACGACAAACTAAGACGAAGATGTTTAAGATATGTTAGTGAAATATTTTATCTCCACCTAAAGATTTCATAAAGTCTGTACAATAAATTGATTTTTTGCGTAGCGATTAATCACCGCGATCGTAGCAATACCGACACAATAAACACCAATACGAACAACTTTTACGACCGTGTGTTACACCGTTGTTCATTCTAACAAAGCAAATTCTCTAAATTATATTTATATGCGTCTATGCATGTTGCGCCCGACGAGAAAATCCGCGCACGAGAGAATCCACGTACGCGGTTTTAATCCGGATATGCACCAGACGATATGGTGTCCGCACACACGTGAAGTCGCATCGGCTAAAATGCTAAAGACACGCAAACACGGTATTCACGTCCGTAAAACTTCTGTTGTTTCCGACATATATTTACAATGTTAGCTCGCGTAAACAGTGCCTCTAACACTCCACGAGGGACGCTATTAATCGGAATTCTCTACTTGTTAATTCCGCACATTATACAAATACATATATGTTAAATCATCACAGGCTTCGCGTGCGAAACGATCTGGTTTATTACGATCGATACACGTGAATCCCGAACGAACATTCACATAATTATGATAATTATATATTTTTAAGTATAATGTAATTTTCCAAGTTTAATGAAATCTAGCATTTCATAGACGATGTGCATATATGCACTGCATAAGGAAGATAATGAAAATATCTCAATTCGCTGAAAAAATTAAAATTCGAGAGATTCAAAGACTTGTTGGTCCCGAAATTCAAGATCTAAGGACCTCGCGTGCGCTTTGCTCATTATGCAAACTTTATTCACACAACGAGCGATATAGGAAACCATTTCTAAGAGGTCTAGCCACACTCAGAGGAGCGGCCAAGGACGACTTCGTGGCTCACTGCGTGTTAGTTCATTACATGCAATCATAAACAGACAATAATACTCGCTGTACATCCACAGTCCGCAATTTTTATTTCTCCCTCGCGTTCGGTTATATTCAGCAAACTAAAACATGAACGTGTAAAGATCTCGAGATGTTGAACGTGTCGAGACGTGAGTGAGTGATCGAAAGAAAGAGAAAGCAGCAATATAAAATACCCATTACAGTTTTCATCAACGGACCTCAAAGTAATCTAATCCGTAAAAATTAACGTCTACAGATAAGAAAATTTATGCGCATTCCAACGACGTGACCGGGCACCATATAGATTATTATATATGCACAGAATACAAGATATTTTTCTGAGAAAAATATTTTAAGGGATACCGCAATTATATATCACGATTGCTTTCAGTTTCTATACTATACAATTTTATATTATCTCGCTTATAAGTTGATCGGTTGACACCGATGAAAATGACATTAGCTTCGAAGTTATTCGCCAATTAATTCGATGATTTCGCGAGTATCGCTTTCACTGTCGATAATATATGTCCTTGCGGCGCACCTGTTCACACCTCATAGCCAGCAGACAATTAACAATTTTACGTCCACCGGGAATTCGATCAGGCCATATTTAGCACAGATATCGATAAAAGTTCGTTACACGACGCGAAACCAATGATTATTTTATCGCTTGAAAATCTTGTTAATGAAATGTACCTTTTCTTGGCGCTAAAGGCGACAGGGAGCGAACTGATCTGACACATTATTGATCACTGTAATCGGTTTAGTCGTTTGGCCGCAGCGCAACATACACATTCGCACATCCACGTGCGAATGTATATACGTGATTTTTAAGCTTTCGTACGAAACGTGAATTCAAAGGATTCCTTAATACCTCTAATGGTTTCGCAGATAAACGCCTGTTGCACTTTCCGCGACGTCGAATATATGTGTATGTATGAGTCACTCCGCGTGTTGCTATGCGTTGTCGCATACGTGATATTAGATCATTAATTATTTTTATTTTATTTTCATCTATTCCTGAGTTAAATTGAGAAATTAACTGCTCGATACTGTAATTATTCGAAACCGTTTCGGTGAAAATTTTAAAAGAAAACATATGAGTCACCACTAGACTTCGGTCGCGCCTAAAACGTAGCGATAGGAATAATGAGGTCGTGCCGGGACTAAAGATAACGCTGCGTATGTACACACGGCGAAAATCTAAGAAAACATATGAGACTCCTGCGCTATAATTCTTGCTTGCATTTTCACAAGGCGCTTCTCGAAGCAAGAGATAAGACCGATAAACATACGCACCATTGTGCACGGTGCAAAGCCGACGATGAGGCGGGAGGTTAACTTTCTAGGAAACGTGTTTCGGCCGTCTGGGCGATACGTTTTATACGAGTAAAGGAACGAGGAAATGCCTTTTCTTAATGAGATTATATGGGAAACGTCACCCATACGCGATGTAATAATAATACAATATGCAGTTGTTACTATATATATAGTGCACCAGCATTTCGGAATGATAATATTAATTACATTATGATACAATTATTCGTCTTGTTGCAAAGGTGTTGTGACGCTTCTCGCCGTGTGTAATTCCTTTCTCATTCCGCGTGCAGTCATCACGAGCGCCAGCGCGCGTCTATAATTAAAGAAGACTGAAGCTAATTAGAGCGTGCTCGAAAAGAGAAAGTGTTTTGGGAAAATAGAAGCGATTGCCGTGCTTCCGGCACTCCGAAGGAACTTATTACATACTAATGCGAGTTTGATGCCGCGCGGATTAATGATGACTCGAGGAGTCACCTAAATTTAATAATGCTCGGATTATACGTTGTACATTCTTCGGTGATGCATGAAAGGTGAAAGAAGAGCTAGGCGGAAGAGCGACGCGTGAGTTATGCAATAACGAGATATCACGACTTGAGTTTTCATCCGTGCAATTTTCATCGCACGATCGTAACGTCGCTACGTACCGGATATACCCTGCAATTGCAAGGTACCTTCGCGTCTCTAATAGAATCTAAGTTAATGCCGGTTACGGGCCGTACGTCAGAAGGGACGATGGTGGCTTACCGCACGCACAAATCATCGGAGTACTGACAACGGCACGAGATTTACAGATCGTAAGTCAAGTTCTTCCCGTCCATCGCGTTCCGCGTTGTGCTGCCTCTTGATTTTCCCTTCCAGGTATAGTTAACCGCAAGAAAATACTGTTTCAAAGTTTGATATTCTGCTCGTTCAACGTCCATCATGATTATTTCACGTTGCTCCGATTGAATTTAAATTCTCTCTCTGATGTTTCCCTTCACGCAACCGATAAAGTAATTAAATTACCGAATAGCATATAATTTCATAATTTTTCGTGTTAAAACTTCCATCAGTTCTTTTACAATTTATTTCTTTGCAAATAGTGATTTTATGAAGTCCAAAACTATAATAATTGTTCCATTCTTGTTTCTCTATTTATATGCAGAAAATATATATACTTGAAAAAATTAATAATAATGTTCCGAAATAAAATTATTCCAGAGCTTCTCGACAGTTTAAAATCTAAGTTTGATTAGCTTTTCTGAATGCATTGCAGCTTTACAGTGTTATAAACGAATATTATGGTGATCTCGCGATTTTAATCACGGAAATAGATCACAGCGATGAAGTTGCGGTAGCAGTAGCGACGGCTAAACAATCGCATTTGTTTGGAAAAGGTTTCCTGCGGCCTTGGTCGATAGTTATTTTGGACGGGCGGCCTATCCCACAAGCTATTGTGTATCGTAGATCCGATTGATCGAGGAAGGTTTATCGACGGCGCACCGTGCGCCTATTGTGACAGAGAAAAATTGCACTTGCAGAATAAGTGACATTTCCAGCTTCGTATACAAGTTTTAACTGAAAATTTACAACGCCGCAACAGCATCTAAAGCAACAGATCAAAGACGAATCCGTCACGACGAACGTAACCTGATTTTCCGAAGCGTTTGAGCGCAGCTGTTGTTTACGAGGCAGGTGAAATGAAATGAATGGCTCTCGGAGATATGCATTTAGAGATGTCGGTGGGTTACAGTTATTATCGAGAGAACGGCGGGAGTTATGCCAAAAATGCATTCACGGGGCACCCTCGCGTGTTCACCTGCCTAGACATTCGCGTGTCGTCAATTACGTAAATGACTAGCGGTATTGGGGCGGTTACTTTGGAGAAAAAGAATAAAGGCGGACACTATTTCAGAGTTCGATCGAATATATCTTCGGAGCGTTTCTACAAGCATTTTGTTAATTCTCTAGCGTGAGAAATTGTTTGAAAAAAAAAAAACGAAATTTTGAGCAAGTCAAGGGATAAAATTGAGATTTCCAGTTGCGAACGATGACGTAACGTAGCACACTTACGATCGCGAAGATCGATAAATCTGCGTGGACAGATATGAATGTGCGGTATACCGTAGCGATGATGTGGTTTTGTCGCCGAAGTGCAATCTTAAGAGCACGCTGCCAAGGCGACTATCTAAACAACGAAGCGCTCTGCAACGCAGGTTCTACGTTCGTCGCAACGGGTTTATTGTTTTCAGCATTTGAGCAGCGTTTCAGTCTCAATGATTTATTAGCCGATCTATCATTTCGCGAATTACTAACAATAAGAGGTCTGCCGCGAGAAATGTGTAGAATCCTTTTTCAATGTCATATTCGAATAACTGCATAGCATGCCACACTCCTTGAAGAATCGTACATCTTATTAAGACCGTACAATTTCCGTCATTTTATTTGCAAATAAAAGATTGCAAATAATAGACATTTCGTGCCTGTTGCATTAAAAATATTTTGTAGTCACTCTTCGACATAAATAATGGTTCCGCCATAGCTCCGTTAAAAAGTAGAACACGTGAGATATGCGCGCGTATTTATGTCCACCATGATTAACTTTGTTATCTTGATGACTTTTATCTATTGGTGCAATTAACAAAATGCAACTGAAAACTAGTCCATATCGCATATTTGTACGAATGAACGTTAGTAACGTCAACGCAGCTTTTACACGTCGCGTATAAATTTTTGTTTTCAATGGTCATAATTATTATTTACATTCACAATAATCAGTCAATGACTTATCGCATCTATTATATTTGCTATATTTTAGTAGATATATATACAGACTTAATAAACAAGTACGAATTACGTTAAAATTTGCATTTATTTTTAATTTTTGGAGTAATAGTAACTTCTTTATAATTAAAATTATCTGGAATTGAATAATGTTTTAATTTATGATTTTTTTTATTCTTCATAATTATGTAGAGATAATGTAGAGTGCCAACAAATCGCTATCGCTAATTCTCACCTAAACAAATGCAGTCTCTTAAATCCAAATATCACATTTATTAATGTCAGTATAGAACTAAAAAAAGAAGAGAACGATGAATCAAGCCTGAATTAAATAAGCCTCTCATTAAATAGGTATTAACTATTTAATTGTTAATTGCTTAAATATGACGGATTTATTTATCCACAAAAAATACTCGTATAAAAATTGAACAAATTTGTGAAAAGTATAAATTCTGGAGATTTATTTGCGCCGAGTTCGCGTCGAAATCGCGTGTTTCCGGTACCGTGAGTAATCGAGTATAGTAGTGGCTATCTCCAAAGGCCCCGGCTATTGTAAATAAACGAGGAGGACAAACGAGGACGCGGCAAGTGCAAGAGAGATAGAGACGCGGGGTACGGAAATGCAGTTCTCGGTGAATGAATGGATAAAATCAGGAAGATCCCCCCTTGTCCCTCGGCCCGATTACATCGTAACCGAACGAGACACGCTGCTCCCCGCCCGTTCTCTCACTGTACCGGTGGTAATGCCGCCTCGCAACACGAGATTAGTTCCGCAGAGTTAGCCGGCCGGCCGACGAGCAGCCTTGAACCAAATTACGGGCTGCCGTTGTTTAGTTGTTTAGCCATCGTACGCGCTGCAGAGAAATCCCGGCCGGGAGCGCCTAAGGCGACGCCACAGGCGCGGTTCGATCGCGATCTCACTTTCCGCTCCTTTAATCGGCGCTACATGGACGCCGATTATTTTTAGCCAACCGATAATCGGCCGAATATCTCCTACTTTATCGTACCATACACGAACGCATGTTATTAACATTTTTTAGCCACGATACTCATGATGTTCGCGCGCTTATCGCTACCAAAAAGCCTTGTTAATGCAGATGCTTTTCGAGAGAGACCGATCACGCGTATCCTATATGACCGGGCTATATCTCGCGGTTTTGCGTAAATGTATATTCAACACACTTGTCGCGACAGGACGCAGTATTGTGAGTGTAGCCTTGAATTTACAGGCACGACTGCAACAATAGTTGAATAGAACGCGTTGGTACATCAGAAACCACAAACCTCGGTAAACCGTTCGCGCGAGAGCGGACTGCCAAGCCGATATTCCGTAAACTAAAGTGAAAAAAGTGGAGAAGTGACGGAATTAGCATACCATCGAATAGAGTTACGTTGCCCTTGGTAATATTTTACGCGGTATAAAGCTCGAAAAAGATGACAAACAT
The DNA here is from genome assembly GCF_030848795.1 of Temnothorax nylanderi. NCBI lineage: Eukaryota > Metazoa > Arthropoda > Insecta > Hymenoptera > Formicidae > Temnothorax > Temnothorax nylanderi. The sequence goes on along the minus strand of NW_027249152.1, from coordinate 385,895 downwards.
ATTCTTAAAAGAAATTCTCCGGCGGGGACAATTCAACAGGTCTAAAGCCTAAATTTCTTTCATTGCTTTATACATATGTACATCGTTTATTTCTACGATCATTTAGTATATTTGCTATCAGACATATTTGCCAATTATTATGATCCTCATACGTCATCGTCATCGTTACTTTCATAATCATTATCATTATAGTCATCATCATCATCATAAATATAATTGTCATTACTATCACTACCATCATTATCCTCATAATTATCATAATCCTTTTTATTTCCATCCGACATATCTTAGTCTTAGTAACTAACATCGTAGCATGACAAGGCACGTTCTCGTAGCCTTGACAGTCGACCCGACACTCCCCAGACTCGATGACTATCGAAATAGAAACACGAATCTAAATAACTGTGAACAATTTTGTCAAATCTTGATAATACAGACGATCAGAAATACGCATCAGAAAGTATGCATATTATACGTACACGATAATCCATTTAACTAAAAAATATGTACTTCTACGCGATAAATTTGATGTGGCTGTAATATTGATGCAATTCATAATTATTAATAACTAATGAGCGTTTATAATACGTTAAAAGAACAATATTGTATGAACATGGAGAAAAAGATGAGAAGAGACGGGATAGAAAAGATGATGATCTTGACTAGCTTACTATTTTTGGATGAGCATCTTCAAGGCCACCGACTAGCTTATACTCTTTTTCTCCATTTTCTCCACGCGAGAATTTCAATTCCAAACGATGCAATGAAAAATTTGAGTGCTAGTTGAATAATGCATAATATCACATAGAATTAAAATATGAAAAAGTTTATTAAAAAAACTCGTTAAGGTTTAAATGTTTTTATACATTCGTATGTATAAAAATACTCATATATATTTTTTACGTGGGCGTGTCGATAATATTTTAGCATAAATTCATAAAGTCTAAAAGAATTGTAGGAAAGATACTAAAGACAGGAAATACTAGAAATACTAGAAAACCGGAAGATGTGTAAAATTGTAAATTGTCATATACATCGTATAATGAATACCGCGATGAAGAAGGTTTTATATTGTATATGTATATGCCGGAAGTTTTGGGGAAAAAGAATTGAGAAAGAAGAAGTATTGGTAAAAGCGAATGAACGTATTTGTCAATAGCATTCTTAATATCTCCACGTGTCCGAGAGTATCGTCGGAAAAGATTGTCTTTAACGCGGTTATGAATTCGATCGTGGAACGGTCGCAATCTAAATACACGAATAATCCCGTAAAAAAAGATTTCTCGCAATGGAACAGACTTTATACAGAATATTTATGTCGTAAAAATAATTATCGGCCTAAGAAATTGTAATTAAAGATTACGAATATTGTTATCTAAGCAAACGAAATTGAATTTGCAGGGAAACAAGGTAAAGATGGGCCAGAGGAAAAGAAGGATGCCGACGGCGAACTTTGGGGCAACGTGGAAGCGCAGGCCGCCTTTCTCGGGCCCAATCTCTGGGACAAAACTTTGCCTTACGATGCCGACCTGAAGGTATTAAACCATGTATGTATAAAGGCGCGATACGGTAAGCCTATAATTTGGCTGAATTTAATCCCAAAATTTCATAAAATAAAATCGGAAACTGAAACTAATCATGTGTCGTACGTTTTGTCTTTTGAGTACTATTGTTTATTCGTTGACATAATCCATGCTCTTTGTGTGATTTTTTATCCATTACCTATCGCGATAATAATATAACACGTAACCTTATATCTTCTTTAAAGTTATTTGTACGAGTCTTTCTTTGAAATAGCATCGATTTTGAGGTGTGCTCCGCAAAGCTCCCCGGAAAGCTATCCCGGAAATTGCTATGTATGCACGCTATATAATTGAATAAAAAATCAATGTAGCGGACCATTGTAACACTTATTCCGTTATAATTCGCCTTCCTGGGTCGAGAAACCGGGAAGCCGAATATTAAGCCGCTATGCAATCGCGACGATAGCGGCCGCTTTCTCCGTTATGCCTCGGCGGAATCGAGGAAGTTTCGGCTATTCTTTTCTACCTCCATTATTATTTTTAGATGGCCAAACCATCTAAATAACTTATCAAAAAAGTATATCCTTTTAGATAACTCTCTATAGAATAGCGAAACTTGTCTATCTTCTAAGGAAAGCAACTCAATTGCTTGCGTATAATATTACGTAAACAATTCATCGTCTTAATTTATACAGTTATATGGGTATATATGCATGATAATTAATAATTGAAATATATATCTGTGCGATCCGAATAAATTGTATAAATAATTTAAGTTTTGGAAAAGTATATAAAACTCTTCATAAACCTTTCGCCAACTTTCACCACTTGCGTTCCTTCCATCGCGATACGCCACTTGAATCTCGATAAAGAAATAGAGTAAAATTACAAAGTGCAAAATGAAATAGAAATGGAAAGATTTTTCTACGAAAGCCTATTTCTTCATTACATTCAAAAGTTCCGCCTGGAAATGGTTTTATATGCCTTTTCAAAATTAAGAGCACAGTATGTATATATATATATATATATATATATATATGTAGAAAAAATGTGGACACACAGCTTTCACATTCATATTAATATGGTGGTTTTACGAGACTTTGGAGAATTTGTATACTTGGGCAAAATATATTAACTGATTGTGTACTTATAGATAAAGTTAAATGTTTCAATTCTAAATTAACATAAAATATATCTTTGGTCTCGTTATCAGTTGTATTGATATAAAGTCTACATGTATTACAATATTATTTATATATGATTGTATTATCATTATTTATGGGCCCGTTAAAAATGCGAATTCTAAGCATTCGCCCAAGTTTACTTAGAAACGTAAGATAAACCCTACTCGAATTTGATAAAGCTCCGAGAAATCGTCTCGGAAATAACACCTCAGATCTTTGTTAATAGTACGTCGACCTTGATGAGTTTCTTTCTGAAAATGGCATCCCCGTCGACGGTGTGGCTGGTGGTGGACAAGGTGCCATGCAAGGCAGCCAGCTTCATAAAATCAACAACACTGAAGCCCCCGGACATCAGGGACCAGCGGGTCTACATTTGGAACCAGTTACCAAGCGTGAGAGATCACCATCGCCGAGCGAATGCTGCTCGCCGGACACCCTGAACCCACCCTCTCCCGCGGATTCTAGTGAGTAAAATATACAACCTTCTCGCTCTCTCACTTTTATTCCTCGTCATAGCCGTCGTTCGCGATATCGAGATCCTGAGAAGTGATTCACACGATTTTATACGAAGGGATAAAAACTTCAGACCTCTAATATTGTATGTCTATAAATATCAGTACCGAATATTTTTAGAAAATGAAGTACTCGATAATGTACATACAAATGTATGTGGAATATTGGAAAATTAAGAAAGACAAAGTACAAGAGCACGTACAGAGCAAGAGAGAAATGCAATAGAAAGTCATAAATGGAAAGTTTTACTGAAAGTAAACGATCTAAAAACGGAGTGACGAACGAAAAGTACAAAGAAGCCGCACTCTGAGGTAAATAATGCAGCAGCCGCAGCTGCATTTTTACAACAAGACGGAGAAAAGATAAGAAGTATACGCTTAATACGCTATCTCAGAATCTGTATTGCAATAACGTCGAGCTTGTCGAGTACATCAAGCAAACTAGACTAACATCGACATTGTCGATTGTTCCCCTTCCGCGCAACAGATTTCGAGGACTCGTCACGAATACAATATGGCTTGTCTCTTGTAGCGCTCTCGATGGCCTCATCGGGGCGAGACTTCGATCCACGTACCCGGGCCTTCTCCGACGAGGAGCTCAAACCCCAACCTATGATCAAGAAATCGCGGAAGCAGGTGAGTCTCCATAATTATATTGTTGTTTGTGGGTTCCGACGTCAAATTTGCTAGCTATCGAAATAAACTGAATCCTCATCGAACTACGCGTTCGTAATTTTTCGCGACGTAAATCGTAAATGAATACGAGCGTTCTCTAACTCTAACGTTCTTATGTTCTTTCTCTCTTTTCCGTTTGCGGCAGTTCGTTCCGGATGACTTGAAAGATGACAAATACTGGGCGCGTCGTAGGAAGAACAACATGGCAGCGAAACGATCGCGAGACGCGCGCCGCATGAAGGAGAACCAGATAGCACTCAGGGCCGGCTTCCTCGAGAAAGAGGTAAATTTTCTCATGGCTGGAAATTTGAAACCGCTATATAGACTGCATCTACTAATGCAATTGCTTCATAAAGTTATCGGAGACGTTTAAAGATATAAGATTGAAGACTTGGAAATAACTAAAGGCCCCCCGCACACACAATGAAAAATATAAGGAACAAGGAACAGATATATATTAGCGATTAGAAATAAGAAATCAAGAATAAAGCTGGTGTAGCTTAATACACGGCTTCCGATAGGTTAAAAATCTATTGCCTGTGTTTTTCATCGTGCATTCAGTTTTATTCCTGACTCTTTAGTCCTAATCGCTAATATCTGTTCCTTGTTCCTTATATTTTTCATTGTGCGGAGGCTTTAAGTAAAATCGAGATTTCGTTGACTTCTCATCAAAATCGTAAATACAACGGAAATAAAATTATCTCTAGCTATACAGTGAATTGCTTGTATTAATTTATCAAGCTCGTCTCGGTGCAGCTTATATTATTTTATACACTTTGCCATTTTAAGAATTAAAACTTTAAATATACTATTTGCCAAAATTATCGATTTTTAAATGAATCTCTTCGTTTGCTTAAAAGGGAAAAGTTTAGTCGAACCTTCATTTTCTCGCTTTATTTGCAGAATATGGGTCTGCGGCAGGAGCTGGACCGGTTAAAAAACGAGAACATGTTGCTACGCGACAAACTGAGCAAGTACACGGACGTCTAACACTCCGTCATCGGCCATGCACCAGCTCGAGCGACACGCGAAAAAAGAGAGAGAGAGAGAGATGCGGATACGAGGGTGCATCACCGCCCAGCTACAACTCCCTCGCTTATAGTCGCAGCACATAGCAGCCTTCGCCGTCGCGGAGGAAGCGAAGGGGACGCGGAGCAATGTTGACGAATACCATCGACTCCCGAATCGACTGCCCCGCTACCCTAAAGCCGACAACCAACTTCCTCAGAAATCTCCGAAGATCCTATTCTCTATCATTCTCTTTCTCTTACTCTCGAATAAAATTCTTATTGAGTCCTTGCTCCTTGTCCTGCTCTAGAAAACTCCTCCACTTGTAAATAGTTATATGTATAGTTAGATTATATACACACACATACGCGCGTGCGCGTTACATATATGAATATATATATATATATATATATATATTTGAAGTAAAGAGAGAAATATATATACATATACACACACATACACATACACATACACACAATACAATGAGTATGCGTTTGAGGAAGGAGATGCGTTCGTTACACGTAAATAAATCCGCGCATGCAGCGCACGACGAGATATGTCGATTTCGCCAACATCAGCATTCGAGTTTTCTAGATTTGCACAGGGAGCCATATTACAATGGGATTGAATTATTATGAGAATAAGCTACGTATAAGACGCAAGTTTCATGAAATCGTACTCTTCGGCGAAGAAAAGACGAATCTCGTCGGCGCTGATCACTGCCACACGTAAAGAGCTATATCGTTAGGTCGCGACATGGAGCGGAGGCGAGCGATGGTTGGGAGAACACGACGCTTTTCTGCGCACGGGTTAATTATCCAGGTTCTCCGCGAACGCGTTAATTACTGTAGCGTATCCCACGTGGTGATGGTACACAAGTGATTCTAGTTGTTTTAATCGTAAGATAGATGACGTACGTGTTTCGTTTTCATCGTTTCTTTTCTCTCTCTTTCTCTCTTTAATCTATCTACCTATCTACTCTATCTCTCTCTTTTTAGCGTGTAGCGAAATCAATCCGGCCACGCGAGGAGCGTACTTGGAGTGCGCGGAAGGCGTCGCGACGCGACTCTATCCCTTTTCTTCTTTCGTAAAATATCGCCCGCTGGCCCAACGTCGGCGGCTCGGGGCACGAATGATGGACCGGCCCATCCCGGAGATATCATTTGTTGCGTAGCGAACAAACTTTTGTACAGGATGCCCTCTTGTAAAATATATTTTAAGACATCGTGTCATTCTGACGAGCGACGGTTACGAGCGCTGTGTCTTTGACGGGGTTTATCAACGTGGAACTTGAGACAAACGAAACGATATGAAACGAACCGTGTCCGACGATCGGATCGCGTAGCCTCCCAGTGTGGGTGCGTGGCATCGTCGAGGTTAATCGTAGGCGTCGTCGCAAAAGTAAAAATATTACATGTACACGACACGAAGATATGACCATCGTGCTTAAATGTAAGCTAGCTACAGGCTCGCGTGCACTGGCCCTTCTTTTTAAGTTTTTAGATGTTTATTTTTCCATCACCGTGAGAATCGGTGATGGCGATCGAGAGAGCGAAAGTGGAACCGATGAGGAGATATGCGCTTTTTATGAAGTAGCTATAAAAATTATAGCTATAGAGAGAGAATCTATATTGTACAGATCAACGCGAGATTGAACGACATCTGAATGAGATTCGTGCTCGTTGCAAAATTTAGTGACAATAATAGTGACCGATATATCGTGAGTTTTCAACAATGTGGGCGAGTAATCCGAACGACGAACGAGATTTGTAATCCAATCGCCACGATTAATGATTTTAAAAATAACTACAAACGCCAGGCCAAAGCTTTTACTTTCGTTAGAGATTTATGTACCGACGATACGTAATAGTCTGGTTTTTCTTTTTAACCGTACGAGAGAGACACTCGATGCGCAAACGAGAAACACGGACGTTTTGTACATATAACATCATTTATCATTTTGTCAGTCGAGAGGGTAAGAGAATCGATGTAACGAAGTTTCAATTCAACTTCGCGTTCGATCGACGGCAAATTCGCTTTAAATATCGCAGGACAATTTTATTGACCGCGCGTGAAAACATTTTATCCTCGCGATATTTTTTAAATCTTTCAAGCGTGTTATATATCCATTTACTGTATTAATTTTTTTCATACGCGTTTCTTATATAAAATATAAGAATAAAATTGTATACGTAATTGTAATTTCGTCGGAATCGTAAGGTTTTTTTACGGATAGACAGTTATATGTTCATGCGCGAATGTTCGATGCCTTATACTTCGAGTGATTTGCCGAAAGTCGCGCGCACGAAATCGTCCGATTACAGTTCTTCACGATTGCCTTGCACATTCTAACAGAAAAATGCTGCGTAAATGACGAAGAATTCCACGTGACATGTGCGATGGATTACTGAATCGATATCTTGCGTCGGCAGATTTAGCGAACGCCTTCGCCCGATAGTATCGCATATAATTTTAGTAGCGGCACAAAATTTTATTTTTCGAAAATAAATCATATCGTAAGTTATCTGATAAAATAGCTACTGCATGGCTTGTTATCCCGACGTAATGAATTAAACCGAAAAGAAAGTAGCGTTGGCATTGCCTACGAAAAAGCGTAATAGAGGAAAACAGAATTTCGCGTCTGATTGTATACGAAGTTTCTCACGTTATTCTTTAAAGCGTATAACGTAGACTGCAAGGAAGTTTTTCAGTTATCCACAATATCTATTTGAAGTTTAACACGAGCCAATATCAGCTCGTACGTGTTCTGCTTGTCCCGCACACTTGTCGTCATTAAGGGCAATACAGAATTTTATAGACAAGAAAAACGATCTCTTTCTTTTTTTTTACTGTTTATTCGCAACACGAATTTTAAATACCGAAAATGACTTCGTGTCGCAAAGTTTTTACCAGAAAGACGCTCGTTTATTAGCGCTAAAAATTGAATTGATCATTGTTTCTCGATCATTGTTTCAACCGCTATTAATGATGTTGAGTGTGCGATATAACGTGGATCTCGGCACAAGTTATTTGGCCTATAAGAAGCGCGTTAGCATGATTGACACACATCGCAATTCGATAAATAAAAATAGGAATAAATAAAATAGTAGAGAGTTATATAGCAGCGCGAGAGACAGACGCGGCCGCCGGCTTTGCTCCAAATAGAACGGTAAGAAAATGAGATAGAGAACAGCCGCGTCTTCGATAAATAATCGTCCGATCCACTTAAATAAAAATATGAAAAACATGAGAAAAATTAGATATGACCACCAACACAAGAAAACCTCTATTGTATCACATTTCGAGAAATATATGTATTTGTTATTGTTTTAATTGAATCCTACGGTTGTACACCATACCCTATTTTTCCACGTATCCCAATTTCATTGAATCTAGCTTAATCGATAATTATTTTCTTATGTATCGGCTCCTACTCTATTGGTTTTACAAGTCAAGAATCGACTTCAAGTTTATCAAAGCATTTTTGTAGACTGTAATTTACAAAGATGATCTTTGTAAATTATTTTATAAATTGTATTTATGTATGAGTTTCGTTTAAGAATTAATCATTTTTGTCATGTCTGCTGTTTCATTCGAATTATATAATACTTTCATCGTGCTTTAAATATTTTTACACCAACACAATTTTAATATAAAATGATTTCTATAAGAATATTAAATCTTAAATATTATATGTTTAAATTGACGATTGTGATAGCTGATTGAGCTTCAGGCTAGAAATAGAATCAATAGTGTATTATTTCTAGCTAATATATGCGTTCTATGTGGCAGCATTTGGCATAAGAAACGAATGCACTGAATAGTAACGACGACGGACGTCACGGAAGTCTTAAATTATGAATCAACAGGCAGACTCATAAACAGAAAGAAAAGAAACTTCGGTCAGTTACACCCCGTAACGTTCAAAGTTCAGTATGTCACATCTGATGACGCTAGATAAAAAATGAGATCCGAAATGAAAAAGAAGCTTTTCGTACAATAAACTTGTGTATCAATATCGATTTTTCATATTCTCGATAATATACGACTTTTAGTTTTCATGTAAAGATATTATATTGACAATATGCTATTGGAATTATTTTTAATAAGAAACGTTAAAAGTTAAAAGTTAGTATAACTGACAAATTAATTTTCAAATTATTTATATAAGAGATTCTCCTATACTGCGACGAGAAATATTTATTAAAGTTCATGTTTCACCTTCTATTATTTTTTTATATTATTAGAGATTGCTACATAAATTTCAAGTAAGCTATATATTTCGCAATTAATTCTGTCGTATGATATGTCGTATAATTAACATCAAAATATATCACTAAATAATGCAGAGATGCAATTTTCACATGCAGTAAATCGGCACACAAATAATTGTACATAATTCAGAATTAAATATTAAAGCTAAATTGTTTTACCTCCCCCCTTCTAAGCAGCGGAATAAACCTATGTGTGAGACATTATATATTTACAATACATAATAAATTACCTCATAATCCGCTTCGCCATCGCTCGATGCCTAAGAAAGGCCTCTTTCTCCTCATCTCAGATCCCTTGGTTGCACAACACTCGCGAAAATACGGTTAATTGTGATCGCGCACTAATATTACCGCTGGAATACCGTGACGCGACGCTTTTAAACGGCAACGTTACTCGCACGCAGCTCAAGTACTTCGAGATTGCCATAATCACGTATGTAAGTCCATATATATAAGAGGAAGTTACTTTGATATCATCCGATACAATGTAATTAATAAAATTAAGATAAGGGTCAATTAAAACACAATAAACTATCCGAAAATATAAAATCGAAATTCAATATTGCGTGCGAGATATAGTACAAACGCGTAAATTCCGCAAAAAATAACGTATTATTAATAAATAAATCAACACATTGCGATTTATTTTAATCACTGGATTGCGTCATTAATCTGAGAATAACAAGCAGATTACAGACATTAAACGAGAATGGAAAAAAGTTTCAAGTGCGACGCGAGAGTGTTTAAATCCACGCATCACTAACGACATGATTGTCGCTTGACATCGTAATAATATCGCAATAAAACAGCTATTCATACGTCTCGTCCCCTATTGTTCTTACTTCTGATGAGTAAATCGGGCGGCACATTTGCTTAAACGGACTTAATCGTAATTTCAATACGCGCGCATACCGTTAATTGTTAATAGGAATTAATTATGCAAGAGACTGCAAGACAATAGTTGAATATTCATATGAAATTATTGCGTTTCGATGCGTACTAACGCGACGATAGTGCGGAGCATCTCGCGCCGTGCCTGCCTGTTCGAGCATCGTAGCGTGAATGGTAGCGCCGGTAGTGGGGTGAGTGGGGTGACTTTGTTTACGGCGCGGCGTGCGCAACCGTCCCGCTGTACGTTACAAAAACAACCACCGAAATCGCGCGGCAGACAGTTTATTGTCGTTTCGAAATATAACATTTTATGAAATAAATTCGCGTCGAATATTCTCTTCTTACATTTTAAATTAATTCCGACGAATTAGCGCTATTATTTTCGCACTTTATTTCGCGACGTTATTAGCATCGTTTGAAACGAAAATTAAATGCATAATTTGCAGATAATATCTCCTAAAAAAGATACCAAAATGTTCTTAATTGAGCGAGATTGATTATTCTCTTAGGTGATATTAAAAAACTTACAAAACAAAAAGTGCAATTAAGTGCGATAACAGTCCACGTTGAACGAAATTAATTTGAAGTGCAAAGAACAAAATATTCACGATGTACTTATCTGGCATTTCAGAAAAAAAGAATATTAAGAAAACAATTAAATAATAAAATAGATATACAGCTGATTTTTTTTCGATTACCTTCACTGTCTATGTGATTCAAAGTTCAGAATTAATATCTAATTACTTTAGAGATGATAGAAGTAATTATGTAACGTATTTACATATATGTATATTGAGTTTATTTTAGATGTTGGAAATTATAATCGAAAATTCTAAATCAAGAATCTCAGCAAGCCGAAAACATGATAAATTATTGCAAAAATATGGCAATCTCATTTTTTTGATTTATTAAAAGCAAACTATCTCTCTCTTTAAACCGTTATTTTTTATGTGCTTCAGATACTCAAGACCTGAAGATAATACACGCAAAAAATTATAATCTATCACTAAGATTCTCATGATTTTGAAATTAATAGCCTCAACCATCGAGGATCAATTCTGCGAGCAATCTCTGTAGTACACGAATTTTTCATAAATTCAGTTTAAAGACTAATATTTTATTAGCCTTGAAGATAAATTTATAATTGTTTATTAACAAGCCAATAATATTAAATTAAATTAATTTTTATGGGTTTCACGGATTTAATCAATATCTCGATTAATTTTCAAGCATTCGCTGATCTATAATTTAGTATTCTTTCCCCGTTAGATTCTGTTTGTAAACATCCACATACCGGAGAATATATTCAATAAGCTGTAGCACTTGCTTCACATATTCAGTGTGAAGCAAGTATTCAATACGGCGATATCGAGTAAATAAAGCAAGCATTTTATAGATATTAATTTAAATAATATCAAGACACTTTAGATCGCAAAATTTCTAATTGGTCATATTGGTAATATGGGCTACTTTGCACGTCCTATTACACCAATTGTGTTATGTACTGTAGCATGTTCTACGATAGTATACTCTTTAGTGAAATACGTCTCATATCTAATGACTCCGTCACCGAAAATGCTAGAAAAGTGCTGGAATCCCGATAAGGAAAGTACCGAAGAAAATACCCCTAATAGTATCACATCATTTAACATCAATTTCCCCTCTGAGGTAATTCATTAATACCATTCATTAATATTATAGTAAAGTTTTAATAGATCTTAATTTCTAATAATCTTCTAGAATTCTAAATTAACTTGAAAGCTATAGTTTAATCACGACAAGCACAAATTAATTTAAAAAATTATTAACAGAAAAATCAATTACTTTCAGCTCGTAGAAGATTTAAAGATCCGATTAAAGAATACTAGAAGATGTGATAATTATGATACCAACAATGGCATGCAGAAACTTTTAGATTACTGGGCAGACAGTTACAATTTTCAAAGACGCGAAAAATATATAAATAACTATGAGCATTTTAAAACTAATATTCAAGGTAAGAAACATAATCATTGGTAGAAAAATGTAGCAAATAATTTTAACAATCGTATATGCATTTTTGTAACTAATTGTTTTAAGCCGAATAAGTAACATTTACTTCGCCAGTCAATAATTAACCCAATTAAGAATTTAATCGACTGTACTACGTGGCAACGATTATAATCGTCGTGACAAATCGTCACCGCGTTTCGACCAAGGATTCTGGTCATTCTAAAATTGATGTAATTTTAGATGCTTATAATATAAGCATCTTAACGCCAGACCTCAGTCTGGCTGAGGTAATATTTTTCGCAATAAATTTAATTATTTAATTTAGATGCTTATATTATAAGCATCTAAAATTACATCAATTTTAGAATGACCAGAATCCTTGGTCGAAACGCGGTAACGATTTGTCACGACGATTATAATCGTTACCACGATTATAATCATTGCCAGTACAGTCGATTAAATTCTTAATTGGGTTAATTGTTTTAAAATTCAGCCCACAATAATGAAAATCAGTAATTCATTTTGTAATACATCAAAACACGTAATTTATGCATTTAATTGATACAGCTTTAAAATTTGTTTATTTAATTCATAAGGCTTATTGTATGTTCAACCAACATTAAATAGAATTTATAATTTATGATAGTACTCATTGTCAAATGTATTTCAACTTTTCTTAACCTACTATTTTCAATCTATTATTTCAGTTAATATTAAAATCATTTACACTTAGATATATGCAATCGTACTTATTTGATAACTTGAAAAAGTAATTCTATTATTTTTTACATTCAATAGTATCCTGCGTTTCAAAAGGAAACAGATATTCGTAAAAGAATTAAATAAAAAGAATTGAAAAGAAATGATCATTATTATAAACGTCACAATAAATTACTGTCTGCAGGTTTAGATATTCACTATGTCCACGTGAAACCAAAACTATATGGAGAGAAACAAGTTCTCCCGCTGTTGATGTTACACGGATGGCCTAGCTCCATAATTGAATTTTATAAGATCATACCATTATTAACTAGTTCAATCCGAGAATATGATTTTGTATTCGAAGTGGTAGTACCTTCGATACCTGGATTTGGTTTCTCTAGTGCACCCACGATATCTGATGCTTTATCATGTACTCACATGAGTGTGATTCTAAAAAATCTTATGCTAAGACTCGGACATAATAAATTTTACATTCAAGATAGCGATTGGGGTGTCTTTATCAGTCGCGTTATGGCATCTCTATTTCCGGAACAGTAAGCTTTTTCTAAAGATTATTTTCTAAAGATTCATTTTTCAAAGATTATTAACATTAAATCTTCAAAAGGTTCCTAGTATTAAATTATATGTAAAAATTGTATTGAATATTTTTCTTTCAAATTTTAGCGTGTTGGGAACACATTCCAATGTGCGTGCATTACTTGACAAGAAATTTACTGAGCCTTCCAGTTCATATTTGACAGAAATTATGAAACAAGTAACGTTATCGAATAAACTCCTAGCAGATACTGAATACTTTCAAATTCATGCTATAAAGCCGGAGACAATTGGTAAGTGACGTACATTGTATAACTGCACAAAAAATGTACAATTCACATATATGTGCACGATCGAAAACTTAACATCTTCAAAGCGTCATGTATTTCAGGAGTCGGTTTAAATGATTCACCTGCTGCTTTAGCGACATATATTATGGAAAAATTTTTGATTGGCACTAAATATTCCGAGATAAATGACGAATTTCTGCGGACATATTCTTATAACGATTTAATCGATAATCTAATGATCTATTGGACATCGAAAAGCATAACTACAGCCATGAGAATATATGCCCAACAGTTTGGCGAATTGAAAAGTGAACCCTTTAAAGAACTTATGATATTGTGCGTAATCATCGTCACAAACTGTTATTATTAATTATTAATTTTTTTAAATAAGGCGTAAACATTAAGTGATATTTTCTTTACAGAGGGGACGTAAAAGTTCCCAGCTATTTCTCGGCGTTTTTAAGCAAGGTCCCGAGATGTTCAGTACTAAACAGACAAATGCAGAAAGAAATTGTACTTGCTGTTTATGCAAATTCAAATAATCGCTTCCCAGCACTTGAAGAACCTAAACTTCTTGCGGAGAATATCTGGATGAAAATCGATACATGGTACAAGCACTTCAAGTAGAAAAAGAACTCGTAGATGTATTTAAATTTCTTAATTTATTTAAAAAAAAATGCATTAAAAAGTAGTTATATAAAAATGTAATATAAAAATATAGATTATTATGTAGGTATAATGCATTTAGAAGGTACCGAAAAAACGTATGCACGTTAAGGGATATATATACGTTATATATAAATTATGTATGTCTATATGTATATATACATATATATTTATAGGCATACATATATAAAGTAATTATACATAATTTTATATATACTATACATATATTATAATGTATGAAAATTTTTGCATTACTGTACAATTTAAAAACCACTATGTAGCACGTTGTTTTATTTAATATTACTGTTGCATTATTTTGTACATTATTTAATAATTTATATTATTTTATTTTATTTGGAGAGAGAGAATATTGTAATCTTATCATTAATAAAAGTCTTTTAATTTCGTTTTAATAAAAGTAAAATTTATTTGTCGTAGATATTATGTCGTTATAAGCATGCATAAAAATGCATCGCTAATAAATATAATATTCTTTTTAAAAATATGTATTACGGATCATCATCATCATCATCATGTATGCATGATCATCATCAATGCATGTAAGTGAAAATGTTATATATAAATTACATTTTTTAAATACTACTAAGTAGAGAGAGTATCAAGTAGTACCAAGAATAGTAAATTATAATTTAATGATCAATAAAGAAAGAAAAATGTGAAAGTGAGAATTTATACTGCACAAATATTCTTTAAAATTTATTCATAAATTATCAAAGAGATCATTCTTGAACTGTAAGGCTAGGGCTACACTATGCGCGTTTTCGCGAATCGGATTCGCGAATCGTGCATTTGTATACCATGTGTGCTTAGCACGAATGGCATACAAATGTACGATTCGTGAATCCGATTCGCAAAAACGCGCATAGTGTAGCCCCAGCATAAGAAACGACTGAAAAAAGTTATACAAAGATTGACTGGATGTCGATAGAAAGATTCGTACGTAAAAACTTTGAACAACCAACTTTATCGTATGTCAGAGGCAAGATATCTGAAGAGATTATTGGAATAAAACCTGTGCAGTGTGCACAACATGATAGCCTACCATTTTCCCCTACCATCTCTGCCAACAATGACTGAGCAGTGAGCTATTGCAGCGCTCACTATCGTTCGTTAGTCGTACGTTTTACGTCGTACGAAGCGGACGCACACGGCACAATGTGGAAGACCACGACCGTGATCTTTGTTCTTGCCTGTGGTATAGCTATTTTATTCCGGTAAGTTCCATAAATCTATCTCTCACATTAAACCAGAGGCTCTACAAAATAATACGTTTTGACTGGTAAACAACTTTTCTCTTTCTCGCATCGGAATTGTAAATAATTAACTAACAATCAATGTAACTCAATCATAAAGATTCAGTGTCATTAATTCATTCACAGAACCGGTCCTATAGATGTACCGGACTTGCCTGAGACATTCTGGGGGCCAGAAAGAAATAAGGGAGCCTCGAATGAAGTACGACCGTTCGTTATTAAAGTACCGAAGTCGGTAAGTCGTGAAAGAAATATGCCATTTATCTATTAAGGCAAGTAAATATGTTTTCAAGGCTGCACTCTATGCTTCTACCGATTCGCATTATGTAAGACATTTTTACATTGTAACGAACAAAAAAAGTTTTATCTATTAATAAATACTAATTTCATAGTCAGTTAATACATATTTGCGATCATGTATTTGCATATATTTTGCAATTTTTATTTCATTCAATCACATAACACGATACTGTATTATGATACTATATTAATCGATATTATCATCTCATTAATATCGGAAATCGTAGTTTTTATTAATGAAAATAAATAACTACAATATACATTATATTAATAATCTTTTACGTAAACGTCATGAAGGAACATGGCTCATAAACTTATCAAAAATATTTACAACCAATTAAAATAGCAAAGTATCAGACACAGTTTAACTTAAAATGCTAAATTTTGCATAAGTCTGCCATAGGTCTTTTAAAAATATTTGTTGAATATATCAATATGTGACGAAAAAGATAAAGAAATACAAGAGCCATTGTCAAAAAAAATTTTATTTTAATACGTCTCCAAAAAAATGTGGAATAAAACAAGCAATTTTTAATTTGAGCACTGAGAAAAAAAATTTATTAATCCCAAAAAATATTTAGTCCAATATGTTCAACTAAAAATTTTAGTTAGTTAACTAAACATTAGTTGAATTAATTAATTCTTGATTAAAGAAACTAAATAAATTGTTGAAACAACTAATGTTTAGTTAATTAACTAAAATGTTTAGTTGAACGTATCGGACTAAATATTTTTTCGGATTAACAATTTTTTTCTCAGTGAGGGAATCAATCGATTGAGCATGACTGAGAAAATATAAATTTATCGCAATTTTAAAGAATCGGTATCGGTAATAAATCTTTCGTAGAAAAACCAAAGGAGGAACGCACAAGTATTTTTAACTAAAATGCAATTTCTTGAATAAGGTAATTGACGACCTAAATGAACGAATCACAAAAAGGAGAGAATTCGTGGAACCATTGGAGGATTCTGCGTGGACTTACGGTATCAGTACGACATATTTGAAAGATGTTCTTGCATATTGGAGCACAAAGTATAACTGGACTGAACGAGAAGCATTGCTGAATAAGTATCCCCAATACATAACCAATATACAAGGTAATAAATCTTTTTGTCGTTCAAACGCGGTCTTTTGAAAGAGTTTCGTGATTATTTTGCGATAGTTGTAAGACTTGCTCAGAAACAAGTTGCGGCATCGCGCTCACTAAGTATCTCTTTATTTTTCTCTTTTCTCAGCACTCGTTGTTTCCCTTCCGTCTGTTATTAGCGGGAAATAATAAATGCCAGCCCAGATAACCCAACTACGGTGCAACCCGTAAAAGCCCCGTTAGAGTATTTCACCCAAACGACAAGCCGGTTTTGTGGCGCGTTAAAAACACTTTGACAGAAACGCGAAGAAAACATATTTTCATTATTTTTATGCCAGAATACAAAAATGCAAATATCGCACGATTAGTTAATCTTTGACTCCGCGTAAAAGAAATAATCGTTCGCCATTTAATATGTATATGTGCTAAAATGAAATTTTACTTGGAACACAAAGCTAATTGAATAAATTGACATTGATGTCTACAGGTCTGGACATACATTTTTATCATGTGAAACCTAATATCCCACCGGAACGAAAAAACGTAAAGGTTTTTCCATTGTTGATTGTTCACGGCTGGCCAGGATCTGTAGTGGAATTCCAAAAGATTATTCCCATGTTAACGACACCGCGTCCTGACAAAGACTTTGTGTTTGAGGTGATCGCACCCTCGCTTCCGGGATACGGATTCTCGCAAGGAGCTGTGCGACCAGGATTAGCCTCGCCGCAGGTAAAGTTTACAGAATAACTCCTTAATAATCTTATTAAGTGGCGTTCTATTCACGCGCCTAAGACAACGAAGAAAGCGAAGAAAGAAAAAGAATATGTTAATGCAAAAATTGTTTGTTATTTTCAGATAGCTGTTATATTTAAAAATCTTATGTTGCGTCTCGGTTTTAACAAATTTTACACGCAGGGCGGAGATTGGGGCTCCGCTGTTGTTGGGCATTTATCTAGTCTTTTCCCGGACAAGTACGTATTATTAATGATGACTTGCTTAATGATTCAATGCGACTTAAGAGAGTACGTAAGAGCATGAAAACGATGATTATTCTTTTTCAGCATTCTTGGCACTCATACGAACATGTGTATGGTTATGAGCAAGTCCAGTATGATATGGAGATTAATTGGTTCGTTTGTCCCATGGTTCGTTGTCGAGAGCGAATATTCCGATAGAATGTACCCTTTGGGATATCATACGGGTCGACTCCTCGAGGAATCAGGATACATGCATATACAGTCTAGTAAACCAGATACTATAGGTACCTGGTTATACATATATATAAAGAAGTTTTTTATGGGAAAAACTTTTAATAGGAATCTCTTTACGTGTTATTAATTTCTTTATCATTGAATTAGATATAATTGATTAAAAATTGTATTTAAGGTAAAGTCTCAGATTAAACTATTATATTATGCCAATATCATTTCTATGTGTATTTAAGATATTTCAGATAAGAGAGCAAGATAAGCTTATCTGTTGAAGAGTTAAAATATTTTTAAAGGTACTGCTGTGGCAGCCTCGCCAGTCGCATTAGCAGGATATATTTTGGAAAAGTTCAGTACATGGACGAATCCTGAGTACAGATTCCGTCCCGATGGCGGTCTTCTCGAGAAATACACGTTAGACGAACTTTTAGATAATGTCATGCTTTATTGGGTTACCAACTCTTTGACTACAAGTGTACGACTTTATGCCGAGCAATTTAGCAAGGCCCATATGACGAGCAAGATCGACGAGTGCGTTTCTTTTTTTATTGCGATTCTATTATAAGAATTTTCTATATTTTCTATATTTAAAAGATAATTTTTCTTTGCTTTATTTCCAATAACATGTGTCTAATTTCTAGATTGCCTATTGATGTGCCGGTAGCGTGTGCGGTATTTCCTTACGAATTATTCTATCAACCGGAAAGTATCCTTCGCGAAAGATATACTAATCTGATACAGGTTAATCATTTACCGCGCGGAGGTCATTTCGCTGCATTTGAAGAACCAGCTCTTTTAGCGGATGATATCTTCAAGTTTGTGTCCACGGTTGAAGATATTAAGAAGAAAAATAGTGCCAAAAATATGCCAAACGCAGAGAAGAAAATAAAAGAGCCTACAAAAATTTGAAAGAATATTCAAGTGTGCTATTTTTATTAAGAGAACAATAAGATGCGAAGCAACAAACACTACACTTGATTGCCTATAAAAACGATGTTATTGCATTTTTTTCCCAGTTTTTTATAACATGGAAGTTCTTTAAATAAAAGAATATTTTTCTAATGCTTTGTTTTTTATTCGATGCCATTTCCGCGCGATTATATGTTTAAATTTCTATATTTTCAGTCTTTGAATTATCAATTGTAAAAAAAAAAACATTTGCTAAAATACAAAACTTTTTCGTTTTATTATTTATTATATCAATAATATCTTTTCTTTCTATCTCGAAACCAAGACGCGTTTAATTAAGTAAAACTTTTATCGGTGTATTCAATACATTGCATGCAGTGATAGATATATGTATATTTTATCGCTGTGTTATAACTGTCTTTGCTTTATGATAAACAGTTACGTTGGCGAGCTCAACGTGTTGATATTAATGACTGTGCAAATATATGTATATTATGCGATTAAACGCTTTACTAAAATCCGTTTTAGTATTTTTACATTCAGCGTATCACAAATAACATATGACATAGAAACTTGTAATTCTTGATTTAATCTCATCTATCATATACCCACATGCTGAATATATTTCACTGAATTGTAGAAAATATTTAATCTTTTCTGGGGATCCTTCTAAAGGATACGATTCTCTATAAATACCCATTCCTTCATATCGTGACTCTTGGAAATTGAGGCTTTCCGACCTATTCACAGATGACCGGACGGCTCTCGGCAGGCGGCAAGCAACAAAGGACCCCATAAGAATTCTGTAGAAGGGACAGCGACAGACCCTCTCCGAGCCCCAAACATGACGCATGATGCGCGCAAGTGCGACAAAAACGAATTGTATGTGTTAGATTGTTGTGTGACATTCGCGGGGATCTGGACTTTAATCTCGATCAGTTTTTTTTTGGTGGTACAGATAGTGATAAATATAATCTTGCGCTGAGAGAGATTAAAATCTATTTCAGTGACATCAAATTTACATTGCGATTTTGCGTTGCCATATATAGCAAAATAAATATAAAATATATCTTCGTGTGTGTGTGTGTGTGTGTGTGTCCATAATTTCAAATTAAAGTTAGTTTAATTAGATTCTCTATCTTTTCCTAGTTTGAATACGTGTCTATATTGGAATAGTGAAATAGTTGGAATAATTGAGACATGTTTCACTAATGATTCGAGGCAAATATTTTATTAGCCTATCGGCAAAGAATAGGAAACGCATAGCGCATAGAACGAAGGGTCGAGTCAGAAGAAAAGTGTTATTTGTATAGATAGTTTTAGAAGGGTTTCCGAGGAGCCAGGCAGCAGGCAGGCACAGACGAAAGTCGTCAGTTGTTCGCAGATTGTCGATGAGTGGACTGCTGCGAGAGCTTAGTCGCGCATATCATACGTAAGCTTGTTTTTCTGCTCGTACAGTAATTTGTCGTCTGTCAGTATTATTACGTAATTGTGAATCGCGCCGTGCGGTTAAAGGCATCCCGATATTATCGATCCTGCACGGGATGAATGGAGATTTCGTTTCTTCCGATCGAAATCGCTCGCCGCAACAATCGGATTAACGAAGTAGCGTTCGTATCGTCTGTGGTTACGTGTGGTTTCTTTCTTTGTCCAGCGAGGAACACTCGCGTGTGGGCCGTGCGGCGACAAATTCCAGACGACCGCGTAGGACGATCAGCTTGAAACAAGAGGGAACCGCGTCGAGCCGACCACGTGACGGCACAAAGTGCAAGACGCCGGCGCGGTGTAATCATTTCGTTCCGGCGATATGACAGGCGGGAGGATGGGAGCAGAAGGAGACCCGACGACAATAATCGTCTACGCGGATGTTTACACGCAGAGAACCCCGAGCACGTCCGAGCATGAGCTCAGGTGAGTGTGTGAGAGCGTGTTGCGTGCGTGTCTGCGAATAGACAGATGCGTGTGTATGAGACAAACGTGCGTGATGTTACGCATTCGTTATGTCGAGGTTACATACGAGCTTCCCGAGTACATATACATATCGGCCGAATCGTCATTATAGCCTACGCTGTCACTCGCCGAAGGAAAGCGGTAAATGAACTGACCGGCGAAAGACACGACAAGTATCGACAAGAATTAAGCTCCTAATTAACTAAGACGCATCAAAAAATACAACTGACATCCTTTCTTTTATTTTACATGTCTCGTTAAAGTGGCAGTACCCCTATTCTGTAACTCTCAACGACAGTGTCGTTATCGTTATGATGTCGTTGCGCAGGTATATTATATGGAAAAAAAAACTGCGCCACGACGATATAACGATCGTTAGAGTTACAGAATAGGGCTACAGGATGAGATAAAGACGGTTTGAAATGTATTACTGATTAAACCTTGTTTGTGTCTTCCGTTTCTCTTTAGATAATTGAAATACTCGCTGATTGAAATAATAAAGAAAAAAAAATTGAGAACTGTGTGGAAATGATCGAAACGAAAGTTGGAATAAAAATTCGATAAAAATATGATTTTTTTGTTGATTTTTCACTGACCGAATCGTTCTTTTACACATACGTATGGAAAAGAATTTATAATTTTTTAGCGAACGTCTGCGAAACTTCACCTCGGTTCCAAAGGTCTAACGGACACAATGCACATGCAAAAGTTTTCTGTTACGGTCTGTTTGACATTCGTGGTATATACGCACATGGGCCGGCGCGGCGCGGGCGCCGTGGTGCAACGTGGTGCAACGTGGTGTGCAACGCCGCCGGTACACACCTTAACATTAAATATCCTGACCCTCCTTTATGCGATATCTCGTCCTCGGCGGGCAGCTTCAAATGTGCCGGGACAGTGCTATGTGTCTCTGGACACTTTGCGTAACTCGACACGTGCTAACTCAGCGACCAAATGCGCGAATTTTCCGAGAAACTAATGCTTGCGCAGCGCAAATGAATCCTCTCACACGTGCCAAAATGACGCAAGGAAATAAGTTTAGCGCGCGTTAAAATGCAGACTAACGAGTGCAGTTGTCAGAATCGCGTAGCTAAACGGCAATGGTGATTCGCCACGCTGAAAGCCGGCGAATTTCTGCACGCGAACGTGTGCGATAACAAATAGCGGCTATTATAATTTGTATGGGATATATTCTTCGGGAGACGTTGCGGCACAGGAGTTCCAATTTTTTTATCCTCGCACGCATCTCTCGCTTGCTTGAGAACCGGTTTCATATCGACCACGTTTACATGCGCGTCTCAAAAAGGAGGCGCGACGTGAGCCGAGAAAGGAGCGTAAGGTACCTTTCGGCGAAGCGCAAACACTTTATTTGATATTCGGCAGCGAGAGGAGAGGAAACAGAGGAATCCCGGCGCGAAACGAGCCGAATGAACGGATAATCGAGGGTCTGGCTAGTAAAATTGCAACGATTTGTAAATGATACCTACCTACATTGCAGTGTACTTGATATGTTACGGTATGTGAATACTGAATCTTCGTAATTGATTCTCGTCGTCCACCCGATATCATTTCCACGCAATTCCTACGCAATTTCCGCGAGTTCCGAGCTAAATTAAGTCGCATGAGGTTTTTCATTATGGCAGGGTTAATTGCTCGCTATATGTCAATAAAGCGTGTAGGTATTTAAAGAGACGAT
Source organism: Temnothorax nylanderi (assembly GCF_030848795.1). Classification (NCBI taxonomy): domain Eukaryota; kingdom Metazoa; phylum Arthropoda; class Insecta; order Hymenoptera; family Formicidae; genus Temnothorax; species Temnothorax nylanderi. The sequence continues at coordinate 363,198 of NW_027249152.1, read as the reverse complement.
TGTCTGTTGCAAACATAGTTACAAACGAAACCGCAGTGCATCGTGATTTCTTGCTTTAAATAGTTAAAAAGATACGTATGTTTTCGGAGAAGTATGAAAGGTCGTATGATTATTGTAAGCAGAAAAAAATGAAAATGAAAAGCGAGAGACATTCCATTTGGGAGGCCGAGAGAAAAAGTCTCTTCAAGTAAGTTTGCTTTTAGCATGCATATTTTATCCGATTCGCTCGAATTCGCTTTTAATCGCTTGCTTTTTACAGCGACACTCGTAATACTCATCATAAATTGTAGTTTATCTCATTTTTAACGCAATCAGAGTATTTGGCGATTCGCTGTGTACATCAAGAGATGTTTACGTCAAAAGACTGAAGCGGAGGCAAACTGTTGAGGCAAAACAGATTTTTATCCAACGGTTCTATCTAAAGCGACCAGTTCGCCTTGACCGTGACTATAATTATACATGCCAACCTTTTTGTAAAACTGTAAAGGCACAAGTACCTAATCAGAATGTTAGACATTTTTACAAATACTAGTTTGAAAATGCGTTATTCTAAAGTAAAGTTTATCGCGAGTAAAGTAAAGTTTATCGCGAGTAAAGTTTATAAGTCGCGAGATTTATTCCAATCCTCGTGTTATTTAAAGACAGAAATGCTCGCTGAGTGACGAAAATGCCCTTCGCTTAATTTGTATGTTAAAATATGCTCTGTCGAAACCGATAATCTACATTGTGGTTCGGACATCGGTGAGCCATATTGAAAAAATATCCCATTCAATTTCCTTTCGAAACGTTTTATCGATATAAAAATCGCTGTCCACATTTAATATTAATAATAAACCTGTTTCGAGACAAACATTTTCGACCAAGCGAAACGTAAGAACCTGATCGAATCTTTGCTCGTCACGCACGAGATTGAGATCAAGGATGTCATTCGAACGGTGTTGTAAATAAGAGCAATTAAGTGTGCACACTACTCATCACTTCATCAGTAACGTTTCAAATGCTATCAATAGAGATACTAAAAGATACAGTGTAATAACTGTGTATAATACAATTGTATTTTTCTCTAATTTATATATGACATCGTCAATAAAAAGCCAATTAAAGACGCCTGCAGTGATATATTTCTTCGAAATTGTCATAATTTATTTACCGTAACGTTAGCAATCTTTCGTTAGGCTATCGTAAAGTTAATTATACAAGCGGTATAATCAACGTGTTAAATCCACGCAAACATCATCGCAAACATTAATCCTCTCCCGTATCCTTCACCGTCCACGTCATACGGCATTACGCACATTCACATTCGCATCGCATGCCTGTACAGTTACTCGTATCATGACACACAAAGCTGAATCTTTCTCTGTTTTTAGTCGGTAGTTGTGGCCGCTCGTTGTCGGTATCGCGCGAATTTCCGTGCAGTTTTCACGTGGTTTTTCGATCGGTTTTTCGCCTCGGGACTCTCGGGAGTAAGATCGCGGAAGGATTATGCATCGTTGCGCGATGGCGGGGTTAAAATCTCGACCTGTGTTAACGAGGCGTGAAGTTAAAGAGACGAATGTTTGTTAGACGCGTAGTGTGATACGACTACGGTGCATTGTGATTTTTGGCTGTGCCTTAGCCGTCAAGCGAAACATGTTCGGTCACGGTAAGTCGCGCGGTCATGGCAAAGCGAAGAAAGAGACTAATAGCAAGAAACATCACATTCGCAACTGGATGCACTCGAAGAAAAAGAAGAAACATGAGGCTAACCTCTTTCCGTAAGTCCGACTTTTGGTCTAGCTTTATGTAACAACCTAACAACAATACAACGATCGTTCTCGCGTTTCGCAATCCGGATCTCCTTCGTCGAGCTCCAGAAAAAGATTATTTTTCTTAAACCCATATTATTTTGTATAAACTATTTCGGTGACTTCGATCTTCCACAATGCGGAAAATCAAGGACAGAATTCATGTAACGTCATTCGTCGCGTTTCCATTGTCACGAATCGACGTGAGGACCGTTTTCGTGCGGTCGCGTTTCACAACGACGCTACACCGATGTCAACGATGCTCCGAATTTCAATTCACGCGGCTGCTCCTCGGGTCCCTTGTCCTGCGTAACGTGCGCGCGCGTACGTGTCTTCTGCACGAGCACGAGCACGACGACGGCAAGATCGTTCGAGATGCCTCAGCAGCAGTGCAGTTTCGATCATATCCGTCATCGATCGCGGCGATCGCGACCGTACCAACGGCAACAGTGAAGCAGTGAAGCTTTGTAGTAGCAACGCTCGCATTATCACCAACGGTGTCAGCGGAACGATGCGCTTTAAAAATCCATTGTGGCAGCATGGAAGCTACGAGTAAGTCGAGTCGAGAGGGAAAAGAATGTTCGGTGTGAATGAGTTGTAGGTTAAGATGCCCTTCACTCATCCTGTAATCCTATCACGTGTTCGCCCGGTCGAGCATGGTTGAATTCTTTCGGTAGCTCGCAGGAACGATGGGCTCGCGCCGGCGAGAGTAAAAACCCGGTACAATCTACAAGTCTACCGCCTAATCGTATCGTCTAATCAATTTATTCTGAGGAATGCTCCGTTTTTTGGTGATTTTTAAAAGACTTTACTTTTTATTTATAATCACAAAATTTCGATTTTTATATAATTAAACCAATTAACTAAATGTGTGTTCTGGCCCTAACAGTCATTTTAAATTTATGCTAATTTATTTTGCGATAATTAAAAATGTAAATATGTCACATATTATTTATTTAGACTGTGATTGCGCATATTAAATTACTGTCAAAAAATAAAGATGAAAAATGCCATTTTTATTATAATCAAAGTATTAAAACAATTTAGCAAGTAGGCGATAAGATAAATGGCTTTGAACAAGGATCAATTAGACCGACAGAACTGTGACAATTTTCTTCGAATTCCGTGCTTCGATCAATACCGTACAAAGGTTGGTATTTGTAAATACTCCACGAGAGGAATCGTAAATGTGATCTGGTGGTCGGATTCAATGATTTCAAAACTCCTGTTAGGAACCTACTTCGGAGTCACCTACTTTCTCTCCAATGACTATTTTTTCGTGGTTTCACCGAATTTAACTTTACCAAATATAATGGAATAATTGATACAAATGAGTATAGAAATAAATTGCAAAGAGCTACAATTTTCAAGTTTGTATTCAGCTATTTCTTTTTTCCTAATAATTTCAATTTTTCTGTTACATTCAACACTATTTTTAAATTGATCTTTAATGTCAAAAGTTAATAACTAAATTTCATAGAATGAGTTTTTATTAATTTTTTTCTGAGATTCGATCATCTCTGGTATTTTATCGTACGTGTGGAACCTCCATGTCCGGTACGGCACTGCCGTATAACACGTGTAAAGCTCACCCAAGGGTGGGATAATGTTCTCAGGCTCAGGGTTCAGGTCGGACAGTTTCACGACGACCGTTGACGGTGCACGGTTGCAGCACTCGTTTTGCAGTACCGGTATGCGTTTCGTACAGTCAGCGTTTTGATTCAATTTTCGATTACGTGCAGTTTAATGCTCAGTTCCGATCATTTCGATGTGGACAAGTGTTATAATAATTATTAAAAAATGTTACATGTGTGCTAAACAGAAAAATGGTCATCTGCGACATCACACATTTGGAATACGTATGGAATCATGCTGTCATTAATTCATTATTCATTTTTTATTGATTTAATTCATTATCTTACAAGTTAATTATTTTTTATCATTGATAAACTTATCGTCAATTAACTTTTATCGTTGATATTTTAATTATTAGAAAATAAATTGCAAGTCAGGAAAAAAGAATAATACAATTTGCGTAAATGATTTGCATAGATTAATCAAAGTTCGCCTGACAAACTTGGAGCCCATTGTTAAAAATAATAAAAAACGCGCTTGTGTAATATTGTGTTGCGGAATTGATTACCGTGATAGCTGTTTGCATTTCATGAAACGTGCTGCACGCATAGTATAATGTATCGATTCGATATATACGATGTATTCCAAAAGCATTCTAGTTACTACATTCGTATTTTATTCATCGAAAATTCCATTCATTAAATTCATTTCCATGTCGAGACTTAATTACCAGTCTCTTAATTAAATTCACGCGATTTTTGTCAGCGGAGCTGTAATTGTATGCGCGTCACACACTACTGATTATCACCTTGACTTTGTTCGCGAGATTTTTTCCAAGAGTAAATTCGTATATTAATAAAACGAAGAACGCAATAAAGGAAAAATCGCATTAGAAAATTGTATGAAATATTAACGTTATTCGCTATTGATTATATTATCATTGTTTGATACTGAACTTTTGATTCTTCTCTAAATGATTATGTAAAAATAGCGATAATTGAAATTCCTGCAGCGTGAAAACGTTTTATCAGCATTGTATCTTAATGCACTGACAATGAGACATTAATTAAAATATCACGCGATATTTATTCGAACATTTTTAAAAATACTGAATAATTCATAAATTATTGCTACATAATTTTCAACGTTAGTTTTGTTTGTTTTGTGTGATATCGTTTAATTATTTCATGAATATAATCGCAATTCAAAAAATATTATGCAAAAAACCGCGTTCTTACGTATGGTCCCTCACCACAGTCTAGTATAAAACCTGGCGCGTAATCGTAATTCCATTGTCATCTGCGCATGAAGAAACGAAGGTTGCGCATTGACTTTGCGAAATAGCATTTGTATTGGCACGAAATATTTCAGCTGCTTCGTAGCACAGCTGCAGTTTTCTCTCCAAGTTTGACCTAGACGAATACAATTGGTCGGGCGGGTACAGACAGGATCCTCTAATATAGTATCGCTAAAACTTATCGTTTTACGGCGCCACATGGAATTTTCTGTCGCTTTCCCTAAGTCAAAAGACCATTTTCTGTTTAGCCACGTGTACATTCTGCATTTTAAAGGAAATTATAAATATTCTTGCGTAATTTATTTTTAAAAATAGCTAATTGTATTTTTATAAAAAGCGCAATTCGAACGAGTTGTAAGCTCGACATATTTTACGTCTTTTATACGAAATTAATAATAATAAAAAATTACGCAAACGTGCATTGCTTTTAACGAAATCTTTACTATTCATTTCACAGAGGATAAAATATTTTTAAAGTAGCTTTATGGGTTTTATTTTACAATATTCTCTTTTTCGGGAAAAAGAGGAAGGATAGATTCAAGGTAAATGTTCTTCAAGAGTAATCAATTACGTTCAGTTATTAATTAGATTTTGATCGACGATACGATATGCAACATAAATCTAGTTGACGTTCATTAGCTTCTATTAGCTGACAGAATTCCGACGGTATTCAGCCCGCTAATGCAATCCACGTGCTCGGGACTTGATCAATTGGGATGTAATCGGCGCGAGCGATGTACCAGATGTGACACAGATTACATACGTAATCGTAACAAGTCTTTTATGACGGAAGATTTATACGATGTTTACACAAAAATGTAGCGTATCAACGAGCGTTTATTATTAGACGTGGAATCGTATGCATATGTTTGACAGCCCGACAGTCATTTGTTCTACAGGGAGAAGAGCTCCTGCAGTTGCTTTATATGTTTAGAACCAGTGAGAATGCGAAAGGCGATTAGATTAGACGAACTAGATAAAAGTTACATCACGCTGACTGCATAGAAGTGTGACAGAAGTATAGTGTTTCAAAGATAAAGACAAAGTGCTGCGATAAAATTACATTTCACGTAACAAAAGTTGGACTTACGAAATATGAAGCAAGTATCATTTTATTCAACCTTAACCGCGGAGGAAAGGACTCGAACGCACCCATGCAAGAAGACTAGGTGGTAGGTTCTCTTCCCGAGGATACCGGAAGTTGTACTCTCTTCCCGAATTCCGTAATACCCAGAAGAGATGTTCTTTTTATCTATCATTAATAGCCTAAGCGAATCTACATAATAGGCTTATTCAAATAAAAACATGTTTTCTAAAAATCTAACATACTAAATGTTCCTAATCGAAAAAAAAAAATTTGCGTCTTCGACAGTGGTCTAACTCGTTTTTCCAGAACTTAAGAAAGTTAATTAGTCTTGAATTAATTTTTTCAACTTCAAGAATATTTCTTTCCAGCTCTTAGCAACGTAAATTAGACTACATTGAAAATGTATCCCGTGTTTGTTTCAGCGTGATAATGTCCTCTAGCGAGGACCCGTCATCTCCGGCACAGACATCGATAGCCACAACAGGTTTCGACGTACTGGACGATGCAAGATTGGCGAAGATTAATATGACTCCTGTAACGTCACAACCAACGAAACCTGTGGTTTCGCCGACCTTGAACACCGATGCCGATGCGATAGAGGAAGCGGTGCCGATCGTGAAGACGACATTACCTAAACCGGAATTGGAACTGAAAATCGAGAAGAACGGTATCGAGAAGAAGACGAAGCAATCACCTAACGAGCCAAACGACGACTGTCTGATCAATTGTATTTACTATTCACAACAGTGCTGCGATTGCACGATAGTTTGAGATCGTTCAACGTCCTTAGTTAGATAATAAGCCGGAGAAGTAGCGTCTCGCGACTACACCACTCTGATCAATTTTAGGTCTCGAGAGGCGCCTCTCTTCGACGCAAAATTTAGGATCTGACATTACAATAAGTATTGCGCGCCGTTAGGATATTTTGTGATACACGAGAAGTATAATAGAACAATTCTATGGCGCGCGTAGAAAATTTGGTAAATGTGTACGAATGAATGTGATGCTCGTAATTATATATACACATAATTTTTTATACTGTCGCATATTTAATCGAGCATTGACTGTATGATTAAAGGCGCTTGATAAGAAGCACATGGGTAATTAATTAATTTATATTTTTAAAGATTACTTCTCAGTAGAAAAAGTACTTGCGATCTATGCAAATATTTACTGCCATTACGTGGTAAAAATCGCGTTGAGAGACATTGCAAAAGTCAATTATTAGTCCATAAGCATTCCCTCGTAATATGTTGTAGAGCAATTTTTTTATACCATTACATGTCTTCCTAACAAACTGACGTTAACGTTTGTCAATAACGCGCCTTTGACAGTATTAACCGCGACAATCATTTAGACATTTATATTCGTAATTTTGTAAATTTACGAGATAAAAAACAAACCTGCAGTCTTATAAAAGGCATAGATGTATTCTCCTTTTGGAAACAAAAGTAACGTAAATAATATCAAATTTCCGACATTGATATAAAAATGTTTATTATATAAACGAAGATATATTATTATATGTATAAACGAAAAATAATCCGAGAAGTCTTTTGTTTTCCTTTAATGTGTCAGGGCAACTAGAAGTAGTAGGTAGCAGTATTTCGATAGCGCAGTTGATGATTAAATCGAATTTTGTTTTACAATCTTGCGTATTTAATCTATTTCTATTATTCCGTAATGTATATGTTGCAATTTCTCAAAATATTATTACACGCGGATAAAATCATTAAAAACACAGTTTATAGATAATTTAAATATTTTTGGCGCAATGTTTTTTTTTATATTTATTCTATAATACCATAATTCTGTTAAAATTGCGATTTAATCATTGCCGCGCCGTTCCAATGGCATAGGAATCGCAAAGACACCCATAATATTTCATATAAATATTTATATAAATATAAATATTATATAAATATTTATATTTTGATAATAATCTCAGAGACTGCAAGCATAGTGTGTAATTTATTCAAATTTATTCATAGATGAGGACTAGATTAGTTTTGTAATATTACAATGTATGAATTTAATGTGAAGGTAATATTAAATAATATTCATTTTTTTTATGTATTGTGGATACGTATCTTCTAAAAATGACGTTACACACAACTAAAGTTGCAAAATTAAAATTTCGAAAAACAGGTAAGTACAATAGGTGCTAAGAGTCTTATTATAAGAAAAAAGTCAACAGTTACATATTCTCAAATGTGGTAATTGAAAATCTAAAATCCTAACAGCATCTATTATTATTATTGATTCGACATTTTAGGCAGGTTGGATACTTTGGTAGGCGCAGCTAGTGTTGCATACTTGTTTATTATTTGAAATCGTTTTTCGCCAATGATAAAGCAAGTTAATCTGTAGTTACTTATAATCTTTAGAATCAATTTCCATTTTTTTCCCTCTATTCAATTGTTTTCTTCTAAACTAAACTAACTTCTTTCCTTCCACTCTCCTTTATTACTCATAATTGTCACATGTTTGATTGCATGGCAATTTATAAAGTGGAAACGAATGAAACATTTCCATATATCACTAGAATAAAAACTAAAGAGAAATTTTAGAGAGAATATTCGGTTTCCATGATTTCAGAACAGCAGAAATTGACTATTGTTTGACTTCATAAATTAATGACTTCTTTTAGGAAAGAATCCCACAATTAATGGAGGAAATGCGAGAGCTCGGGAAGTTTCATTAGAGAAAGATTACGATAATTAAGATAATTGGGCATTTAAAAAATAATTTTATGAAATAAGTGCGAAAAATTCAGAACTCGCTGTATACACGATTTTGCTTCTACTGCGTTACGATTCGTATATAGGTAACGGGTGACCCTCCGAATTGAATACCCACCTATCCAAATCTATCAATTGTCTAGTATCATCAAATAACAAATACAAATATTTCAAAGTTTCGGCGAACCAGAAACTTTCCGTCATATCTTGCTGACGAGTGTGTTGAATGCTCCGGACGTTACCGATACTCGTGTAGCCAGCTTCGACTTTGGTATAATTCTCGAAAGCCTGCCGAGACGCGTTATGTTAGTTACGTTGCACAATGAAATTCCGGGAGAAGAATAACACTCACCTGAAATATCTGCCAACCCCAATCTTGATACGTTTTATTCCCCGTAAAATACCACATGTAAAATAGACTCTCAATCAACTCGGGCCTCAATAAGTTATGAGCATCGTTCGTTTTTACATACATATCCATTTGATTTTCACCCTCCATTTTCTACAGGACCATAAAACGGTAATTATGAATTTTTGACGCTGGCACTGTCGATCATAGAATCGATCTTTCGTTCTATCCGAGTTGAGATTATATTTTTCGAACTTACTTGTATATTAAAATAAGTGATTTCAGGTGCGAGGAACGTTGGCTGAATTGCGTACGTTTGATAACAAGTCCTAACAAGTTCTTCCGCAAGAGCATTATGCTCCGGCGGCAATCCATGATGCACACCTAACGCTAAAGTACCTCCTAAGTAGCATGTGAGATGATCCTACAATACAAATTTGCACATTTCCAAACTTGGGCAATATACTGGTTTTAAACTACTTTCGTATTTAAGCTATTTACCATTTTCGGTTTAATTTCTTTATTCGCGCCGACCAATTCGGCGATGAATAGATATCTATTGACCGCAGTATGTTTAACGAGATGCTTTTGCGTTCCGGCAATGCCTAACAAGTAATCGTCGCGTAGGCTAAAAATATCAACGATACAGACCTCTTTAAAGACTTATTCCATACGATTATAGTTTCAGATTATAACTTCAGAAGTATACTAACTAGTCTATGGTTTTTCCAGTTTGTAACCACTGTTTCAATAAGTATTCGTAGTAACTATCACCGCGAGCTCCTAACGTAATCGTAGCGTACTCCCGAAACTGCCCGGTATTAGCATTAATAAAAATCGGGACTAAACCATCATGCTTTTCTAACTTATGTACATGGTCGGAAACTCTTGCCGCTGCAGTCTGAAAAGATCACGTATTAAATATCCGCTATAAACTGCCTGAAAAGTTCCGATTCTACAATTACCTCAAATTTAAGTTGCCCTGTACTACGACTAAGATCACGAAACTCTAATTGAATGGAAGTAATTTCACTCGTGCTACTGTCGGGACCCCATTTGGGACTGTGCGCACTTCTAGTGCCGAGATTCACGTCGGAATATGGAACACCCGATCTGGTAGAAAATGCTGGCATCATGCGATCACCTAAATCCATCTTGGATGTCGTGGATAAATTGGTAAATTAATATTTACGTTTGAACTTTTCGGGATTGACCAAAACTGAAATTGTATCTGACCTAATACTTACAGCCTTATTTAAAAAGAGTATATCACCCGAGAGATGATATGCTGCTAGTAAACCACCTAATACCCTAATTGTAACTTCAAATAAATTAACATCTCTATTCATTGTAAACACTAAATTCTCTTCCACCCATTTCCTTGCTCTTGCATATTCTGAAACATTAAGATCCTTTTTTGTTTTTTTTTTTGCTAATGAATATCAGATATTTTAAAGTTTAACTCGTATACACACCGTCATATAATCCCATTATATATATAGTATCCAATGAATCAACTATAGTAAGGCCTAAGCCAAACCATTCGTGATATCTCTTTGATATCGGTTTAACATTATCGTGACCCCATGCATATTTCTTATACCCATTCCAGGAATGCTTAAATGCGGCTACAACAGCTTCTTGTCTACTATTTTGCGGACCTAAAAGTCCCAAGTGTTAAACTTATGCTTATTGTTGCAATCTAATCTAATTATCTATCGTTTCATGAGTTATAATCTACCACTAAATTTCAGGATGTTTGGCTTTGGCTGTGGCGGTTCACCAATTTGATCATCGTCAACTTGATTAATTTCTGGTTGAAACTCGGGCTCTTCAATTACTTCACCAGGTCCAGCACCCTGTTCTTCATTATCTACAACAACTTCATCTACTGCCTGCGAAATAAAAGGGGATTTGATATTGTCGTATACACAGATTCAAGAGATGAGCTCTTTGAGATGAGCGCTGTTGCGTACCTTCTCATACTTGGCAGTTTCTCGTACAACTTCTATATTACTATAGTCTACCTCATTGTCAGAGGTACCAGCTTTGGTTTCGCTAGGCAGGAGATAAAATATTACAAGTAAAACTGTGAATATTGCAAAGTATAGGATATTTCTTTGGAACCTGGACAACTGGTTCCATTGCTGAAAGAGAGACGAGTAGTCGAAAGATAAGTCAGTCGTGTAGATTAAAAAAAAAGAATACGTTTGCGATATTTTTCGTCAAAAATATACGTACCCTCCATAAACTGCGCGAAGTGCCCCGTGCAAACGACCCGCTATCATGTATATTTAAACTAATGTAATCTGAATTACCCGAGTCTCTTGGCGAGAACATATTTTCAGACAGGTTAACTTGTTCCGGCACGTGTGGAAACTAGTCGTGTCGCCAGAACACTTAAAGTACGACACTGCGATGAATCAGCCCAACATGCGAAGGTCCTCATTTATATGATTCGCCCAAGTATACATTCAACACGTTTTTACATTTTCATTAAATTCATATTATTGTTGCTTTGTATCGTGCATTTTGCACATGAAGCAGATGGCGTTCACGTGCTCTCACCTCTCACCTCTCACCTCTCCAGTTCACGGTCTCACGTACACGTATGTACTCCAGTCACGTATATGTGTGTTAGTAGATTTTCTAACCTAACGTGTCGGTCGTGTGTCGCACACTTGAGCGACTGCCGGTTTCGTATGAAGAGTTCTTACGAAATAAACGGAAGAATAAACGTGATAAGCGTCTGATAGTTCGCTGTTTAACCGGTCATAACAAAAGGACTAAAAATACAGACCACAATGTGCCTCGCCAATATATCCGGTGTGCCGGATAAACATTGGCAGCCCCCCTTCGTTGTGTTTGAGACCTCGTAAGTGCATCGCGTGTTTCCTAACTTAAAACTCACTCCCTATGCAACGCTAATCGATTCTAATTCTCAGGATGGGTGAAGTAACCTTCGAGTTGTACTGGAAACATGCTCCTATCACGTGCAGAAATTTCGCCGAGCTCACGCGACGTGGGTATTACAATGGCACCAAGTTTCACAGGATCATCCGCGACTTTATGATTCAAGGTAACGCAGTAGAAGCTTGTAACGCAAGAGTTTTACAAAATATCTCATTCCTAATGGTTTCATTCTTAGGTGGAGATCCTACTGGGACAGGGAAAGGTGGGATGTCTATATATGGTGAATGTTTCGACGACGAGATACATGACGATTTAAAACACACAGGTAATTTTGTGATAAACGATTAATAATGAACGTTGCTTCAATGCAAGCACTTCAATTACGTGATATTGAAATTTATACAGGTGCTGGAATATTATCAATGGCAAATTCTGGGCCAGATACAAACGGATCGCAGTTCTTCATAACGCTTGGACCTACTCAGTGGCTTGATGGAAAACATACTATATTTGGTAAGTTGCAGCAAACTAGCTGCACCTATTTATAATGTAACTGTTTATCACATATGTAATTACATATGTAAATACATATAATATATATTTTCATCCTTCCTCTTTATTTAACAGGTAGAGTTTATACTGGCATGACAATAGTGAAAAGAATTGGACTAGTTGAGACGGATAAGAATGATCGACCAGTGGACGATGTTAAAATAGTGAAAGGATCCGTGAAGAACGCGTGACTTCCCGAAGGAAATCTCTCATAAGACACAAATCATAATTTTTAACATTTTGAAACAAAAGCTATATATATCTTTATATATATCTTTATTTTCCTCTTTTATATAATTTGTCATGATTGATAAAGATTCTTATTTATTGCAACTTGCAGTCTCCGAATTGTTCTATCATTAATAATTTATACTTAAATAATTAATATTTTAAAAGTAATTTATATCAAGTACTCTCGACATGTATTATTTCACGTTAATATAGCAATCGTGTTTCCCATATTTCGTGCATCTATTTGAACTTGTAGCTGATCCAGACAGATTATCTTTAATCATTTTTTAGGTTTTAATTATTTAAATCGGTCGCTCGATATCCGACTAAAGTTTTTGTGGTAATTGGGGAAAAAATCAATTCTCCCGACGCGAAGAAGTTATGGCGACGCCATCTATTGCATCCCGAGTTTGCGAGACGAATTGACGCGAAGAGGTTATAATGCCGCCATCTGCAGCCGCTAACAACGGCTTCGTCGATAATACAATAAACAGCACTTACCATACGGCGACGACCCTGCATCGGCTGCATCGATGTCGTACTGCTCCAATCGATGCGTCCCCAACGTCGCTACAATCGTTTACTTCCATCACTTGCTCCCTTGTCGAGACGCCGAGCTCGAGGGGAAGGATCTAGCGAAGTATCCGGTCGTTGCGCAACACTTGACAATCTATAACAAATGCACTGTATTATATATCATATTATTATACACCACATTACGCATATTCACCTTACCTTACGTTTCATCCTGTATGCGGCATTACACATTTTACTCTCCGCACTTTACAACGACTCGCGCGCGAAGTCCACTCTCAGGGAAATACGGAGCGAATCGAACCGGAATTACGGTCGCCCGATCGCGGTTACGACGGGACGTACGGCGGTAATGGATCGGGATAATCGCGATATTTAATACGCACGACGCACGACGCACGACACCCGACTTCGCTCGACTTCACTCCCGGCAGTCCCGGCCCGGTCGCGCGCGCGAAATCTATTCGCGGCGGTTTGAAAGCGCCACAAGTACGAAGGTGGCCTAATTAGGAACCTGTTCCTGCTCCGTAACTGATTGCGATTGAAAATGCAATTGCAGACGGGAGACGGGAGCTGCTGTAAGGAGTTAATGGCGGTTAAAGGCGATTAATGACGTCTAACGGGATCTAATCGCGACTAATGGCGATTGCGATCCTAGCTGATAATAACGAATGAATGACGCTTCGTACGGCGTTCCCGATGACAATTAGCTCGCGATGCTCATTTTCGGCCCGTTAAGAGCGTAAAACGCGGCGAATTCGACTCCGAACTGTCGTAACGCGGCGGATTCGCGATATCGCGTTACTCCCTACCTCGGCCGGGCTGCTCCTGAGCTCCCGACTTCGCGATACGTTGCTCTCGGCGGTTACTCCGGCGCTACGAACGAGCCCGCGAACGCGCGACGTTACCCTCGGCACTCCCGACGATAGCTCGCGCACGATCCTCGCCCTCGGCGAGCCGAAATTGCCAAAAATACGGTACGACTTTCCGAACTCGAAGTGCCGCGTCGCGACTCGCGACGCGTTCCGTTGACTGCACGGATTTGAAATGCTTGCGAGTCTCGGATGACGATGCGGCGAGCCAATCAGATGGCGACTTTCAAAATATCGCCTAATTATGTGACGAGTCTATCTAGAATATCTAGATCTACGTAGCGAGCCTACCTTCCAAAAAAATGCGAAATGCACACAAAATGGCTCCCCGTACGATGATATTTAAGCGAATATGATCGAAATCCGAAATATTAGGACAGTCAATGACGAAATTGACTGTTGCATCCGGATTTTCATGTTAAGAGAAAATTCTTGAAAGAATTAGGCATTTCTAGGGTATTTCCAGTACGCTTCGGGAGAAAGTTTCTTTTGCGATCTGAATGATATAACTGATCGCGACTTGAAATGCAGAAAATGATAGAGTACGATATGGTTAATTATCGTAGGTAATTAACGCAATATTTGATGCAAGAAACTGCATTCGATAATCTTGATAATTCGCGTACGATACTTTGGCGAGTAAATGATATAGAACACAATGAAATGACTCTGAATTGCCGTAATATAATTAATTTGCACGATATTTTACATGATCGCTCTCGATGAGCATCTTCGTGAGATATTCCCTTTCTAAACTATTTACTTATCATACGACATTAAATTCAGAATTCCTGACGATAAATCATGCGCGAGATCCACATTTTGGCGAGTCGAAATAGTAGAAAATACGAAATATATCACTTCTCAAATGTGAATTGTGAAAGGTGATTTTGCATGTGACTGATATTTGAGTAGGATATGCGTACGTGTCTGAGATGTTGAAATAATCTTGATAATATAGATATATATAGAAGTATTGTCTCATAGCAATTGCAAATTGGCATTTTGCTCGAGCAGGAATCGCAGTAGATTATCATCAATAATACACCATATTAAGCTTTTGTACGTTACGCATACAAACATAACACGCATATTGGCATATTGACGACGAAAACCGAAAAGACAATCTGCGTTGAAGACTGTTTGGTCTTTGCTGCCAAAATGTCGCCGTGTCACGTTTGCAAGCTCTGTGTATCGTTTTTGCGTTTTAACGTGCTTTTTGAACATATTTTTTGCGATGTATATTGTCGTACGTCACTGCATAAATAGCATTCCATTAACTCATCGACATCGATTAATTTGTCGAAGAGTAATCGTACGAGTAACATTACGATCGCATGGATCGCATTACTTGGCATAATTGTCGTTTTACGAGACGTCATAAAATATGTTGTACTACTTTCGCGATATGATGTGATCACGAAATATAGCACGATGTGGCGTAATATGACGTAAAATGGCGTGATGTATCGCGCGCAGTTTGGGCTATCGTAAAGACTCCTAAGTAAAGTTGCATTTAATATCCTCAAATTACTAAAATCTGCTGTTGTTCGGCCTGCTTGCAGACTTCTAACGATTTTATTTTCATAGCTCGACTGTAAATAACAATTCATACGTATATTTGATTCATTATCGTGCGATAATGCATGCTCGAAATTTTTAAATGCTTCTAGAAGGAATAGCATCGCGTCATCAATCCGCGGCATCCGCGCCAACTTCGTGGCAGTTCGCGCGGTCGAAACGAAACTTGTCGGGTCGCGTACGTGTCTCTCGACGCTCCGCCTTCGTCGCATCTTTTTACCGATCAAGATGAGTTTTGCGTGCAAATAAGTATCAAAAGTGCCGGATTGAGTGACGGCGATCATTTTGATGTATAAATCAGCTCGCGGGAACGCGACTCGATACGCATTTCGACATTCGTAACCGGCGTCTAATCGCATCGCGTCGGGAACGCCGAACGGCAACGGCGTAAAAATGGCGGAAGCGCGTCCGCTTCGTTTTGCCGACGCGGGCGCTCGGAAATTCGACAGCTTACATTACGCTACCCGTGCCAGAATAATTTCGTGCGCAACTAATCTGTGATCGCGCGATATGTCGGTACATCGGCGCGTCGAGGCCGTCGAGTCGAATTCGTCGTCGCGGCTCGTCATATTCGATCGAATCGGTACGCGGGAACGCGGGGCCCCGGCCGGCAGGGCATCGCCCGCGCCGTTCGAATATATCCGCAAGATGTCGAACGGACGCGCAGCCGGCTAGCCGGAGTAGCCGGACGCTGCCGCCATCTCGTGTGACGTCGGCGCGTCACCAGTATCGCGGGCCTGGCGCCTGGCCGTGCGTGGAAGTTTCGAAAAAGAGGCCCGAGTTCGAATGCGCGGCGAGCCGACGAGGTAAGTGGCCGCCGCGTCGCGTTGCGCCGCGCCGCGCCGTGCCGTGCCTCGTGTCCCGTACCGCGCGGATTTGACAACGGCGTGCGGGAGTTAACCTGAAAATGGCCGAAACGCGCGACTCCGCGGTAGTGGCAGACACGGTGACCGGTGCCGCGTCCGGGCAACAGCCGACCATCCCGGAATCGGGGGCCCCGAGGGACGAGGACCCGTCCGGCCGTCCTGGTACGTAGGACCCCTCTCAAAACGGCGCCCCGCGCGCGCTCCAGTTTTCGCCGAGCCGTTTTATTTAAATACGAATGCGTCGAGCGTGGCCATGCAACAAGTGGCACGAAGGAGCGCTCTTGCATGCCGGACAGGTGTGTAGCGAGATGCCGCGACTCCCCGGGAGCGCGTTCTCTCGTGTCTCGAAAGCTTCGGTCGAAGTTAAGAATGCTAAAATATTTTCATGGAGTCAGATTTGACATTTAGACAGAGTTACGACAGTGTAGTTTTACTTCGAAGGCCCCTCTGAGCAGTTCGACATGTCACTTATGTAAATAGTTATGCAAACAGGCAATATATCATTATGTAAAGAGTAGGATGTAGGATTAATTTTGATTCTCAATATGATTTTGTATTATTATTCCTTAAAAAGAAAGAAGTTATATTTTTGTAATTGTAATCTTCAATCGTTAATTATAAATCATAATAAGTTTGGATTTATTAAATACTGACACTAAATTTAATTTAAAATACATGCGGAAGCAGAAATAATATTCCATGCGGCAATATTTCAAATTTTTCCTGTAATATTTTACATAGTTCACGCTCAAGAACGATAAAAATTGATGAGTCGTGTTATGACGAGTCCTTAGCGACGTATAGGCATCATTAAAACAGCTGATTTAATCCACTATTTTACGCATTAAATTTTACGCAAGAAATATTAATCTTAATTTAATTTTTTCAATTCTGTAAAAGTAATTTCTTGGGAAAAGCGGATGTTGGCACAGATTGCTCTCAAATAAGTGCAAATGAACGGCGCGTTTAGAAGGTACAAACAACTTTCGACTGAACTTTCGACTTGCGATTTTATCCAGTTTTTATTTAACATGTGTTAAACGAGATACAGTCGATAATTACTACAGCAGAATGTTTACTTGCAACATATACGGTTATTGAGCAACATTTAGTTGTACGTTTCAATACATTTTCGGTTTTGGAAAAGCTATGAGTTAGTTTTGTCCAGCGATATCTCCCCGATAAATTATTAGTAAATATATTGAATAGCCAGTAGATTGAAGAGTCCATCTGAATCAGCTTATGACTTTATCAGTGCACGCAACGATTGATCGTGATAGATAAATATTTCAGATTTATATATATCTTGAAAGATATTACCTGATGCACCTTTTCTCAGAAAGTTTATGCTACGTCTGTATATAAATCGACTTTTATTTTTATTTTTCTCTAATTCTTAATGTTTTATCTTGATCGACGATTAATATTTCTAACCGAGATAAATTAGGTTGCACTTTTTCGTGCCTGTTCTATTGATTTGAAATAATTTACGCACTTTTTAAATATTTTGTATTCTATTCGAGATTATTGAATTCTATTATTCTTCTTTCTTCACTAAGATTCTTCACTAAGAAAAATATTTCTTACGTAGCTCGCGAAATATTCTAAGCGTTCTGGCCTGTCGCAAGCGAATCAGGTAGCAAAAGGAAAGAAATATATATACATATATATGTTATAAAAAATAAAATGCACCGAGTTTCTTTCGGCGTTTTATTGCCCTGTTCGTTGCAGTGTCACTTTCCTTTATTTTGACACTGATATTTTCGCGATTTTTTCAAGTACTGCAAACTATGATTCATATACGATCTGTACACATATCCTTATTGCAAATTTTGATGATATGTTTTATAAATTTTTACTGTTAACATTATTGCAAATCAAATTTTTCATTGAAAATTAAAATAAAAATTTGCTCCCATACATATGTAAATTTCAAGCAATTATCGTCATTAGGTACAATTTAAAAAGACGATTTATTCAGATTGTTTTAACTTGACATATGTAAATATACTGTGTATAATAAAATTTTAATTATTGTCGCTCTGTGAAACATATATAAAGTTATGCATACGTGGCGGTTGGTATTATCGCGATTGCAGTTGCCTGCTGATATTATGGTAACACACGTTGCATTAAATAATATTTTATGAAGCAATTCTTGTTTGTGAAAAATGTTTTGACTTAAAAAAAAACGGGATAATTGCAGATATAAATAATTAAAAAGTTGTACATCATTGTAAAGTTATTAATAATCTTTTGCTTTTGTGATACATACCACTCTCCATAGAGGACACTATATGAAGTTAATTCTCCAGAGAAACTGCACTGATTAGTATCAGTCTATAAATTTGAAATATAACAAACCTGCATAATTTTTGCATTATATTTGAAATATGTGTTACGAGAGTATTTACATAATCTTAATTATATTAATGAGAATCACAAGCAAAATTTACATATATAAATTTCTATACCTGATAACTATTAGGTATATTAATTTAGATATGTTAGCGAAAGTAAAAATGTCAAAAATGACACTTTTAATTATAAAAATATACAATTTTTTCCATGCTTATTTTCGATCATTTAATACATACATAGATTTTTCTGTCATTAAATTAAATTTGCTCACGAAATGTTAATTTTGATACTTGGCGCCTTGTAAGATCTTTTTCTTTAGCTTTAGGTTACACAGTACAATATTAATGCAGAAATCGTATATGTTTTTAGTGGAGGAGAATACAAAGACTGTTGTGAGTGAGGCTGCAGACAAGGAGCAAACCAAGCAAATTAACGGCGATGTCGGTGAGTGACGATTGTATATTAACATAACATTATCTCATTTCCCTTTTAATAATGAAAATATTTTCTATCAACTGTAATTTCGCGTTTTTTTACTGAACCAGACGGTTCGAGATAAAAATATCGGTACAAAAATACAAAAATATCTGTGAAATCATCATCAGAAACATTCCTAATTAAATCTTTAATTTCATGTCTATCATTCACTTATTGAACGAATCAATAAGAAGTATATTTGTAGAACGCTCTTTAAATGTATATTTAAACCAGAGCTGGGATTCATAGTTGTGCATGCATTTGGGCCGGATTTGTCGACTTTATGTGGTTTTTGTTTGTAGAATCGCTTAAAAATTGCACTCGGTTTTAAAGAAATGTCATACGGTTTTAAAGAAAACGCACGTGGTTTAAAAAAGCGGCATGCGTTTTATATGCGTTTAAAAAAATCACATTTGGTTTAAAGAAAACCGCACGCGTTTTTAAGCGATTTGAAAAAAAACTACACGAAGTCGATAACAAAGTCGGTCAGAAATGCGCAATTAAATTCTGGATCTAATTTTAAAAACCCAGTTTCAACCTTTATTAACAAACTATTCACGAGATTGTGAGAGGAATATTTAAAAGCGAGTTATTTTAAACATTTTTAATCTAGATTTTTAACTTTGCGCTCACTAGCATAATCTTTGACAAAATCTCGACACATCTCTAATGAGAATTTTTATTTTGCACTTTTTACATAACGCACCAATGATCATGAAAAGAATATTTGAGATATGTACATTCAAATATTATAGTATTTTAACAATTGAATTGTTCAGCAAGGTGCGTGAAATCAAAGATTTTATCGAAGATTTCTTCAAATATCCTCGAATTTGTCAGAAAATTCAAAGTTCAGAATATATAGAACAGCTTGTTATTAATAACGAAATACCTATTTTGCTGAATTCGACTGCGTTGAAAGGACGTGAGAATATTCAGAGAATTTAGCTTTTGGCGCAATAACCATGTAGGAAAAATTTATTGAAAAGGTACATTATACCAATACGCGCGCGCCGTATTCATCCACGTTCGTCATTATTATTCTGACGAAATCCAGCTGTCGCTGACTTTCTTTTTTGCTCCTCTTCGTATGCGTATAAGATCCCATCATAAATTCAAGATGCTTCCGCGTTTTCCATCTCTCGGGTTTCAAAGTGGGTGGGTGAACGGTACGATTCTGATTTTAGTAACTTCGGGGCTACGGCACTCGATAAGCAATGTCGAGGGTGAAATGCGGGGGCGTCGAAACGGTCGTAAATTACGTCACCGCCCACCGATTACTTCCACCGTTCTGAAAGGACAACCTTGACCCTGATCCGTCTCCTGCAGGCACCCGAAAAGTCCGCGCGCAGCGTACTTAGCGTGTAAAAGACGGCACGTTTCGGCTAAACCGCTAAACCGTAATCGACGCATCGGATTCGCGCTAGAGTAGATTCGCGTGTCGCACGCGATCCTGCACGAGTGAGCAGGAAGTATCGAGCGCGACGCCGATAAGAGGATTGTGCGATATTCCATATGAGAGGACACTGTCGTGACTGCAGTGAGATGAATCTGCATAGCCGATTGAATCCCCCGACACCCCAAGTCTCGCGTTATGGCCGCAAATGTAATATGAATGTCTTAATCTTGGAATAATCCGTGTTAGTCTGCTTATATCTATTGTTTGCGATATCCGCATTATTCTACTGCAAACTAACGTAATTGAGGCAGAGTTAGAAAACGGTTTATCTGTTTCTTCGAGATATATGGCAGAGGTACCGTTAGAAAA
The DNA here is from genome assembly GCF_030848795.1 of Temnothorax nylanderi. NCBI lineage: Eukaryota > Metazoa > Arthropoda > Insecta > Hymenoptera > Formicidae > Temnothorax > Temnothorax nylanderi. Next base: position 342,207 of record NW_027249152.1, on the reverse strand, counting down.
ACGTATTGCGATTGATATAAAAAGATCGAAGGCAATTGAAATTGGAGTTATGGTATTATCGAGAATATCCCCCGCATTTTCGATACGGCACGATTTCTTTTATCGAGAATCCTTGTTAGAATTACAAAATTTGATCGGAATATCAAAGATTTAAGTTCAGCTCGTATCGGAGCGCAAAGTCGGTGAATTCGAAGCACAATTACACGATAGACCGGATTTTTGTTCTCGATAAAAGCAGTTTCAATACTTTTAATACGCTATTTAGGATATACGCAACGTAGGATATAAACTTAGGATATGAACAGTTAACGATTGCGTACACAGTGTACATGAGCGCGCGGGCGGGCAGGCGATATATGCGTATTTCGAAGCCCGGTAGCCGAGCTTAAGCTTGCGCCGTTTGGCCGCCCTCGCTCTCCTTTTCTCCACTTGGTGGGTCGATGCGCTATCTCTCTCCGACTTTCTCTCTCGCTCTCGCCCAACGTCGAAGCCTCCCTCTCTCTTCCGCCGGGTTGCTCCCTAGGTTCTCTCTCATCCCCAGTGCGCGCATCGAACCCGTCCTGGACGAAAGTCCTTCCCGCTCCGTCGCACGTAGGACGCACGTTTCCTCATCCCGACGCTCGACGTTCCCGACGTTTGCTTTATTGGATTCGCGATCGTTCTCGCGATCGGTCGTCGTGTTTCCGGTTCCTGTGAGCGTCGTGCGACGATAGAACGTCAGTCACGATCATGCGAGCGATCGCTCGACGTGGGTGGATTTAGGGAGATTAGTTTGGTGCATATTTAATATGGTGGTGTTTTCGCGAAGGAAGGAAACGTTCGTGATCGATAAGGTCGATTAAAGGAAACGACGGAACAGGATTCTCGCGGATGCTGCATGCGACGGAGAGCGCGATGGTAACGATGATAGATCGAGGATAATCGCGATCGGCCACCATCTAAGGATATGGAAGTGGTTGGTAAATATACGATCGCATCTTACCCAAACCGCCAAGAATCTGTGATCGATGTATAAAATCGCGAATTCCGAAAATCGAAGCGTCGATAATCCGCGAGAAATGACATGAAAATTCTTTTCACTTATGTCGCCGCGCACGGTATAGGATCGAGCGTTATGAATTTCAATGAACGAAGTATCTGGAGCAGACTTTACGTTCGTACGTTATTTATGAACTTCAGAAAGAATTGATGAAATTATAATTGTGTTTTGATCCCAGAATTATCGCGGACGTAAAAAGGTTCATTAAAATTGTTGTGAAATCGAGGTTTATATCGAAAACGATCGCATTGTCGATGTGCGCTTATTAAGATGCTTTTGGACACTTTCTATAAATTATATTTTACGTTTGTAACATATTGCTATGCCAGATAATGATTTTTTTTCATAACTCATCTCATGTGATCCGTGCGTGCTATCCGTCAATTTATCTAATGGTTTTTTTAAAACTTAACAATTAAAAATAACGACTAGTAAACAAAATTCAGTGTACTATAACCGCGAATTTGGTGCGGACAAGATCGCTGAAAAATAGATAGAAAGCAATTGGTATTGCGGCCGATAAATTGGAATAGTCAATGTTATCGAGAAAGAACAGGACAAAGCCGCGAATTGAAATTAAACGTAGGGAACAATTGGAGATCGCTAATTAACATCGGATTTTCGATTTGTCCGAAGGAGGTTGGCTTCTCTCCGCCAACAAAGGCGCGGTTCAATTTCTCGTTGGACCCTTCCAGTCCGCGAACTATCGATCAACCTGGCGCGCTTTGACGTATAAATAGCGTCGTGTTAATTTTACACATACAGAAACGGTCGACCGTCGACCGCGTTGTGTAGACAGAGTTGGTTTTTATTTAATGAATCAGAATAACGGACGCGATATTTTGACGGCGGCGCATCTTCCCTCTTCAGCCTTCGTCGCGACTTGGAACCATTCGCATCGATTTGTTAAAAGTTTCGTCGCTATACGAAAGGCGAGAAGCAAACATGTTTACGGAAAATTTATGGTTCTTATAGAGATAAAATTTCATATTGACATATTAAACTGTCATATTTAAGACGAAACGATAAAATGTTTCTTTCAAAAATATTGAAATATAGGATATAAAATTTTTGTTTTTAATAATAACGTGCATAAGAATAATAAATGAGTGATTATTTCGGATTAGATTATTAATAATACTAATTTCACACATTAAATAATGGCAAACGATATAATAAATATTGCGCAAAGGAGCAAAAAATAATTTAGATTATATTTTAATTTGAGCAAAGAAATTGACCATTATCGATGTTTTTTTGTACGGACTTATAAAATAAATTTAACGATGTCATAATGAATAAATCATTAATAATTTTGCCTCGATATTTTCTGTTTTAATGTCATTTGCACGGCCGGATCTAAAGCTACGCTTTATTTCATGAATATTCATTGACGATATCATTTCAAATAATAATTTGAAATCGAAATTGTGCGCTAATTATATGCATTGGGATTGATTTGCTATCTAGCAATAACAGCCAATGACAGCCGTCAAAACCGTCGCGCTTTCAATCGCCGTATAATATGTGCCCGTTCGGTTAGATAATTGTATCGAGGTCAAATGTCGATACAATCGATATATATCGAGTACCGCTTGTTATGGGAACCGTATTCGATTCGTATTGCCACATTTTTCAGAGGTAGGATATTTAGCTTGCAATTTTTCAGTCAAGTACCGTAACGTGTGAAAAGAAAATAAAGGCCGAGAAAAATAGAGAAGGAGATAGATATAGAAGCTCGAAAAATCGAGAAGTTGCCGATCTTAATTGTTAAAATAAATTATAGTCTCAATTCTGCGCATAGGAGAGAAATTTATTGACGCTTCGATTTTTTCCGATACGTGATAATTTCCCGATACCTTTTTCTTTCCAATTTTTTAAGATGCTGTCGATCCATCGTCGTGCCATCGCCATTGTCGGTCGTTTCACAGTGAAACGACGACATTGAAAAGAACGGTGCTTACGTCGGAATCCAGTGTCACTGTAACTTGATCAAACGAGACTCGGACAATGAAAGAATCGCACGAGAAATGTATGAACAAACGATTCTGACGGTTGAAAAGATTTGAGGAACGAGAGTGTTAGACTGCGTCATTCGTTACGAATCGGATAAGTTTGTCAGTGTCGTTTAAAGATTCCGCGTGTTTTAGGCTGCGAATTTAAACAAGCCGTTATTTTCTTCGTAGTATTGTTTGTGTGTGTACTCACGTGAGTGTCGCGCGCTCCGTCTCTGAACGGTAGGGTGGGGTGGGGTGGGGGTAAGGGCCGATAAGCGTAGCGCGGCGCGCGGTCGTTTTTTAATTCGTCTTTTGCGCTCGTGTGTGTCTCACCTCGGTGAGCGGTCGCTGCGCCAATCTGTCGCTCTCGGAAGTGGTGAGTTTGTTAGGCCTCGCCGACGACGACGAGGTTCTCGCGGGTACGTCGGAGGAGAGCAGAAAACGCGCCTTGTGGCAGTTTTACTCCACGGGCATGCTTACCCACAGCCACAGTGACGGAGAGTTCCCGATCTATTCGCAAGGTGAGTGCTTAAGATAAGTGAACATAGTGCGGGGATATAACAGATGAACTAAGATACAAATGTATAGTGATAAATATCGGTGCGCGCGCGATGATAGGCGGGAATTGGTCGATAGGTATTTCCTGCGCGTTGAAACTTAAAGTAAACTTTACCTGATTTAAAAAATGAAACGGTCTTTTAATACGAGGTATCGGATGAATATCGGTATAAATAGCAGTAGAATCGATAGTTATAATTGTGCTGCGATCGTTGCGCTTCGTCGACTCGCTGCGTCAACAAAAATCTATATCGTCTAAAAAACTATTCTCTTGCGCAGGTAAATCATACGTACGTCATACCTGCATTTATAGGGCTTACATATTTTTATACGTAGCGGGTGTATAACAAACGCGCGCGCCATGTGTGTGCTGCGTATTTGTATAGCGATATAATGAGGGGATCGATCCACGTACGGTACACTGTCCACGCTTTTCGTCAGACGCGAAATTGCCGTCGTCGTTTGTGTTATAATTTTATCGCGAACGATACTAGCTACGACTATCTGGCGTATAATTGATATTAATATTAAAATTATGAATTAATGAGGCAACAATTTATAATTTAAAATATAACAGTGCTCATGAATAATAATAATTCGGAGATAATTGTGCGCGTAAAATTGTAAATATCCATAATTATTATATGGGAAAAATAACAGATACATCGATCGCGTCATATATAACACTTTACGTTATGAGTGTCGGATAAAAGATTTTAATGAATAAACGAATTCTGTTATTTTTTATTGGAGAGGGATTAATTAAGTAATACCCGTCACGCATTAATTATGCTGAATTACTAGCATATGTCGATTAAGAGCGATAAAGTAATTAGCCAGCACATTGGAAAGTAAAAATTATAAATTTACAATTTATGCGCATTTTAAAATATATGCACATTTGAAAATATTGATGCTTACTCACAATTTCAAAAATAATTTCTACTCTTGGATCACTATTTTTACGTTGTATAGAAAATTGAACGCCTCGATATTTTTAGATATTGTTCTCGTAACAAACACTAGAAAATAATTGAGGATGTTCTGTAATCGATAAATGGTATGTGGTATGCGTATATTTGTGGAAAGTTATTGATACCTGATACTTTCAAATATTTTTAATTTAACGTACGTATCACAGCAGAACACAGAATATAATGTCGGCATATAATATAAAACATTAAAAATACAAATTATTAAAAAATTATGGAAAAGTTGAAAAAAGTTTTCGCGACACAGTATAAAGTTTCTTAACGACTTTTTCTATTCGCACGATGTTCTCCGCGCCAGTCCCAAATCGTCAGTCAACCGATAGACAGAACAAATTTTTCAGAAGACGACGACGTATCGCCGTATCGTTCGCAATGCGCGAAAAATATGTATGAGAAAAGTTGCAGATGCCATCGTGGAGCGTAGTTGCATACGGAATCCTCGATAAATCGCGCGCTACACTGCACACCCGGTCAAATCGAAAAGAAAAGCAATTTGCATTTCGTTTTCCATGTCATTTCACCTGCTTCGAGACGCGAGTCTTAATGGCCAGAGCGAATAGGATCGCGTCTCGCTGTTCTCGGTGGAATGTCAATCTCTTTATAAACAAATGCGGCGTGAAAAAGCGGCTAAGAAGTTATGCCCGCAAAATTTTTATGTAAAAGATGAAAACGCGTTCGTTATTAGTTTTTACGTCTTCGTCTCTGTTCGTTTGTTTCGATAATTTTACTATTGAGCAAATTTTAACTAAATTTACAATCACACATTGCGGAAATGCTATATTAATAAATTCTGCTAAATGTTATTTCGAATATGAAAAGATTTACGTGGAAAGAATATATTACATATCTTAAATGAAATAATTACGTCTGGTAGCAGCCGCGTTATCATACTTTCCGTCTCGCGTTTCATTTTATCACCGAAATAATCTCGAATTGGGGAGACAGTATTTCTGGAATGTAGAGATATCCACTTTGCTGTACCTGGTGCTTTTTTCATTATCTTTCCGGTGATTAGTCATTGGTACTTATGTTAGATGCAGGTAGAAGTGAAAGACGGAGTAAGAAATCGCAAACACGTTTAGGGCATCACCGCCGGGAGTCTTTATTGCACTTCACCATATTCTCACCGACAAAGTTCGGTTGACAAATCACGAGGTCCTGATAAAGAGGCCACTTTGGCCCTCGCTGGCCTGATCGTTCCGATTCGTCGGCAAAAGAACTGCGCGAAGGTTGAGAGATTTGCAGGGATTCATGACGAGCGTATGGGAGAATGTAGAGATGCAAGAAGCCGTACAAATGGACTGCGGTACTTTCTTTTTTTTTTGCCATAAATCTTCCTCTATTCTACTGGCAACCGTACCACGGAACTATCTTTGGCCGTAAGGGATCGAAGGGTGACGGGAGCACGCGTTTATCATGTCCACGTATTGTAGGTGATTTTTCCTTCGCTTGGCGGAGAAACGAGAGTCATTTCGTTTAAGAACGTGATTACGGAAACAAGCTCGCTAATAAAATGATGAGGGTGCGGTGTAATGAGGAGTCCTACGAATAAACATCGTGATTCACACAGTTTACACTGTTCCTGTTTCTACTTCTCACGCGCGAATTGCTTACATTAACCCTTTCAAGATGATTTTTTTGCTGTTTAAAATTTATATTTCGGGATATCTTTTTTGAAATACAGATATATTGATATAGGTATATAAGTTAAAAATACGTGAAAATAATTTAATATGCGATTTTTTATCTTTAAAAGACATTTTTACTACATAATTTTAACTCCTAAAACTAATCTATCTTGAATTTACTTGATTTACTTAAATTTTTTGTGCAAAGGCATTTTATTGAACGTCAAAGTTTTAATCGTGGACAGTCAACCTCGACGATGTTTTTGCAATAATAAACAGCGTTTTCGAAGGAACTGAGGAATATAATTCATCGTCTGCGTTGACTTAATTGAAATCCATCTCGTCGCGTTCTCATTCGCGCGGCATAAACGTATCAGCGAGTATTACGGGCTTGCTCGCGCGTCAAGGAACGGCATTAAATCTCACGGTAGGAATTAAATTTTGCGCAGTCTCTTGGTGGACGTCCGTGGAGATGGCGACCAAAATTCGTCTTTGTTATTTCCGTGTCGACGGGAAATTAAGTCAGAACTGTCGGCCTGAGGAACGTGAGATGTCAACATTAATGCAAGTAGAATAAAACGTGTTTGCTGCATGTAGGCACGCGTTAAAGGGACAATTGAGAGTAGCACTAAATATATTTTGAGTATTTTGATATTCGCGTGGTCACTCGGTTTAGTCTAGCGTTTAAATATAAAGGTGTCTTTTGTCAAAATCAATGGTCCATTTAAATTAAATGAATTTTATTGTAGTACGCAAAACGGAAACTTATTTATTTATCTATCTAATTAAAAAGAATATAGGCGTAGAAAACCGAACTTAAGTTTTCGCTAATTTTTAACCTAAGATAATCTAGAAATTGCACATAGATAAAACATTGATAACATAATTTTCTCTCGCTTTCGGTAATTAATGGTGAATAAATAAAACCGGAACGATGGAGATGTTACTTTACATGCAGTAGGTAAATGGTGGTAATCTCATGAATCTCGGGAGGAGGAGCGTGCTTAAACGTACGGAGGCATTCGAGCAGCGCCCAAATTAACGAATACCCCGCGAACCATTTGGTCAGCTGGAAAAGAGATTAATTTAATTTGCATTTAATCAGTGTGCAATCTTCTATATGAATATTCATTCCCTCCCTCCGCAATGTTTCCCTCACTCTTTCCAGTACAAAACATAGGATTCGTGCTGGTATTCATCGACGTGTATTTTGCTGTATTGTCACGTTCCTTGTCGTTCATTTACCTTACCCTTCGTTCCTGATTTTTTATTTGTGTGATTGTAGCCGTGGGGCGCACTATTTTGTATTGCATGATGAGAAAGTGCAATTTGGAACTAGTCAAAGGTGTGCGATTGCGGGTTATTTTGCATGGAATTCCTCTTTTATCGCTGATGCAGTACAGTTTTATGCAGCTTTATGCAGTTTTTGTCCGAGCAGATAAAATTATTGTTGTCGCTTGGAACGTTACATTGGTGCAAACGATGAAATAATGAATACGTACAATGTAATAAAATGTGAAAGATAGATGTTTTAATATAATTTTTACTAAAATTAATTATCAATTATCGAAATTTTGTACAATGCAAAAAAGATATTTGTTAATCTCCGCGAGCGTAATAAGCTATAATGATAAAAATCGCGTGACGGTACCCGAACCGCAATTGTTCGCACTTGTTCGCACTTGATATGAAAGAAAAAAAGCGGAACCGCGCCCACTTTGTAGTTGACTACAACTTGCTTTGCAGAACGAGTACTGGGGATAAAAGAAGGCGAGCAACTTCGTCGTTCGCTTCTGTACCGGCCGACTGAGCCTTCGGAAAAGCTCATCCTCTTAGTACTGCGTTAAATATTCACGAGAATCTCCATTTTTAAGCGTAGCGTTACCGAGAGTCGCGAGGATTCCCGGCGAGTTGGTACCCTCTCCGACTTCGTCTGGCAACGTCGTCGTCTCTGGAGAAACGTGCCGCCACCGTTGCCTACACAGCGACTTTAAAGACAAAGGGCTCGTTAAGATTGTCGCGTTCAAAATCAGTACGCCTACGGTTAAAGATGACCTCCGGTTTCATTAATCCACCGTCATAAATTGTCAGATTTATGATTCAGTCTTAAGAAAGATAGTGTTTATCTCTTCGGCATTGCTTTCTGAAATATGAAAGCGCAACTCTCAGAGAGCGTTTTTGGAGTGTATAATCTCAGGTTTCTTAAATTTTCAGATAAAATTATATTTTAAATTGTGCTGATAGGATTAGTTATAAAATAAATTAACACTGAAAGAAATGTATATTAATATTGAAACGATATTTATTTTAACTCTTTATGAATTTAATGTCACAAACTTGGATAACATCGCATATGCAAAGTTTATTATGTTAATTTTGGTTTTTCATGTAACTTTACAAAATTTTGTTATCTCGTTGCAATTGGAGTCACAAAATCGTCGAAGTCTTCCGTATCCTCATCGATTTCGTGAGAAGCAATATCCTCCCAATGCTGTTCTTTCAAGCTATCGGTACTTCGGTCGATCCAATCAGCAGGGCGAACTCCAGTGCGGAAATCAGCAAGGCCCACAGAGCTGAGTAGCGTGTTCAGTTGCGACAGACCGCTATAAGCCGAGGGCAACGCGTCAATATATCCGTTAGCTATCGACACGTCGTCGTATGGCAGCTCCGGTGAATTAGGCCGGAACTGTTCGAGATGAACACCATAATCGTTGTAATCGATATATTCCCCGTTTCGTTTTACCGAGATATCCCACGGTCCGTAGAAACTGTGTCTTCCGACGTTTTGCCAGACAGTTCTGCGCCCTACATTGCCATTGCAGCAAACGTTCTTGTTAGTTGAGAGATGGAATAATTATTTTTCTCCGCGATAATTTACAAATAGTTCCAAATATTTGAAAATATCTTCGTTCTTGGCACTGTGGACAAGTATCCGTCGCATATTACGATTTTTGAAAATCTATAACGTTAGCATTCCATTTTTAGAATTTCAGATAGTAATTGATAGAATTCTGGCTCTTCTCCAAAGAGTTGTAGAACTCTTGATTCTTTAAGATATCGTTTCAGATATCTAACTCAAAAGTTTACTTACCAAAATTGCTTATAGGTGTTGACGTGACTGCGATCGTCCCTATTAGAGCGAGAACAAAATGAAAACGACTGCGGTGTTCCATTGATAATAATTGACGCTCTGTTACTTCTTAGTTTACAGCTGACACTGGCCTTTAGTATTTCGCACAATCGCTTATATATACTGCTGCAATGTAGGCAAATGTTTGACCATGTGTTTAGCAGGTGATGAAGTCCTTGCAGCAGTTGTAGCCTTCCGCGGGAACTAATTATTGTTTATCCACTCATTGAGATAATCCTCTTAAATCAATTCGGGGTGGGGGGATGACGGAGATCTTCAAGATTATTGTAGTTTTGGATATTCGTGAAATGTATCGTCATAGGTATCAAATAATATTATTACTATATTTTATCGTATTTATTTAATAAGGAAATTTGCTTACAATACCACAAGGGATATAAAGGAGCCACTTGTATTTTTTGTGACTTGTATTAGGAAGAAAAAGAAATTTCTTACATGTTTAAAATAATAAGAAAATAGTAGAAAATAATACATTATATAAACTTTTAAATAATATATACTATATAAAAGTTATATAAAAGTTAGATACAGCTTGTTAGCTCGAGTTAGTGAAGTTCCCTGGACATTTACGCTTGGATGTTCTAACTGCTTCTTCTTAACGACCCCAGCCGGCACTATTAAAAGAAATAATTTTTCTTCATGTTAGTCGCTTCATAATAGTTGTGTTTAACTTAAATGCTCACTTTTTGTTACTTAAATATACTATCGCTGACATCTTTTTAATTAAACATACTTGTTTTGCATGTAATGCTCATTACGAGAACTAAAAATAAAATGAAGCAGAAGTTTATGAGTTCCATAAAAATAAAAATTTTCCACTTGGTGTTTAATATGTTTCTTTACAAACATGCGTATGGAATGCTCAACAGAGTATATCTTCCTCTTTAAATAGTAAATTTTTCGGTCACAATGAGTGTTTTTAAGCAACGAGATTGAATGGAGGATACGTAATCAAAATCTACAAAATTAATTTCAATTTTGTTTCTTACCCGACATGAGTATAAGACACAGTAGATGATCTTCGCTTTCCCTCTAAAATTTGACCTCCGTTAACAATGTCATCGTCATTGTCGTCATAGATAGGTCTCCTGTACCAGAAGAATGGAAATCCGTAGTATGCCGTGTCTCTGGCAGCTAATTCTTCTCGACCGCCTGTAAGATGAAGATTACAACATTAATTATGCAGTATCTTTAGTCACATTATTCAGGATGCATTAACACTGAAAAAAATTTCTTTACTTAATTTTTTTATACTCTGATATTACACTAATATATTTATGTTACTATTGTATCTAAATTTTCATTTAGTAAAAAAATTTCTTTAGAAAGGGAATTAAGTTTTTTAATATATATCATAGTCCTTTCTTTTTATTATAGGATTAAAATGTATGAAAATATAAATTTTTCTATATATAAAATTATATTAATTTTTATAGTTACAAGATTTCTCTTCGGAAAATATTCTCAGGAGTATAAATATGTCATAATCTTCAAACTACAAATTTTGCAAATCTGATTTAAAAATTGAGACTATGATTAGAGTTACCGTTTGTATATAATTGGTAATCGGATAAAGTTGAAGCTAACTTACCATCGTCAAATTGCGGAAGTGGCAGGGCGTTAACGAAGTTAAGCACCGCGAAAACAATTGCGAGGTACGTCGCGAATCTCATTGCGTTGCGCCGGACATAAATCGTACTTAATAAGCGCTGAAGTTCGGTCTGAATTACTGTGCGACATTTTACGTTCTTATATATATACTCATCTTACGACTTATTTTGCACTTTTTATTAAATAATGAGTGACACGTTAATTTGGAGACGTGACTCGAATGACTAATCTCGCTAATAAAGTCAGCAAACGGTAGCGTTCTGGTTGGCGAATTGTTTGTTACGCATAGCCTGAACACTTCGAAAAGAATTTCGCACATCTTTGTTGACAAACGAACTGCCAACGATGACTTCACTCTTATTCAGATATTTTTCTACGTTTAAATAAATCACAATCGCGATAGGGAACCAAAGCGTAATTTTCCATCGTGCCTTTTTATTTATTCGCGATGTGGGATCCTACACGATGTTTGAAAGTGATACTCTTTCAATGGGTTGGTAGCTGAAATGCGCAATTGGGACCTATGTAAATTATTAATGCTTTTTTTTTATCGACGCTTACATAATTTCCCAGGAGAGTCGATGCTGCGCGGGTCGCGCGGTACAGAACGCCTGCCTGTGTCGACGTTCCTCGTGTATTTGCGCGATCGGATGCGAAACCCTTTATCGATCGTCTCGCCCTTCTGAAACAACATCGCTGTCGTTTAAAGTACTCCGCTGAATGCGAGAACCCTAGGACTCTCGAATAACAGTCATTCGATCGGATTTACCAGACTTAACAAGAGCACTGTCCGCGGCGAAATAAGCGTCTTGTCAAGTTCTGTCCATAAGCGCGTGTCGCTCTTTGTATGTTTAATTGACACGGTACTAGCTGTGTACACGTTATTACGTTCGCAGACGAATCATTACGAGCTTGTCTAATTTATGTTCGTTACCAAGCCGTAAAGCGACTTTAGTCCCGTTCGCTTTTAAAGCCTGACGTTTATTCCTCACGGACTGGAAACGTATAGGATTAATGTCTGATCTCAGCGGTTCGATGAAAGTCTCGAGGGAAGCGATCAAAGATGATCTATCACTCTGTTGAAAAGTGAGACGTATCATTAGGAGTTCTTCTTCGATTTAGTCCTGTTATCGATACGAACAATTCCATTGACGATTACCATTAAGCGATTACGGTTTCTGCACTAACGATAAGTTGAAAAAGCAGAATGTTATCGATACGAGTGGTATCGTTTACGTCATTTATTAAATGGATGGATCATTTTTCCAATAAAAAGTTATATTTCTTGTTTGCTAAAGATTTAAAATATTATATTAATATTCAAAAAGAAATTACATATTTTGTTTTGTTAACTTAAACAATAATTCGTGAAAGTGTATGTACGCGGATTAAAAGTCTGTGTAATTTAATTATTATTAACTCAATATGAATAACAGAATAATTATTCTAATACAGCATTTTATATCACTGTCTAGATAGAAGTCTTGTTTTCAGTAACTTTTCTGATATACAATTGTAAATTTTTTTTAAGCCACTACACGTAGCTTTTTTATTTATGCTAGAAAAGATTATTGTGCGTTGCGACGACAGAGACGTCCTGTTACCACGAATTTTCCTTTATCTTCGCGATTTTATATCACTCATATATTACATATGAATATTATATGTCAATATTTTTTCCAAAAATTACAGTCTATATTAACATTGCATAATAAAAAAATAGTATATAATATTTTCCTATGTATTGACAACGATATTTTAACTATAACATAATCTGTAATTTTTTTATGAATTTAATTGCCGCATCGAAACATCGATAATCTCGAGGATTATCGAATTAAGGATAAACTTTTCGATAAAAGTAATTTTATCAAAATTAGAAGCAATAATTCATACTAATGACATATTGTTAGTGAAGTTTATTCTATTATATAATAATAACAGAATTCTAAATTTAAAATGTTTGTAATTGGAATAATGATTTTCTATTTTTTCTCACTGTGTCTTTAAGAAGAAAGCTGCTTTAAGGTAGTTCTCCGGTCCTTATACTAGAGAAAATCGATTTTCTCTAGATTTTCTTGAAACTGTGAATATACGTTAATTTAGGTGTGCTTTATGCGTGGTATAAATTTCAGTACCTCTTCCGGTATAAAAAATAAAGATACTGAGTCTCAAAGTTTCAACTTTTACTAATGAAAAGGTTTTCCAGGCCAAACGGTAAGAGATACGAGGTTGGCCAAGAGGACCAAAGTTGCTCCTCTCGTCGAGTTCTATAAGGAAAAAATGCCAAAATTAAAAAAAAATTAAATTTAAAATTTTTTTTGGTAAAAATTGAAACTTTGAGGCTCAGTATCTTTATTTTTTATACCGGAAGAGGTACTGAAATTTATACCACGCATAAAGCACACCTAAATTAACGTATATTCACAGTTTCAAGATAATCTAGAGAAAATCGATTTTCTCTAGTATAAGGACCGGAGAACTACCTTAAACGTAGGTTAAACTAGTTGTTGCTGAAATTTGATTAGTTCGAAATTTGATAAAATAACTTAATTTACTTTCTGCCTTTGAATGACATGTTTTAATATATTCACTCCTACACTATCTACATATCTTCTAAAATCGCCGATCTATTTTAGCGACGGATTGAAAATTCTTTCAAGGCCATTTTCTTCGCCACTGAACTTGGAGAATGACGCTTGGCATCTCGATATTTCGAAAATTTTTTCCAGCTCGTGGATACAAAAAGAGGGATCCTTTTCCTCAGTGTCCGTAAAAAAATACTCACGTCATGAGATTCTCGATGGCGACCAAGGCGCTTGACGCTTCGTCGATCGATTATCGTTATTAGGTTACCGCTAACTAACGCTTTGAAGTAAACCGTGCGGCCGTGCGTCTTTATTTCTCACAAAGAATGTCAAGAAATACTTACTCCTATGAGATTTTTTCCAATCATCACGTCGCAAACAATATACGATGCGAAACGACGCGGATATCAAGAGCTCCGTCGCATTGATAAATGTTTGTCGAAGTACGTGGAGACGGATAATGCATCGTCACGTACCGTGAATGAACAAACGTTCATTGAATAGTTAAGATCTCGTGACGCGTTTCCGGTTGCAGAATACACTGCGTTTCGCTTGTTTTCGCTTGCTTTTGTTTTATCGAGCTACAGTGATTACTCATTCCTTTTTCGTCTCGAACGTTGCCAACGTTTAACGGTATTTTTGCTGTATATTTAATATTAAAGCTGGAATGCTTTGACAGCATTTGTTACTTAATTTTAAATTTACAATTAACTTTTTGTATAGTTTTGCACAAATAGAAAATTGTTATAGAGAAAATGTCTATTTTTAATGTATTTATTATTTAAAAGCAAGTTTTAAGTTTCCATCGTTGACGTGGACAAGATTACATATATATTTTGTAAATATAAGCAGTATATGTTATATCTTTTACTTATATAAGCAATATCTTTACATGTCTTTTTCTAAATATATCACAATATAAGCTTCTTTAATTTTACAAATATTTAAGATAATTTTATGGATCGCTTAAAAAAAGAAGAGACGAATGATAGAGAGTCCAGCGATAAGCTTTACTGCAGAAAGTCACGGATCATTGATCCCATAGAGAGGTGATCCTTTATACCTTGCGAATGCTCGACAAGATATATCACTGTTATCCAATAATTCCTTTGTCGACGAGCAGGAATCACACTTCCTCTCTCAATCTTCCGTTTCTCATAGGGTCCAAGATCTTCTTCCGTTTTCGAGTTTTAGCGTAGTCCGATCACGTAGCGCGTTTCCCGGGTTCTCTTCTGTCGGAGAAGCACTTCGAAGATTCGCTCGAAGTCTCGGGTGGTCCAACCAGTAATACTCTACCGTGACGTCCTGATGAAGGTGATTTGCTAACGAGGTGAATCACTTGGTTGACGATGGTCATAACGAAGAATAGTGAGTCGTTAAAAGAATCAGCGTGTGCTTTGACAATGAAGACATCGTTTTCAATCGATAGTTTTTACTGCGGAAGAATGTAGTAGCCGAAAGGATTAAATATAGCGTTAATAATCGATATTGAACGAAGCATATAAATAATTAATGTCTCTTTTGACTTTACTGACGATTAGATTTAATCAGTTAATCGAAAGACTATACTTCAGTAAGTGTCCCTTTGGCATCGATCTTGGCGATAAATATATTCATCCCCATCCAAGGATGACCATCGACCAGATATCCCATGACCTTCTTCCTTGGCTCTGCTCTGATGGCGGATGCCACCACGTGGACTACGCTATTTGCGTCATGTAATGCGGCTGTAGACGATCGCGAACTATTCTTAGGATCGATCGCGATGATTGGACGACATTCGTTCGGAGAGCATCGAGGCACGACGCCGCCGTTGGCCGTTGGCGCACAATCCGATCATTCGCCGGTCGGCTGATCACAGAAAGAGAGAGAGAGAGCAGCTTTCCCTCTCTCGTGAAGGGAATAGTTCACCGCGTTTTATCGTCGATAAGCGAGTGTTGCACGTTGCGCGTTGGTATTGGTGTGCTACCTGAAACGACGGAAGCCTAGCAAGGTGTGGTGCCGTCAGCACGTTTCAGTCCGATGTAAACACGAAGCCCAGGTCGGGCTCCAGTGCACCTAACACCGTCGACGAGAACGGCCACGCGCGATTTTCAGAGTGACCCTTTCGTCACGCGATACGGCTCGCCGAGTTCGCCGAGTGTTAACGATCGCGCGAAAGGATTCGCGGTTTCGAATTTTTAATCCGATAAATCGTGTTTTGAACTAACGACTATCGTGCGAATTTTGGACGATTGGAAGCCGGACGAGTTGAGATTCTTGTCGTCGTTTGCATATCAGTGCTACAGTGTAGTGATATTTAGGATCTCGGAATTTCGCGAGTTAATATGCTCTTGTAGTTAACAGTAGCTAGCTGACGGATATGGGCACATGAAACTCGCGAGATTTAACATTGACTTTGTAAATATCGCCGGATACTTGAAAATATTCTTAATAATGAATTTCTGACCATTTACAAGTTACAAGTGAGGCGAATTTTGCAAACAAATAAACTTTTAAAACTTTACGAGAGGGACTTTTTAAATAGACTTTTACACAATTGATAATATATAATTCTTTTTTAAATTTAATCGCCCTAATATAATATTATTTTTATATAATCGACGCTTATTACGAATCTGATATATAATAAGTGAAACTTCGTGTGCACATTGAACCTATTCAAGCGAATCGTTTGTCAACGTGAGTGTGACACACAAACTGATTAGATAAGATTATCATTCCTGTCGAGAACGATCTTGCGCGATATATACAAGTTGTCGAAATGGCAAATATTAGCGCTGAGAAAACGCCCAATGGATCGTCAATATGTTAGCTATTTGCCATAAACTGTTCTGTACCATTAAAGTATTTGTAACTACATTAAAATATTCGATATTCAATAGACGATATAATGGTGTAGTGAAAATAACTTAAATAATCGAAATTATTGAGGTAGCGACTTTGGTTTTTATAAATTTTTTTTACGTCCACGATACGAACTTTGTAACAGCTAGTCAGTCTGTTGGAAGAGCCTGTGTCAATAGATTGCTTAATAGGAAATGTAATTTATCTTGAAGGAGAGTTGTTGCGTATTCGTTCGTCTGATTTAATCTGCACATATAACGTCGTTGAAGATACTGCAATTTTAAATTTGCATAATTTCATTAAATCCATTAAAACTTAAAATATGCTATTACTCCGATACGTATTTTCGAAGCAAACGAACTTACAAATTGATAAAACGCGGCCGCAACCGTTTGTAATTAAAGAAACATCCTACTGACGAGTTGCTCGTGTAAATACCCCTGCGGTCGCGCCCAGTGTCCGTCCGGTCTGCGGAGGGTGTGTCTTTCATGTGCAGGCTAGTCATTAACCACGACTGAGGGGACACATTTCGTGCTGTCCGAGAGGGATAAAGTTAACTTCACATTTTGCTAGCAAAGTAATGGCAGCCGTGCACGATACATACGAACGTGCTTGTCTTGTCTTCGGATGATAAAACCGGTTAAAAGTTTTTCTCTGTTCCTGAAAAACTATTTACGTAAATACGAGAAATAAAATATAAATGTAACTGGATATAATATTAATTTAAATAATAAATTTAACCAATACAATTAATAAATTGAGAAGATTTTTTAAATTACTTCACAGAATTGGGGAGATTTATTTTGTATAAAATGTATTTTGCATATTATTGATATCGTAGTAATAATGTATAAGATTTGTCGGGAATATTTTCTACATCTTTTAATTTGCCTTTTAGAGCAAAATATCGAGGAAGTTTTCATATTATACGCGATCGAAAATAAGCGCATGGAAGTAGATTGAACGAAGTCAAAGCGGTAAGCTTTGTTTGAAGTGCAAACTCGCCTTCTTGACGTTAGAACAATATAGAAAGACTTTATACGTGAAAGCTTTTGAACTTGCTATTGCATACATCGCGATCCGATCACGCGAGAAGGTTGATAACTTTGTCGCGAAAATCTTAGTGACATTTGTGGAGGTTTATGAGTGTAGTGTGCTTGTGGAATTCTCTGCGAGATGACGTAAAAAGGTGCATATTGCGTGATCTACTACTCGGTTGGTTGCTGTTGCGTGTCTCGTTCTTCTGTACATTGCGCAATGAGCCTGTGGCGGTTTGGACCTTTTAAAGATGGTATGTTCATTCTGTACATATATCGTGTAAGAGCGAATTAATTTCTCGTCCGACCTATAAAGAAAGTTTAATTTATAAGATAACTGAAAGCAGAACAATATCTTTATTATTTTAAGCCGATATTATTTTAATTTTCTTTTACTTTTTTCATTTGTTTTTACATATTTTATTCAGAATTTATGCTTTTATACTCTTGTAGTACGCTTTCCCATTTGCAAAGTAATTTATAGTAATACTTTCGTGCAATAAAATTCGCAAGCAAAATCCATGATTGCTGCGGATTAAAGATAAGCGTATCAGGAAGAAGAATATTCGATGCGATATAGTAACCGAGAACAGAGAAAGCAAAATTTATTGCGCTTATCTAAACACGCGTTCGAGTGTCACGCATACCATACACTCCGATGAGCCGAAAAAATCAATTGTCGATTCACGTGACTACCGGGATAAAAGCTTTTCTATATACCAAACAACGAACTTTACATGCGCAATAGAATTTATTGCTTGAATAAACGTGCATTTTCAAACGCCTATTTTCTATTCCTTTGCGAAAATTTTGACCGCGATGCATGGCTGCGATTAGAAGATCACGAACTTTCATGGAACGACGAGATATTTGCATTTGCGTAGTAAAGCTAAAGAACTTAAGTGGTTGTGCCGGCACGTCTCGCGGTTGTTGTAAGTGACGTTTAAATCTTTCAGCAGGAAATAGTTAAATCGTTTTCCACTTGGAAAATTCTGTAAACTTGTGGTCTTTTTCGACGATAAGAACTTTCTCGTAATTTATTATCGATTTATATTCACCGTGGGCTAGAGTAGCAAAACTTTTTTGCGAAAACGAGTGAAAATAATATCTACAATGTATTCTTTTGAATATAAACTTTTATATATAATGGGATTTTTGTGAATGTTAAAGCTATACCTTTTCATTTTATTCTTGCATCGAACATTGATTAAATTAGTATAGTAATAACGCTATACTTGATATTTAAATTTATAAATTATTGTTGCGCTCGGAAGTACTCAGTTTACTTTTAAGAGATAAATTGCATATATAGCCCATTTCAGCATCATTTCCAAAACATTTCCGACCGGAGCACTTCATCTAAATAAAGAGCATATCTTCTGCGTCGACTTGGCAACGAACGACAATGGGCATTTAGGTCATCGATTGCTCTCGAGAGATGCAGTGTCCTTTCGGAGTCTTTCGGATCTCGTAGATGAGTCTTGAATTCTCAATGTCAGTGTTTGATGAATGCATAAACAATCATTATTGTTATTACAATAATTTTGTATATTTGGAGAGCATAGTGAAATTTGTAATATTACAAAATTTTATTTTTGTGTTTTATCAATGAAATTTTCAATGAAGTTTCCTCACTCTGACAAAGATTATCTTAGGCACACAGGCAATTTGACGTAACGAAATTTGAACTCCGACTTGATTAAAATCTCGAACGACCGAGTTCGATGTGATATTTTATCGTGTCAATAAAAAGATATTTCAGTCATGTCTACTGTTTCGTACTTCCGTTCGCAACTGAAAATCCATTTATCAGTTTCTCACAAATGTATATAAAATTTAGCACATTGTTACATGAACGTTTTTTGAAAATTTAATTTTGGATATAAAATGTGACAAATAGTAGTCTAACATGTTTTATTAAAATTTAATGTTAAAATTTAATATTCTCTAATTATACACATGATCGTAATAAACTCAATTATGAACTTAGATACAGCATTATTTTATACAGGAATTCACTTTCCGATAAGCATTGCAATAAATATTTTTACCGCATAGTTTTCGGTTGTAATAAAAATATACTAATTTACGGTGAGACGATTTTATTTCTTTGGGAGATATCTGGGTTGTCTTCGGCACGTCGCAAAGACGTACCGGTGTTGAAGGAGGTTGCGTCGAGGGAAGGGTTGTGCCGCGTTTGAGAGCGTCCCCGGAGAGCCGCTGACATTGCGGTGTCTCATTGTTATGTAATCCTTGTCATACACCACGGAAAATCACTCTTGTCCTACCTTTGTGCCTGACATTTTCGTTCTCTCGCCTTCTCTCGCTTTGCCAATCTGAACCGACCCTTCGGTTCGATTATGGAGCATCTCTCGCCCTTTCGGATTCTAACTCAGCTTCGCTATCGCGAATGAAATGTATATGCGATGAAAAAATGCACGCATGCACAGCCAGCGGAGTTGAGCACTCGGCGAAAACCGAAACGATGTTTGTCGTTTAAAGTGCTTTCAAGAGCTCGCGGTTTAGATATGAGATACAATATGACACTCACACAACCGCGATGGATACTTGCCTTCCCAGCTCCTTGCTAGGCAGCGAGTCATCCTTTTCTGTTTATGTGTGATATTTGATCGTGATGGGAATTTAGGGGCTACAGTGCTACTTTTTCCAAATATAGCGCATCGTTGTCTGCATTGCGTTTCTAATCATTAGAAAGAGAAACAATACTGTATTTATTAGAAATTGAAATAGTACAAATGCTACATTTAAATGAAGAATATATTATGCAAGCATAAATTATATACATTTAATTGCGCAATCGTCTCAAATCTTACATTTCTATCTTATATTCACGAATAATAGATCGTTTTAAATTTGGACATAAAGTTTTCTTATCAAATTATTCAGCGTCGAGTAGCAAAAATCTTTAAATGAAATTTAGAAGAAGGCCAGTTCATTTTTTAAATCTCTCTTAGACAATTTAACGAGCAACGTTAACCTCGCGCACATAAATTTCTCATAACCCCGATTCCACGTAGATACCTACTTTTATCGGGTCGTCGTCGCCATTTATCAGAATTTTCAGCGACGTCGTTTTGTCCGGGATGTTCCAGCGTGCTCCATAAAAGCATCTTCGAGAAGTACATCTCCGCTATCGCTCGCATACACCTCACTTCGGCCTTCACTGTGTGACGAGTGTGACGCAAAGATATTGTAGTATTCCCGCGTCTTTCCATTGCGCTCTATCAGTAAATTGAGGTTTGTGAAACCGAGAGCTAGATAGTTCTCAGGAAAATAAGTGCCAATCTACTTACTTACACCTTTTCTTATTGTTTCTCCTTGGCTTGACTTTTATATTGCTTCATTTTCTGCTGATCATGAAAGTTTCGTTGACATGACCGGATAAGACGCGATCGCGGATGAAAGCCAGGAGGATGGCTCGATAGGAGCGGAGCATATCGCGATAGAGTGCACGGTTATTGAATAAGGCAAGAAATATTGCAGGAACGCGACGTCGAAAAACTCGATGAGCCACCACCACACCATCGCCATCATCATCGTTGGGGGACGATCGGCTTTGTCTCGCTTTTTCTCGCAAGACAGCTCTCGCGACCCCATCTCGCCGTGTCGTCCATCGATTTTACAGTTTCGAACACTCTCGATATAGTGACGATAATACGTCACAAACTTGCGTAAAGTCCGCACGGAAATTGGTAAACAGACTTTGCCGAAACCGGTCTGTCGTCGACGTCGTTCGCGAAAACGGTAATCGAGAAAAAGTAATTTAGTGCGTGAAAAAAGAAAGGTTTTGATTCAAGAGAGCGTGATGAAGATGCAATAGAATTTACCGCAAATTGTAACGGTTATCAGAAAATAATGGCGCAAATGATAATGTTTTCATGTTTATTTGTGGGGATGCATAATACGGCTGATGAAATAATATACGTTGGAAGAACTTGCCTTAGCTCGTAAAATATCGGTAAGATGTGCTTCCGTGAGAGTACAAGTAAACGCCTACGTAATTTCAAACTTATGACAATGCGCGGCAGTTTGTTATATATTAGGGCACCCCTTAACAAAGTAATTTCGCGAACAAAGTTTCATGCTAACGCTTATTACGATACGTCTTGAAAATCTTCTTTGCCTTACTCTTCGAGAACGATATTTGCGATGCATTGACAGCGGGAGAACTATACCGGTATAAACTGCGAAATTGTTCGTGAAACTATTTCAATAACAGCTTCGTACGATTTCTACGCTGCCTAACTTGGCTACCGTATCTTCTTGTGTACTTGTAAAGTTCTATATCAGTCATAAAAAATTTTGTGATTTATGAGAAATAACAATAGAAACAATTAAATTTGTAGAAAACGATAATTCGCTGTCCAGAGAAAAGTGGATATCACTTTCTGCTCCTTGTAATTAGTTTAAGTTTGAACTAAATATGATAAATAGTAATGTATCAGTGAAAGAGCATTTTTATAATTATGTTTGTTTATTAAAATAGTTGTTGTAGTCATTGTTATATAGAGTGAAAAATAAAACAATGACAACCGTTATGCCGTGTAATCAGTGCATTAAGCTTAGTGCTCTCGTAAGTAAAACAAAACTGAAAGATGAGTTTGAAAAGAGATATCTTTTATCCAGAAATTACTGAAGAAATTTAGCATCAAATTGAGGTTCTAGACTGTCGTTAACAGCACACACCAACTTTCATATCTATTTTACTCCATTAGGTGTTAGCAGCGAAGTGTGTAAGTTCGCTTTGCTCGGCGAATGAAAATGTTTCTCCTGCGATGTCTATGCTTTTATCATACTTTTCCAGTAATGAGTATGCGACAGTAATGAGAAATAACGTTAGTTCCGCTTAGTTTGACTCTTCGAACGAATTTCTACGCTACTCTCGATCGAAGTATCCGTTGAGCACAATTATGGTCTCTAATTGGGATTTTATCGCCAAATGAGATTCTTTGATAATCGGTGGAGAGTGCTCTGTAAAAGTATAATTACGTTAAGAGACTTTGCGCGATTCATTTCGACGACTTAAAATCTTTCTTTGAATTTATAGATGGTCGTTATAATGAGCTGTAGGTACGAAACCGTAATCAATTATACGTGTAATGCTCGGGTATCGATTGCGTGCGCTTTGAATGCTTGTGTGTTGATCTCGACAACAACTCAATTTACATCTTTGGTTGCTATTTTACGAACGAGAGAAAGTTATAAAAATTATTAAGTTGTATTTCAACATATTAAAAAAATTTTCTTATTTTATTCTAGATTATTAAGAATGAAATATATGTAAATCGAGAGTATATGTACATTTGATGATTAACGTATGGTTAATTGTTTACATTTTATTCGTGACATATATCTTGTTTAATCTATATATACGTTTCACCTTTCGTTACTCGGTATCTGATGGAGCAACTGATTCACGGGACATGCAAAGTGAATTCCTTTCTGTCCTTCTTTATTTTCTACTGTGCGATGTCCTAGAATACTGCAGGTTACTCGAAACCGGTTACGACATAACGCGCTTTCGCACTTCTTGTGCCGCATTCCACTCTCATTATACATGGTGACAAGAATGCGCATAAACAAACTTTACGGAGTATATTTAAACAATATAAAAAAGTTAATATTATTCGTAAAATAGATAATAATAATATAAGATATAAAAAAATATTCTCCGCCTTAAAAGTAAGAGATAACTATATTCTTCTTTATCTAGGAGAAGTAAAAAAAAAACTTTCTTAAACATTTCTAATTAATTGTGATTATTACACATGATGATTATAAATACGTAAGCTTTAATGCATCATTATATTTTTTGGATCACGAGACTTCTTGAAATATCAGTAAAATTGTTGAAGTAAATTTATAAAAGATTAAAATGTTTCTTTTTATTGTTAGACGCGAGCTATGTCTTATTCAGGTCACTTTGTATATTTGTAGTCTGTATGCAGTCTATGTGCGGATAACTCGTTTACGCAGCCAAATGTGGCAAAGGCAGGGCGATGCAGCACTAGGTGCAGTGTGCTCGATAATCATAGTACGTAGTAATATACCGCAAACGATAATGTCCTTGTTGCACTCAAACATGCAACGACCGATTTTAATGAAGAGCAGTTTCGCATGTGGGAGATTAGGTGTCTCGCGATTCTAATCACCTTTAATGAGATGGTGTTACAGAAATTTGTTACGGTTGCACCGGTCTCGAGGTAGAGAGATACGGTCGATACCAAAAGCAAGTGCACAGCGATAATAGATAATATAGAATATTCCAAGCTTTCCGATGAATTTAGAGGAAAATTAACATTCAATGTTTAATAACTTTATTTAAATCTTTTCTTTTCTTTTTAATTTTAATAATAAAATTCAACATTTCCCTCTTTTTTAAAATAAAAGTTTACTTAAATGTACTCAGAAAAAATCTCCTTTTTTAATTTACGTTTAATTTTCTATTTTCTTGAAACTTTTTAATTAGGTAGAGAGGAAAATATTTTTATATAATTATTTTGAAAACATGATTTTCTTTTTAGCTTGCTTGTTAATATTTAACATCTGGTTTAAAGAAAAAAAATATATGCATGCATACGGTTTCTGAAATATCTTTCATAATATAAACGTAGAACGCGTTGGTTGGCATCAACCGGGAAGAATATATCTGTCGTGGGAACAATACATGTCACTCCCGTACATTTTACTCTTGTCGGTTTCACGTTTATCGTAGAAATTTATCCCTGAAAAGTGGAAAAAACGACGGACTGCTTGCACATGTGCGAAACGCAATGCGCTTTAGTCTTCTGAATGCGTATTTTCGCAAGCGAACGACATCCTACTTGCGAAACCGCCAGTTATTCGTCTCTTGGTGGACCCAAATACAGCTGCAGCTACAGCTGCGAAGCGAGAGGTGCTTCACCGCGTGTGGGCCATTGATTTTACGAAATGAGTATTTGCCAAACAGTTTCCGCGCAAGTGGACACGTCGTTCCCTCCGTATTATACAAACCATCTCTTGACTTCTCATCTCTAGCATCCGTGATGTCGCGATTCTCATAAATAATCGATGAATAGAGGATATTAATTTGTTCCGTGATTATTAATCCTAGTAGAAGTTGCTGCAGTTTTGCAATTGACGACTACAAACCAAGAACTATGATGCCACGGTTATGATAGTATCTAATACGGAAACGCGCGATATTGAGGAGTCCGGTCGTTCTATTATGCATCCTCCGTCGTAGAAAATATTGCGTTCGCAGAATCCGGAGCATTCGATCTTATCTAGGTCTTTGCATTCAAATCACGACATTATGAGCGCGTATAAGTTGATGTATTTATTGAGTCTCGTTTTACTGCAATCTTTTGTCCGTCTTATTTGTATTTCTGGCGATCTCTATACTAAAAATGCAAACAAGAGGTTAATCATTTGTAGAACCGAGATGCGAGGAGTTGAATCTTAGGTCGAGACATTTTAAGTCAGGAATACGAGTCAAGCCTGATTTCCTATTATAAATCTAAAAAATTGGATTTTTATATTACACGGTGTGTATTATAATTAATTTTTTTTTATGGTAACAGCCATGTACAAGCGTTGTACAGAGAAATCTGAATATGTATTTGGTACGTCGACCTTTTACCAATTTTTGAAAAAACGAGTATTATTTAGAGTCTGGGTTTGGAAAAACTGCTGCAGCACATGATTGTGAGTTTCTATAGATTTACGAAAAGTTTGTACTATGCCACATTACGTCTTAACTTTCCGGTGCAGTCCGCATCAGACTCATCGGAAAGTTTCGTCGACGCAGAAAAGCAAACAGGCAGACGACGAGCTTACTCTTAAAAGCCCGGGAACGAGCTAAGCAAAAGCGGGAGGGGAATTCCATCAACCTGCGAAAAACCAATATCGTGCACGTGCCACGTTCTCGAACGTAGATCCGTCCGTCCTTTACGGCGCATTCTGCAGGAAAATCTCGTTGCACTCGCCACGGTTATTTGTAGAATTCAATGTGCAATGATGCGAAGTGGCTCTCAGGAGGCCGCAGCGTCTCCCTCGAAATTCTATCATGTATTTTCGCCGGGGAAATCGTCGGCGCTGGATCTTCCTCTTTTTAATTCTATTCTACAACTTATCCCCATGGTCGTGCGTTGTGTTAGAGATATATGAAGAGCTATTTTTATTTACTTTCAGAAATATAATCGAGAATAGTAGGATAATATACCATTTCAACGTATATTAGATTAATGAACATTGAAACGTATTATTAATTTATTATTTTCTATTTTTATAAAACAAACAATTGTGTCTTGAAACATATAGCTAAACTATGTATTTTGTTACGGAAAGTAGGAAATTCTTCTGATTTTTTATCATGAGATAACATAGTTTCGAATAAAATAATTATCGTTGTTAATCGATCTTGAAGTAATCAGGTAAAATAAGTCAAAATAAGAAATAGCGCTCTAGAAAATATAAAAAATTCGGAATTGGACGAGATGAGACAAAAGCAATAACTTAAACACAACATTTCTGTTTGGATGTCGCAGCTAATATTATATAATTTTATATGAGGCAGCCATTGTAATTATTTTTCCTTATAGTTCGATAGTGACGATTCGATAATAACTCGGCAATCTGCCGAAGGATGATCGGTGAAACGAAGAAAATGACCGGGAGAAATAGATTGGTAAAAAGAGTTTGCGGCTTGCGCGTGATTTTCCATTTGTAAATCGATCGACTGATACAAATTGGAGCGTCGTACTTTTGCTTTATTGCATCGAGGAATGGCAATGAAATCTAAAGAGAGGAAAGAGAGAGAGAGCGAGAGATAGAGAGAGAGAGAGAGAGACAAACAGATTAATCAATTTAATCTTTGCGTTGATCTCCTATACGCGAAATCGGATTAATAAACCCGTGACTGGCATTCTCGTGTTACAGAAGATTTGAAAAATTGTCTTCTTGTATGCAGTGCATCTCGCTTAACATATTTTTTAAATATATTTTTATATTTATACATATATATTTATTATATTAATTGCATATGTAATAATTGATTTTCTTAAATTAGGAATAAATGTGAGTTTGGTATTTGAAAACTCACATTTCATATAATTGATGCGTGAGAAAAAATATATCTATTAAAAAAAATAATAATAAAACGGTTGTAAAAGAAATATTTTTTTACGGTCATTTTAGAGTCTCGCGATTTTGTCTTATTCAGTTCGAGAATCTGCTGTAGATAATCGCGAACCACTCTGTCCTGGTTTCATCGCGTTGCAAACCGTGTCGTAAGCTACCTCGCAAACGACGACGAAACTCGTGGAATTCTTGAATGACAAGAACGTTATCCGAAGAATTTCCCTTGCGGTCGTTCTCCGGCGAGGCTCTACGATGTGGAGGACGGAAAGCTGGAATTAGAGCCAGTCTTTAGTGTACGTTAGGATATTTAGTCGTCTGGACCACAGGACGACAGTGACGAAAATGAACAATCAAAGCTGGATCTCCCGTTATATTATCGTTTAATCGACATTATAATTAAAAATATAGATACGATATTATCGATCGATTTTTTAATATATATTTTTTCATATGTAAGCAAAACGATAGAAAATTTGACAAGTAAAAATTCTCCATTTTATTCTATTTTATTCTATTTATATTCTTATTTATATATTGATAAAATTTTATAATACTGAATTGTTTAATCAGTTTTATGATGCTAAGTTATTTTTTCTATTAATTGTATATCGATTTTAATTTCTTGTAATTCTTCGTGCAAAAGATTTTTGTACAAATCAAGTGTCGTGACGTTGATTCGCATCGTAATTAGATTGTAAAGGGAAAGGAATGTTAAAATGAAATTTTTGGCATGCAGTGAATCTTTATTTGAAATTCAATATATTAAAAAATATATATATTGGATATATATACGCGTTGTTTGTCTCTCGGAATCACATGCAGTGCGTCCACTTATTTTCGAGCGTAATTATTTCGAAATAATATTTACGAGTTAAAAAAACGAATCCGTCTCCGTAGCACGCTGATAAAATGCGTGCAAGATAAATCAATCGTATTATTATGAAAGGCTATTATTTTACTGCATTGATGTATTTTCACATGCGAGACATAAATGTGAGGGACACTTTGCTGATACATGACCACAACTCGAGCGACATGCGTCGTCTCGTTTGCTGATAAAATAAAACCGAGTAATAAAAAAAAAATTTTTTTTCCGTAAAAGAAAGTCGCCGATCAATTCCAGCAGCCTACGTATAATTTAAAAGTTCTTTGTTAACAAATTTTATATGGGACCAAATTCTATTCTTTTGGCATTGTTGTACACAAAATAGGAGACATATATTTATGTTTTATATTTATATCGAATAAAATATATCTATAGTTCTCGAAAGATAATGATTTATCAGGGTGAAACGGTGAATTAAAAATAGTTCGATAAATTCTAAGAAATTGATGTTGTCTAACGTAATTAGAGGGAGATGAAAAATTGCACATGAAGATATCGCGCAATCAATTGTTGGACTGATTGTGCCGATGATTAAGATTGATATCGATATTACACGATGAAATCATACGCGGAAAAAGAAGTGAACTATTAATATTGCTGGAAAATTAAAAAAATTAATGAACCAGTACTTTTTTTATCATCCTCGGTTATAATTTGTACAGAGTATTTAACGATTATTCTCGATAATCCTTTATGTGCTGAACTGATAGGCTTGCTATTGCTTGCGAATAAAATACAGCTGCATAAATGCGATAAATGTAACAATATATGTATAAATGCTGCAATATATCAATTAATGTCATGCGCAAACATCTCGGCTATAAAAATACATAACATCACTCAACCGATCGCATAATATGTAGCGACGAATAATAAATCCCGCGTTTATCTTGCCACGACTGTCATCACACTGTTAAAACAAATAAAGTTTTTAACTTATCCGAAAAGAATATGTCGCATTAAAAGGATATTAATTGAATAAAATATATATATCTAAATACGATCGTTGCTGAACAATACAATTTAGAAAGCTATTCTACACATTTTTTAGACGAAGATGCAAAGTTTTCATACAAGCTATCACGTAATAGGAGAAACAAAGGAAACATATTTTGGTCGAAGCGACTCCATAATTTTGCTTTGCCATGGCTTTAATTTCCATCGAAATTGCAACTATTAATGAAAGAAGACAAGCTGAATCCACACGGTAATAAGGAAAGCAATCTCTTCATTACTTCGCCCATCGTTCCCACCTCCTCGGCTGCCATTAATTTCCTGCCATTATCGCTCCAAACAACATCTTATCTGGACGGTTAGCCAACAATCTGATGGTTATGCGACAAAGTTGATTATCCTAAACGTTTTACGTGAGACCTTTCGTATCTAAATTTAACTTTAAATTTGCTTCGGTTTATATACCGTGTAGTTCCGCATGCTATTATCTTATCGCCATACGTTTAATACGTTGCAGTAACATTTTTTTTATCTATTTGTGTATTATTCTATTGAATGTAAATGCATCTAATGCAAAGAATATGTTACAATTAATATCGTATATATTTTTCGCAACAAATTATTTATTATGTTATTTTTTACGAAGGTGTAGATATTTTTAACAAGATAAAATAGTAATTTTTTAAAATTTTGGCTATCTTGTTCATTAATTATTGTAAAATAACTGATAAGTAGCCATTTGCTTTGTACACTGTGTAGCGCATTCGTTGTCATATACACTGCACGTTCTTCACGGTCAAGCATGCTTTGCTCGGTATCCAACAAGGATGGGTGACCGCCTCTTGTGCGCGCTGTGTTCGTTCATCGTCTCTTTCTGTCGGGACTTTGCGGCGCGTGTTTCTCTGATGTTTATGTTCGTCTATCTCTTGTCGCCTTTTCCCAACTTAGGTATATTCCTTTGAGGATTATCATGCTGCATCTTCTGCCTCTTATGAGAAGGTGCAGTTCATCCTTGAAGGTAGAGAAAAAGTGGCACCTCCACCCTGATGCAGGTCTCATCTTGCAAAAGGACTAAATGTGCCAAACATTCTTTTATTTTACTTTTATTAGTAATGTAATAAACTTAGTGTATATAGTTTTGTTATGTGACGTAAGAAATATAAAAAAAATGCTTTCTTTATTCATGACAGGAAACTTATAATCTGAGATTACAACAAATTTCAATCCACATTTAATCCACATTAATGTCAATTTTATGGAAGCAATATTAGCTTCTCGCGCTTTATATGTCGAAGTTAAATAATATCGTGATTTCTCTGACAATCTTGTGCACGTTTCCGTAAACATCGGAGTTATAAATATAACGAGAGCAATTTGATATGTACCGTTATAATATACCGTTTTAATAACATCGAGAGGATTCACATTGCGACGAATTCTGTATTAATTAATTGCAACGTAAGTTTCGCGTGTTTTGCAAGCGGTAAATTGCGTCGCTTGAAGTGGCTATTCTCCGGACGCGATTTCGGGAAAGGATCTTCCACGGACGATATTTTCGTCTGGTGTGTAACTCGCGCGATTGCTCGTGTCTCGTAAGTAACTGCATTTAATATAGAAGCACGCGAAAGCTGGACCGCGTAAATGCAACACCAGCTGCTCGAGATGCCTGTGGTTGTCGTTGATGCAGTGTCACTTCACTTTAATTATACATCTCTACCATTTAATGGCAAATTGTTCCGTAATTCGAATCAGCTGACATTTTTTTTATTGCAATTAATAATACATTTAAGTAGGTGATATTTACTCATAAAGATTTCTCGGAAAATTATATTATATTAGATTATATTAGACAATAGATAAAAATTAAATATATATCGTAATACGTACATCGAAATATATACATATATCGTACATGTATAATATAACTAAAATGTGGTTTCCTTGAAAATTTTTAGATTTATGAGTAAAGTTTTGCAAAGTAAATTAAGTTATATAATTTTAAAGAATGTCCGAATATAATTTCTAGAACGAAACGTTGCGAATAATCACTTATATTGCATAAATAATATTTTTACTGTATCATATTTTCTTAAGATTAATTATATAAATTTCAAGCAAGAAATTCGCTCACGTAGTATGCTATGTATAATGTGAATAATGATGACATTAATGACTAATAACTAATGCACGATATTTTTAATTCTTGCATCAGGATTTTTGTATCGCTCGAAATAACTGTATCTTAAAATTTGTGCAAAAAGTTCTCTGTCCAGTGAGGACTTACTCGATAATAGTAAAGTCAGACGTAATAAAGTCGTTCGCCGAGAGATTATACTATTTTTCAGGAATATGTAGATTGACCTTAATTTATTACGATCGATGAGACGGGTCAGGGAACAGTTTATAGCTCGCTCAACTTTACAAACGAACCTTTGCCATCGCGCTGGCAAGAGATCGAGGGTTCTTTGACCGCTGAACTGAGATACAATGCAATATTTTGCGTCGCAATATTGACCTATTGACTATTGATGTACCTAATGAACAAACCGATGAATTTCATATAATTTAATTGGAGTTATTTTCATTCACTTCTAAAGATCCGATTCAGGTTTGCCAATGTGTTTATAACATTATGTGAGCTTTTTAGCTGTAATATATTTATTCAGAAATGATAATGCAATTAATGCAACGATGAAATTTAGAGAGAAGCACGGCACATTAAGTTGCACAACATGACGAGAAAAAAAGTTGCCTATATAACGTCGCGGTAGGACGTCCACGGCGCATAATGTTCCCTGCAATCTTTCTAACGTGTATAATTACTAATGTCTAAATAAGCAGGTCTTATATACCGTTAGTGATATACGTTAATTAAACCTGTATTAGGCTTACGTTCGCGATCTCTCGTAGCTACGTGAGATGTATTACGGATATGAGATGAAACCAGGAACTAACCCGATGTCATATTTAAATGCAAATCCATGAATTTTTACTTTCCTCGAACTTTGTAATTATTTATACGAGTGCGTAATTTGTTACTCGCATTATTACGCATTAATTAAAAAATTCTGTGTTCCGTCAGGAAATAATGAATTAATAGCAGAAACGCGCGGCGATTTCCTGGAAAGGATGTTTCAATGTTGCACATGTTGTCGGTGCAGCGTAATGCTTCGCGCATTTAAAATTCCAAGATAATAATCTGATAATTCACGACGTTATAACGATATAGAAATTCATAGGTCGAGTGCAAGTTATGCAAAGATTATATTTCTAGCTATAGATAGATTATTGGCGCGCGTTCGTGTGTCATGTAAGGTGGATACTTTCTAACGGGCGACCTTCAGGAACGACTCTCGGTCCGTTCCCGTTCCCCGCGTAAACGGCGAAATGTTTCTCATATTTTAGGCCTTAGTTGTGACAGCGGCGAGACTGGGCCGAAATGTCGGTCTAGAGATTCGCGAGTCGGTTTAAATTAGCGAGTCTAGACGTCTCGGAAATACCACGTGGTGGCGATCGTCATCCTGCATCCGCCGTCTTCCACTTCGGATGTTCACACCTCGGCACATCCGCCCATCGTCTCTGAACATTCGTCTGAATCCGTGACAGTCTTGGAAAATACAGCTTGGTCTGCAAAGTGCGCGATCTCTTGCCATAAACGTGATAAATCTGCTTAATCTGTCGACAGTCGCGCTGTCATAAACAATACAACATATGTGCTCTTATTCTTGATTCACTGCTTCCTGACTATAGCTTTCTCGTTCATCTTTTTAAGTTTAACATACGTACCAATCACGAGTTGTTTAAACGTAAGTTAATTTCCTTTACAGGAATGTTGAGAAACGCATTTAATTAACGCAAAAATTATCTTTATCTTTTTATAGCGAAATAATAATATTGAAGAACACGCAAATTATGATCTAAATAAAATTTTATTTCTGTTTCAGGTATGTATCTCAAAGTTAGAAAAATTTCTAGCTGATTATCAATCCTCAGTCCGTAAGTTACATAATGCATTCGAATTTATCTTTATTATAATTTTGCAAAAAAAAATAGCTGTGTCTTCATCTTCAGTCGTTTGAATTATGATGGACACACTATATTTACGTCATCCTTTTACGTTTCTCCATTCCACTACTGGTCTCGTATTCGCCACACCCACGATTGTCACTTTCACATATGTGCGATCTCCGGACTTGTATGTGACTTGATGCATTAAAGAAAACATATGAAACTGACAGTCACCTGATAAACGTTCGCTTGCCATTTATCATAGCTTATAATTGCAAACATGATTCAGTCGTCGTAATAATCGAGTTCAGACAGGCAAGATAAGAAATTTAAAAATTAGATCACAGCCGTAATCACATTACTAATCACACGATAAATTAGATCAAAGCTGTAATCATATATCGATTTACGTAGAAACGAAAAATCACTCTTGTAACTTCTAAATCGATATAAAATTTAAATAACGTTGGGACTATAAAGCAAAATAAAATTTTGAAGGGATATATATTATAGATATGTTTATTGCAGTATCAGATTTCCGAATTGCGAGGCTTTTAGCGTAATTTGCGGATCTATGGCGTGTCTAATGCTCCCTGTTGTATCTAATGGAAAATCTGCCATTGAGTTATGTATTAACGCATCAGTAGCTAGCTAGTCCCCAGGGCTGCGCATTCCACCTAAGATAGATGATCGTACATTTACAGTCTCAGGTATCCAAGCGAAACTATCGAGATACTCAGGTAGAAAATCCAGGACTAGAATAGGATCCAGGATAGAACAAAAGAAGAGTCATGTTAAGAGAATTATGGGAGGATTACGGTTACGGGAAATTAGACGAGATCAGGGCTAATACAAAATACTTAAAATAATTCCTATTCATATTTATTTTTTATTATTAGATATATTTATTGTTTGGTCACGTTATACAATTTAGAAAAGTGTCATTCGCAAATACCCGCGCGCACGCACAGCTAGAATTTCCACGCTCGCGTTTCGTACAGCTTAAATTACGACGAGGACCGCCCTGGTCCGAATTTTTCACATAGTCATGATCGTTAGCGTCCCCGGGTGTGATACGACGAGGTATAATGCACGACAAGTCGGCGCAACACGTTAATTGAGCGAGAGTTACAACGAACGCACCGTAGACCTTCTCCGTACTCCGCTCGGCTCGGCTCTCGGCTCGGCTCTCGGCTCGGCGCGGTTCGGCTTCGCTCGGCTCGGCGCGGCTCGGCTTCGCTCGGCTCCGCTCGGCGCGTCAGCCGGCTGGCGGTTACTCCGGAGTCCGGCTAGTGCCGTCTCGTGCTCGCGCTCGCCGCTCGCGCTGCCAGTCGTTTCGTACACGAGAAGGCGCTTCGGTCGCATGGCCGCCCTCAGTACTCGCGAGCCTCGCTCGGTGTGTGTTTCGTGGTGTGGTTGTCGTCGCCGTGACTGTCGCTCCCACTGCTCCCAGTTGTTTCCGGCCTGTTCCGGCCGCCTGTCTCGCACGTTGCCTGTCCGCGCGACGTTCGCAATTAATTCCGTTCGCGAATCCGTCCCGCCCGACGCGACGGCCGTCTCGTCGCGATTCTCCGCCGCCGCGAACGATATCCCTCGCTCTCTCTCGCTCTCCTTCTCTTTCACTCTCGTGCAAACGGGAGGAAGAGGCAGCGGCGGCGGCGGCGGCGTCCGTTGAGTTCGTGTCGCTCGTGCGGCACGTATCCGTGTGTCAGTGTGCGTGAACAGTGCGTTGTGTACTCCAGCGTCGTCGGCGCCGACGAGGAAGATCGCCGGGATCTCCCGTGCCCTCTCTCGGTCGCCATCTCTTCGCTCTCCTCGTCTCTCGCGACCGTTTCCTTCCCATCCGCGTGACGGCGACGTTTCACGTTCGCGTGTGCTACGGAGTTTGGAGTACTACGCGCCGCTCCCCGTGTGTTTACGATCGTTGCGTCCTCTCTATTGCCGTCTCACTCTCCTCTCACCTGCGCTCCTCGCCTCGCCTCGCCTCGCCTCGCCTCGCCTCGCCTCCTTGCTGCCTGGCGCGGACAGGTGTCTCGTGGAAGCAACGGAGGAGAGAGCCGACGCCTGCTCTCTGTGATATAACGTCGGGCCTTCGCGGCGCCTCGACGGCCCTTCCCGAATCCTGCCGAGAAAACGTGCCCTCCACTGCCTGAGCCGTCGTTATCGTCGTCTACCGACAACCGCCAGAATACGTACATATTGCACGTAACCGCGATCTCGCGCGCAGTTCCGCGACCCGCGACCCGCGTCCCCCCTTCACCCCTTCCCCCTCCCCCGCCTCTCGTCGGCGTGTCCATTCTTTCGTTCGTTCGCCCGCTTCGTTATATTCGTTGTGCATGTGTATGTGTATGTGCGCGTACGTGTGTGAGAGCACGAGGCGAGGAAAATTGTTTACGCCTACGACGGTTACAGCACGCCCTCGTATCGCGGACGGTGCCTGTCCTGTCCTTGGAGGTTAGTCAGTCGGTCGTGCGAGCAGTGAATGGACGCTTCTTTACGCGACCCGCTCCGAGCTCCGTCGTGTGTTTCGCGTTTCGCGTTTCGCTCAGCTCCGGGAAATTGTTCCGTTAAAAAATGCGCGATTGTGCCGAGTGACGGTTGTGTGCCTGACGCACGAGGGTCAGTGAGGGTCAGTGAAGTGTTCCTGTCCGTGGAAATTTCCGGTCGCGTTCGTTAGAATCGCTCCGCGGACTGACAGAGCGGAGCTAATAATCTGTTGAATGTCGTAGTCGTAGGTCGTAGGAGAGCGCGGAGGATAAATTCCTTTCTTCTCGATCGAAGTGACTTATTTTTCCGTGCCGAGCAATCTTTTAAATTGAGGGCATCGGGGCGTGGTTAATTAATTAAATGTAATAATGCGACGAACTCGCGTAAAAAGGATCTCGTGTTCGCGAAGTGACGTGTGTAAATTTGCGCTTCATCTTAATGCAATTTGGTTAAAGATAAATACGACAGGGACACGTTTTACGTTAACTTTTTAAACAATAGCGGCGTGGCTAAAAAGACGAATCGATTTCTATTTTTACACATGCGCCGAATAAAGTTATTATCGTGTTTCATCGCGTTTTCATGTTAAAACGCTCAGTCGGTCGGTCCTTGGCAATAATTTTATCGTTCATAAATCTGTCCGGAAATCGTGCCGAAGTAATTAAATATCGATGAGCGGCGTTTCATATCGCGCGGAAAGCAGCCGTTTCGATATCCTCCGCGAAGTGCGAAACAGCACGATTCAATCTACCGCCGGATGAGCCGGGCCTCGGAAAATTCTTTTCATACTTCCGTCGCGCGGAAAATTTTCTTCGGCCTTGATCCGCATCTCATAAAATTCTCGGGCGAGATAAGGACTCGATCGATTTGAAGAATATTAGAGAAAAAGGGATGAAAGGGAAGGACATTATTTGCGAATTAATTATGGAACGTATCGATCCTGATTTACTTTATTAATTTTTTTATTTACTTCGATCATTTCTGAGTAATATATAAATTCATCGTGACAAATCGAGCTCTCACACACGCCGCCGCCGGTTAATAAATATTATTTAATAATAAATTTAATCGTTCGGATATTAGCGGAAATTAGCATGAAATTTGTGTCATTTCATTTTATTTTAACAAAGTTAAAATTTGGCTCTTTATGTAAATACGTTTTAACGTCATTTTCATCGATATATTTTTGAAAAAAGATCAAACTCGTTGCTTGTTGTATAATCGTCGGTTGCCCGCAAACTAACACAATGCGCGCTATTCATAACGGTCGGGCAATGACTGTTAATTTTTCCTCATTCGTTGATGCGCAGGGACGCGACTCTCCTTCAGTCATCAACGTCGCTCTCGCGGTTCTCCGTACGAGATATTTTCCATGGTATGTGCCAATCGCGAGGAATTCCGTTGTAAATAGCCAGCGTCTCTCCATGAAGCCGGTCTCGGTTTAAACGACTTTTCGTACGTCTACCCTGGATCCCGTCAAGGTGCACCGTGCCATAATCTCGATAGAATAACCAAGTTGCTTCCCGCACCAAGAAGAAATTTCTGTCTGGAACGTGCAAGATAATTAGCTCGACGTCTGTAATCGAGCGAGCGATAACGAGAGCGTCATTCGTTCGATATATATCTATATATATATGTGATATAATCACGCGCTTAAACGACGCTCGAGAGATCACGTTGTATACTCAAGTATAGGCAAGTTTACAAGTGAAGAGCTGAAAGATCTCTCGGAGCAATCGGCGTCTCTTTGCGCGACGATCAGATGCGCGCTCGCCCGGGAGGGATCAATAATCGCCGATAGTTGGTCGACAACGACGACAGTCGACCGCGCGTAATCTCGAGGTATCTCGGGGATCATTATCGTTGTCACGGGATCGCGCTCGAGCACGTGGGAGCCGCGCGAATCTCACCGTCGAGCCGTGGAGCCGCGAACGAGAAGTGGTGAACGACGACGACGCGAGCCGCTGCCGCCGATCCCTCGAGCAGGTGCACACCGGGATGCGCGCCACGCTGACAGGGACCACCCGGTAGCTCCGTTGCCGGCTTTCGTAGCGATCCTCAGCCCGTGGCGCCGAAAGAGACGGGGTCGCTGCAAGGATCGGGCCCCGAACGCGATGTCCATACGCGTAAGTGGCGTCTACCTGGTGCCCACCAGCCCGGGCGCCACCGACAACGGCGGCAATGACAAGAGCGGCGGTTTGGCTGTGGATGGCAATCTGCATCATCAACAGCAGCACCATCATCATCACCATCACTCGACGACGAAAACGGTGACGATCGTGACGGCGCCGCAGCGCAGCAACAGTCTGGATTACCTTAACTTCGAGGAGAAGCGACAGATCATCGCGTCGTCTTTGTCTTTGAGTGACTTTTTGGCGCATGGACCAGCAGCAGCCGCGGCTGCCGCCAAGGAGGTAGCGGCGAACACGGTGATCGGTGAGTTTAGTGAACGATTTAATTATTATCGATTATCGATTGATTTAACGGTATTTGCTACGAAAAATCGCATTCGTGCTGTGCGCGCGGGTATATTAATAATGCAAAAGGATGAGTCACGTGGCAATTGACGTGATAATCGACTTTGTAGATAAGTACTATAAGTAGGTATTTATTTTTGTCACAATGACATGACGCTTCGAAAAGAAATTATCTCAGGGAAGTATTACTAGGATTATTATTATTATTTCCAGCAACTATTATTAGCAACAAGTTTTAATGGGGATTTCCGTGTTTGAAACGTGTTATTGCAAACGATAGCGCGATGTAAAGAGATATTAGTGTAATTATATCGGAGAGCGTTTCTGTCATTGGTTGTGCTTCGTATATGTGTCAGATGGATTGAACACGGATAATCGAACAAGGTATTCTTCTCGGTCGATCCGGTTTCGTGGCATTCTACCGTACACTCCGTACAGCGTGAACGTTCTCATTTATCTATGACGGTGTCGAGTCTGCTGCATGCCACGTTTTGTTTCTATCCTATAACAACGATATTGAAAATAATTATCGCAGGTAGCATTTCACCATATCGGATTTATATTTTATAACAAACACATACTTCGATATATTTAAATATTACTGCGTTATAAATGAGTTACATTCTAATAACGGGTTATTTTAAAATTATGCTCATATTCTGTTGTTTTATCACAATTTATCACAATTTAATAAACGTAATTTTCTTTCCGAAAAATTAAAAAAAAATTTTGATAACATTTTTGAACGACTTAATTTTTCCTCGATATACATATCACATTTATAAGATCTGATCAATTTTATCAATGGATGGAAGTATAAACATGAGGTTTACAAAAACCATACAGAGCGTTCGCGCTTTTCAATGAACTTCAAAGCGGATTTGATCGTTTCACGTTACTCGATCGATTCTTACCCAAGTCTGCCTTCATTACTTCGACCCATAGCACCATTTGCGTCCAAATAAACTAACGAGAGTACTATGGCATAAATAAAGAATCTCCTAGGGTAAACTCGGGTAAGATGGCCATAGAGGAAAGATGGCCAACCTATGTTCTTTCAATCTAGCTCGCCATGAAACATCGAATGAACATGAGTTGGCCATCTTTCCTGCGTATATGGCCATCTTACCTCGGATCCTACACATGTAAATTCTGATAGAGAGGTAAAGAATCGTCGCGTTTGTGGCGCCGAGAGGGTTAACAGGTGATGATGACGAGGCGCGTCGACCGCCACCGCGTTTCGATTACCCGGACGATAATTGCCGGCGATTCGTTTCCACCGTCGACGGTTGCGTGATTTACGAGTGACGCGACGCGACGGGGCTGAGAATCGGCGGCCGTCGACGCCGTCGTTAGTCGTGTGGTCCCGGAGCGTCTTCTGGCCGGCGCGATATGTTGAGATAGCAATGAATTGAGATAATCGACACGACGAAGGTAATATCTGGAGATATAGGCGAAAGGGAGGAGAGTAAGCGGGGGCGGCAGTCCAGCAAGGACGACGAAAGGAAAGACGGAGGTAGAAACGCGCGCGTTGTGTGCAAGGTGGAAAGCCACTTTGCCGTCTCACTTGGATTCGGAGTCAAGGAACTCCGGTAGCGAGTACGAGAGGCGCGCCTTGTAAACAAACCTCGCGTGCGTAGCGTGCGTGGCCTGCGTGCGTGCGATGCATCGGCCACCTACACGGTGTCTCAGGTAGAAATGGTCAATATTGCTAGGGGCGATAGTATCGGTCTTGAACAATGAGATAGCTCCTTCTTAAAAATTCTATATACCCGGGAATTTTCCTGTATAACTCCGCGTTCTCCTCCCTACCTCCCTTTCTCGTGTATCTCGCGGTATCTCGCGAGGTCGTCGGTCGTTGTGGGTAAAAAGGGACAAAGGGAGGCGTTACAGTATGGCGCCGGTAGTCTGCTTTTCCTTTCTCTTCTCTTCCTCGTGTACGCGAATGCACCGCCCTTATTATCTCGTAGAGGTAGCGTCTGTAACTCTTTGGGAACAACACGGGAAATCAGAGAGGGAATAGAACAGATTGAAAGGAATATATAATTTTATACAAAATTAATACTTGACATACTTAATTTATTGCAGTAAATAAAATATTACCATATACAGAAAGTTATGTACGCATATAGAGAATATCGTATACAGACAATGATTCCGCTAATGATTTCATTATTCTATTATTACTAATCCAAGTTTGCACAATGTAATTCGTACACTTTTATTTTTTATCACGCAGGAAGCTAACAGCGATAAATCTTTGCCTTGACTCTCCTAATATCTCAATCCGTAATATGAGCTTATTATGTACGGATATTACTGCAGCCGATAAGAAACGTGTGTGATTTTTTTTCGGTCGGAACTGTCAGATCAAATATTATCATACGGTTTCGAGATCAATATTTACTTTGTCCATTAGGCGAGATAATTAACCGATAACCGTGGTAAAATATCGCGATCTTCTAAAGTATAATATCAGTGTCGATTAGTCTCTTGGCGATGTTATGTTTATCAATCAGTCATAAAACGGAGTATATATATATAACTGCATTTCGAGAACTGAAGCTAAAGATTGTATTTATAGCTACATTTCTCCCTACAGCTTAATATACATAAAAGGTACTAATATAATATAATATAGGTACAATGATAAAAATAGAGTAATAAGATCATCAAACAATTTAATATTTTAATTCAAATACAGGAACGATTTAATTTATAGAAATCAACAGAAATTTCATGATTATCTCGCCATTTTTTTCTTCGACTAGATTTTAATCACGGTCTTTCCGGTATGACAGACACGCGTCTAAGCCCTTTCACCTTTTTTGCTTCTCTGCTGAGAATTTCCTCGAGGCGCATCGCTGCGTGCCTCGCGACCGAGTATCACGGCGACCGCGCCTATACTGCATTGTAGCTGAATCACGTGCTCATACCACGGTGTGATGATCAATCATTCCCGTACATTCGATACGAGATACGACCGACACGACTGTAACTACGCAGGAAAGAATCGCGACTTCGAGACGTTGGTTTTTGTCTGTAGTTCTTTTATCCGAACGTGTTATGAAATAACGTCCATATAAATATTACTCGTAGAAAAAGCGTAAACGTTCATCTCAATTGATATAGTTGCTAAATTCTACTCTTTAACAACTGAATAAATTTTTTTTTCCATACTATAATTAATATCAGAACCTAGAAAAAGGCAGGAAACGAGTTAAATTGCAAACGAAATTAGTCGGCATTGATGAAACCGGTCT
This sequence comes from Temnothorax nylanderi, assembly GCF_030848795.1. Classification (NCBI taxonomy): domain Eukaryota; kingdom Metazoa; phylum Arthropoda; class Insecta; order Hymenoptera; family Formicidae; genus Temnothorax; species Temnothorax nylanderi. The sequence goes on along the minus strand of NW_027249152.1, from coordinate 301,543 downwards.
TCGAGTCGCTGTATCATGAAACTATTTAATTAGCACGCCATGAAACAATAAATGCGTCAGATGCATTACGCAACGCGTATAATTGTCCATACTCGGGCGAACGGGAGAAAAAGACGCGAGATAGCATTGCCGATGCTGTAATGGGTGCAGAATGCAGACGTAATGTGGCAACGTTGCGCGGAAATCATTCATTGAGTAGAGAGCCGCTCTTGGCCGGTCGACGACTGGCTGATCAGCTCGGATAAGAACAGCGGAACTTTGGTGGCGAAGGGTTCTCCAACGATAACAAGAGGCCCAAGTTCGGTAATCCGATGTCTGCGATGCGTCTTAGAGGTCTCGGAGGAAACCCTAAATCCTTGTTCAAACACACAGCACCGGGTGCCATTTCTCGTGAAATTTACATTAAAATTGTTTACTAAAGCATATTTTTAATTCTATTAGATCTACAACTGTATTAAATTAGATGTATATGATAATATTTTAAATACTACAGATTAATAATACGAGTAATCAATACATTTATAAAAAATTAAATTTATTAAGTTACGCGATTTAAAAATTAAATACACTATGTTCTATGTGACAAGTTATAAAACAATAGCTGCTTGTATTTAAGTATTAAATTCTCACTTTTCTTTTACACTGTGACCTACTTGACCTTCTTATCGCTTATTGTATAATTAGATATTTCACTTTATGTCTTAGCATTGAATTTATCATTCCCCAATTGGTGTTCATTTATTCAAATAATATTCTTTACGTAAATCTTATACATTCTCTACGGGATCACTTGGTAATATTTTGTAAATGTAAGACTTATGTCTTACTTAAATAGTGTAAACTCGGTATAATACAAGTCATTTTACATCTTCAGTGTGTAATTTTCTTCGAGCAAAGGGAAAAACGTAAGAGGAATCTCCTCGATAAATCCATGAACTATGTACGACAAATGAAACGCTTAGTTAATTATTCTACAGAAATGAGAGCTTCTTTCCTCAGCCACTCCCATCTATTCATGGATCATGGAACGTTATCATTCATTTTATTGAATTTTTACTATCTCTCTCGCGAATAAGGAGAGAAATATCTTTTATCCAATTAATTGATTTTTTTAACAAAGTGCTGTGTCATTAATAACTTACACCTTCATTAATGGTAGATTGAAGAGAGTTGACGGGATCGTGAGCGTCATGAAAGTAAAAATCTCAGAGAAAGTATTTTTTACAATTTTACTTTTAGATTCATCGTTTAATTTTGTCCGTACACAAGTTTCTCCATGCGAAAAGTTCGTTGTTTACGTAAAATTCGTCTTTTTTAAGTTGTCTACGGCCTTTTCTAATCTGTCAGAAACTATTTTTTTTTATAATACTGACATCGAGATAAAAATTCTGATACCAGTCAAGATTGAAGCATTTAAAAGCAAATAAAATTCTTTTCCTTCTCGTAGAAAGATGCGGTATATATTACCGTTAGTTCAAGGTCGCTAAATTTTAGATACGGGCACGTTTCTCCGTTAATTAATTATTCAGCGCCGCGCACATTTTTTCTTCTTCTCCAAGTTGCGCGATAGGCGGTTCTTTGCGTAACGTCTCGGCGCTCGTGTAGTTGCTGCACTGGCAAGAAGAAATTGTGACTCATAGAAGATTCATCGTCTAATTTTGCAGAGGCAGTATACAGAGGCAGACAAGCTTTTCCATGCCGACAAGCTCGTTGTTTAAGCAAAATTCATCTTCTTCAAGTTGCTTCTGGCCTCTTTTTATTTGTTAATATCGACGATTAAACAAAGATTATAGGATTTAAGTTAGTATATCTGCCTGTGATATTCGACTTTGATTTAATTGTTATATTATATGTATAAAAGTAATCAATTGTCAGTTTAGAAACCTTACTCAAGACTAATGGTTTTATATTACTTTATAAAAAACGATATAAATATTGCCGAAATACTTTTTGGAGTCATCGTATATTACTATGCTCGGGTCTGTATTTTAACGTCGGTTTCAGTCTCGTATGCCAAGAAAGTCGCCGCGGGCGTATAACTGTACGGCACAAATAACATCTTATCCAGAAAAGCGTCCGAAGTAAGCTAAGGGAAAAGTTTGCGTCCGAGATTGAAAGTCGTCTGGCATTGGACATGTTGAGAAAAGTAACTGCGAAGTATGTCGTGTGATATATGTTTCATGGCACATGTGCCTGGTAGACACCCAGTTCGATTTGTGTGAAACTGAAATAAGAAACTACTAAGAACGAAAAACCTTTTTTACAAATTCAAGATATTAGTTTATTAACAGAAATGTTTTATTAATCGAAAAAAGAAAATCGTAAATACCGTAAACATATGTAACGAAAATTATAACGAAAATCATAAGATAAAATAATCGTGAGAAATAATTTCAAATTAGTCACTCGTCCGTGGAAAGAAAATATTAAAGAAGTTTGTTGCATCAGTTATACGAGATAAACTTCGGCTTCTGTATGCGTCTAATAGAAGTTACTAATTTTCGACCGCGACTCATCTCTTGCTCTATATCCTAATTTCACTCGAGGTTAAACTTGTTACATCTCGCGACTTAACAAGCATGCAGTCACCGTCGTATGATCCGCTCATCGAAAGAAGACCCTCTCAAACCACGCCGCGAGCCACGTCTCTCTCGCGGAATGTCAAGGCTGCTGTTGGTCGGAGGGAACGTAAATTTCTACGTAGAACGACGAACACGTTGCGCCTGTGAAACGTAGTGGGTATCAATGGGAGATATTCCATCAGCTAGCTTCTCTGCGCCGATGAGCTCATCTGTTTCGCGTCGAGACGCGAAGAAAAGCGAAAACGACGCGAGACGACATGACCTGACGACGACACTCACCTTTCGATTTATCATCTTTCATCCTTCTTCATAAGCTTTCCTCTCGTCCCTCTACCCACCTTCCTCTCACTCTTCTTATCTCTCTTTCTCTTTCTCTCTCGGCACTTAACTCGCCGTGTAATTAGCTCCTCTTTGCTCTCGCGTTAGAGAGGCGCGCAGTTCCCACGTGCCATCGTCGGCGAGTATGCATGACATTACGAAAGCCTGTCATCTCACCTTTTCGCGATGCGCTAACGCTGTGCGCGATAAATGAGCTATTGCGTTCGCGTTACGAAATTTACGACGACACGGGTGGTTCACGACATCAAACCCGGAGAATTATAGCGATATAAATCGTTGAACGACGGTATAGCGTGTGATTAGATTTTTAGCTTTATACCCGATAAAAGAGCTGCGTAATTTTTTTATTTGTCGCCTCACCGTATAGTTTAAAAATAGATTTATTTATAGGCATTCTCAAACAAGAATTTTATGAATATTACATATTCTTTAAAGTATTTTCTGTACTTCTCTCGTTGCGCTTTTAATTTTCAAGATTTACACACATACATATATACATACATATACACATATAATTTTATGATATATGATAATATGACATAGCATGATTAGCTACGCATTTTGTGGTAGACATTTTTTCTCTTGTATACAAGTACTTATAAGTGAGCGTGATTATCATTTCGCGAGGGTGTTTGGCTACAATCGTAAAAGGTGATCTTTAGGGCTATATTCGACAACATTCGGCATCGATCATCTGCTTGCAATATAAGCACTATGCTCGTATTTTTCCATCCACTCGTTATATCGAATCACCTGAATCGGAGGGATCGATATATATTCATAGCTATTTCTATAGCGCAGGCAGGTGTTTTTTCCTCCCCAGCCGCACCTTACTTTTTCTTATTTCTTAGACAATACTCTCTTGTCGCGACAGATAAAGTTCTCCCAATAATACATTTTTTTCATTTCTATGCAGATGTACAAGCATGTAAAAAAAAGTTAAAAGGTAACTTATTTTTATATACTTTATTGTCAAGTTGTTACAAGTTGATACAGAGAAGTTGAATCGAGAAGATAAAAGTTATAGACATAATTAAGAATTTGACTCGATTAAAAACTTCTGTCATATAGAATGCTTTTCCAACAGCTTTCATTTATTTATAAAAAAATACAGAAATGTGTGAGTGCATGTTTTATAAATGCTTTTATAAACATCGTCAATTTCAATCTTCTACCATGCTGCTAGCTTTGACATAGACGGAGCGCTTTTAACGAAAAATAATTTCCTGGGAGTATGGTATTTATAGTGTCTTTCATATTAAATATCCAATCGTTCAAACGTCGTACAATCTCGTCGTAGACTAACAGCATATTAGCAGCGACTAGATTTATCCCGCCATTTACTGTTAGACTGTTAGAGGATCGCTTTCGACGCGAGGCGGATCGGCAAAGTCGAAACGTTTTCCCATAATAACAATAGCCACAATTCGGGACGTGTGAGCGTGTGATCAAAGCGAATACGTAATACGAAGTGAAATCGAAGTGTGTAGAGCGGTGCGCGAGGTCAATGTAGCAAACTTTACTCGACGCCATCGCACCCTTTCTATGGTTCTCTGTAGCCGAGTTAAGGTGAGTTCTTACTCGTCCCTTTGTAAAGTCTTTGTGGAGAACGGCGGCGTGCATGCATGCGTGCGTGCGTGTGTCGCTTTTACGATGGCGTCTCGACGCGGGTCAGGTGAGCGTTAAGCCATTTGCAGGAGCGAAAGGGTTAATTTTAACACGCCCGCGACTTTTGAAAGGGTCTTTTAGGCGCCGCAAGAAATTCGGGTATTAAGTTTCTTTCATCAAATAGTGGTAGATTAATATTAATATCTTGTGTCTAGCAAATTATCTGTTTAAATATATATTTATAACAGTTTGTGATACTATCCGTAGCAAATCATGCAAGAAACTAGGTTGAACATTATATTATTTAATACTGAAATTATTAATAAAAGTAAAAGAAATATTTCCGAGAGAGAGAGAGAGAGAGAGAGAGAGAGAGAGAGAGAGAGAGAGAGAGAACACGAGAAATTTCTGTAAAATTAAATAATTTTCGTAATTTACGAAAATTTAAACTTAACTTGGTTTATCCAATGCAATTATAAAGGACGATATCGTGGTTTATCTTCTAAATTAAAATTTTTCTATGACATTTGCCTTAACTTATGCAAATACGAAAATTTTGTGAAAGCATTGTCACTTTTTGGCGGTTAAAAGAATGTGAAAATTGATGACATATCTAGTTAATTAGAAAATCAATTTATTTGTAATGTGGAATTCAATTAATGTTATTGTGTTTTCTTGGTACGATTTATTGGCTATTGTTGATTCATCGATTACGTCAGACACAAACTCAGAAATGTCAGAAATGTATTTCTCGATAACCCATCTAGCTCGCCATCTAGTAAGTAATATGGCAGTGAGTAAGAGATAAAAAAAGAAATATGAGTTCTAGGTATTATTTTTTAAATAATACTTCAGGTATTATTTTTGAGGTGGTTACATTTCGCTTATAAATTTTAAAGGCTACAAACCTACAGAATTAGTTTAAAAACAATACATGTTTGATATTATATTACCTTTGGCATTATAAAAAGATAAACATCATATATATTTTATTTATTGTTGAGTAATCTAATCGCACGAATTATCTTTATATAATTATTATAAAAGTTAATTCTGTTGTAATATGACAGCACGTCAACCAAATGCAGCATGAGTTACATAAAGTGTTTTCGGATTTGCATAAGTTGAGAAGATCGCCGCAAAATGATTTAGATTTAAGATTAAATTGTATCGTCTGCAGTTTCTACTCGGTAAATTGCTACGGACCGGTCTTGGAATTACTTCGTCGTAATGATAGTAGATACGTTGTCGTTAGTCATATTGCTGATACGATGTCGACAGAGTGTAGTTTTTCGCACGGAAAGGAATCAGCATTCACGTCATTTGCCGCTCGAAGAAACCGTCGTGATTAACGGAGAATCATGTAACTATTACCAAGGGACTGCGTGCGAACGAAATGAAAGATATAAAATGTGCTGGCAGGCAAGGACAGTTCTTCCGCAGGCAACGGAACACAAGTAGCAAACGCGTTATTGCGTTGTTTACCTTATCTGATTTAAGTAAACATATGAATCTGCGCGACAGAACTGTGCTCAGTACTGTACTCCTTTTCACGGATTGCGACGAATTTTTTGATAGTTTGATATCAATTTTAATTTAATTTAATTTAGCGTAATAAATATCATTGCGCGAAACTGTGCAATATATACATGTTGAAAATGACAAACTGAGAAGTCGTAAATTTGTAACTCACAATAAGATAAACGTGTTGTTTTAAGTAAAATTCTAAACTAACATTACATAAAATAGAAGGATATCAAGTTTAATATATAATCATGTTATAATACGCAAAATTATATACGAAGTATTACGTATAATATAAGAAAATTTTGTATACAAAAACATTTTAAACTAGAAATTTAAATTTGCCAGTAGTAATACTGTTTTTTTTTAGTTGCTCGTGGTCAACTAGGAAGATGATTAAATAAATTGAATAAAACGCGATTCCTGCAACATGGAAATAAATGGTCGACTGCTTTTCTTCTTCTCTCTTCCAATTATTCTTCGTTTTCTTCTTTACCCTCTTTCTATCTCGCGCTTTAATTGCAATCATTTAACATGGACTAAGGCAGAACTCCTCGCGCAGCTTTGGCGAAACAAATTGCCGTTTTCCTGGTTACCGTAAATTTCGAGGTCTGTTTGCTTTTCCGTCATTTTTACGAGTATATGTCTCTTAATAATCTGCAGTAAAATTTTTCCGTTCTGATCTTTAAATTACAATTTACTTTATAAGAAAAAATGCGAGGGAGGAAATAATATTAAATGACTTCGGGAAATATGTCTAGACTTTCCTTTCATACGCGCGGTGCATTCCTAAGTTTTCTAAGGAACGTGACAGCTTTCCTAACAAAGTGACCCTTCAGATTATCATCTTTGTGAAACGTGTAGCGTATATACGTTCATAATGGAAGATGTGCGTACTCACTGATTCGTTCAAACTTTGATGATATTTTTCAATTTGCGTTACGAATTCTTCATGTGTATTGAAGTGAAGAAGCCACGTGCGTTCTGGGATATTAGATATCCTGTCGAATCGCCACTCGATATCCTGTCGTCGCACCAGATATGCCAGTTGCGTGATTCTATTTTCGAAACTGCATTACTCACAGTTTCACAAAAATGTTGTTATATATCTTTTTTTTTTTCAATGAATATTTCATACAAAGATATCGATTGCCAGTGTGTTAGAGGTTGGTAAATTCGAGTATTCTACGAGGAAGGCACTGCTTCGAGAATTGCATCATTCTAAAGAATGCACGCGCTGCCTACGCAATAATTCTACTAATAAAACTTGCCTAATTAAGAGCCTACGGGTTCAACGCGCTCCGAAGCTTTTATCTGCGCCTAAACGTTAAAATTTAAAACTGCTTAAAACTTCAGTGATATAAATTGTTAAATATTCAAATATATAAGCAAAATTTAAAAAAAAACGTGAGAAATTTTATTCATATCAGCAGTAGTTTACATTTTATAGTAATAGAAACGAAATGTGTGGAGACTTATTGAAGCTTCGATTGCCAATAAACGATCGAACGAGTTTCTGCTCCATTTTGCAAGGGCGCAATTGTCCGAGAAATATATTCGCGACGCTTTCGCAAGATACGCGACTCGAACGGAATAAGAGAAAGCATTTAATAACACGCTATATGAATTAATGTTATTATTGTTGCAATTCTCAATTGCCATTGTAACAGTTTTCTTCCGTAACTAGCGCTTTTATTTCATGCTGACCGCGTACAAACATAGTGATTTATAAGCAGTAAAGTATGAATGCGTGATCATTATTTAATTAACATTAAAGGTAAATTGCTTTTAACAGTGCTTGACGGTTAAAATATGCTTGGTTAAATCGAGGACAAAATAAAATTTCTTTATATGCAAATTATTTTCTAATTAATATCAATAAAATTAATTTTATATGTAAACAATTATTCACTTCGGTTATAATTCCATCGCCCCAATAATGTTTTTATTAAAACTATTAATATGCATGTCAACATGTTTTTAACATTTAATGAAATTAAATATTAAAAAGGGGAAAGTAAAAAGTTTTTTTTGCAAAAATTCGCAATATTTCTAATTTATGGCTTTACGATATTACAAACGTGAGAACTATTTGCAAAAAATAGTACAAAAGTCTTTACGATCTTACAAAGTAGCCTGGAGGACGATGCCGTAAACAGCCAGTAGTAGACGCCGATAAATGTTTCATGGCTAAAGATAAACAGCAGTCGGATAGACGAACATGCATGCCGGACACGAGCACCGATCTTTCTCTTCCGGAATTTCAAGGCGTGCATAAATAATTCTGACGAATCTCAGGGTCGAAAGTGAGAAAGTGCAATTCACGGGGATAAACATTTACACACACGGCACGGCGTCAGAACGCGTTGCAGGTGTGTAATTGCATCCTGCGTGTATATTTGCTCTTTCTCTCTCTCTCTCTCTCTCTCTCTCTCTCTCTCTCTCTCTCTCTCTCTCTCTCAATTCTGCCCTGGCATCTCGTTTGCGGGCGAAACGGGACATGTCGCGTTAATTACTCATTACGACATAGAAGCGAGCCTAGAATATTTCCGGGCAGCGACACCGTCGGAATTAACGCCCTAAAGGGGTCGTGTTCGGATCTGTAACATAGCGAATTATGGGTTGATTATTATCCGGTCGTGAGAAATACATATCTTCATTTAGAGAGATTTAATTAATATAACGTAAACCGTAATTTATATTGTACATCCTGAAAATTAATTGCCTATTTACATAACAATTCTAAATAACAATTTTCTTTAGCAGTGGACTAAAAGCGTGAATTTTACTGCATTATATGCAACGCGAATGTTGAAGCCGGATCCAGTCTAAGCAAACAAACGCGAATGAACAATTTGCTTTAATGAATGCATTGAGAATACTGACATTGAAGCAAATTGTTCATTCGCGTTTGTTTACGCTTGTTTGCTCTTGCTCTGGATTTAGCTTGAGACAAATTATATTTTTATAGTATTTTTCATACAGTACGTAGCTTAATAAATAAAAATGTAATTTTGTCTGGATGCACTATATATTTACAAAATCGGAGTACTCAGCTGTTACAATATTTCTTCATCGATCTCGTTCATACACTCTAGACTGAAAAATAATTACGCATTTTCTCAAACCATATATGTTTCTCAGATTATTCTTATAAGGCGACAAATCGATCTTTTGCCGAAGCTATTGCTCCACACATTTCCTCTCTCCTGTCTGATGCGTCGCGACGGCCTCCTACTTTTTTTTCGTGATACGTGGAAAGCCTTTATTGTGATCCCCGACTAGTCCGCCAGGGGAGGACGAGCGTTGTCCATTAACACAATGTAAAAAGCGACGGCGTGTCACGATAACTCATCGAACTTTCGCGTCGTATCGAATTGTAGTGGTCTCCATCGTCGCAAAAAAAATATCGATGCTAATATTGTTGCAAAGATTTTTTTACGATTATTACACACAAAGTATCTGTATATATATACAGTCAGTAAAAGCATTTTCGCGTTAAACTTAAAAAATTAAAATTTATTTGCTATCGAGTTTCTCAATATTTCTTGTAAAGAGCACCGCGCTTACGATTCAATTCGTCTAACCATAAATCAGTCACGTACTGTGTCCTATCGCGAGGTTCTCTATCGAGATATCTTATTTAAGTTTAAGAAATACTCGACGATAGATGGTATTTCCCTGGCGTTATACGAATGCAACGCACGATACGTTATAGAATCGTTTTGTATTTCGGTGAGCATAGATATACTAAAAATTCAAGGATGATTTATAATAGTGTACCAATTGCCTTGTTTTATTCATTTTTCAGTCTCTCGATGTAGCTCTCGTTGGAACAAGTTACATATTTTGACAAGAAATGCGTGTTTGCGTAATAATGTTTTTTGAAGGTGATAGAAAATTACAACAGAACTTGTTGAGTAGTTCAGTGGTAAATCGCTGTTACATTTTGATAGAAAAGATATTTCTTGAATGAGAAGATATTTACTACTTTCTTATTCATTCGAGTAATATCTTTTTAGGTCAATAACTTATTTGCTGACTTTTTAAAATCTCTCGTTTTTAAAATAATGTTATCTAATAAGAAAAAAATATTTTCTTTTTAAATTCAGATGCATATCTAATAGTGCGAATATTGTATATTTAAATAAATTGCTGGATATAATCTGGGTCGTTGCAAATTCGTGACACTGTTATCTTCAGATTCGTGATATCGTTGATTTTGACAACACGCATCATTGACATCGTTCGCTTAATGTGTTAGAAAACTCGACAGATTTGGCGAGGCGCGACATCCGTAAAAGTAACGGATCTATGCGTTATTCGCTCAACCGTGACGCCGTTACCTCTAGGCCGTTACCGTTCCCATTTTTCGCCTCGATTACGATCGCCAGGGAAAAGGAATTAATCTAAACGCGATCGCACGTCCCCGTCATGTCGTCGTGTCGATCGCATGTACTTTTTATGACGTCAGAAAGGCCGGTTCAAACTGTCATTAATTCGCAATATCACGTCGGGACAAACGGTTTTGCTACCGCAACCTATATTCCACATCACACACTTGTTATACCGTGCGACAAGTGACAAATAAACAAGTTAAAAGAAAACTCAATTTCGTAAATAGATTTTTTAATTTTATTTTTATTTAATTGCATATTATATTTTAGCTGAGGAATCGCTGAAAAATATATTGCAATATATTTGTAATTATTGTCAATTTATGTTACAGAAAGATGATTTTTTAAAATTATTTTTTGCTCTTAAAAAGATATCTTAGAAATATTATAAACTAAATAATTTGTGACATGTTCGTCAAAAATAAGATCTTTATACAAGTAGCAAAAGTAGTACTTTATGTAACATTTACTCAATTTACGTCAAGAACTTGGCATAAAGTGTTAGAGTTGCGTTGAATTTTATCGTAACAGAAAAAGTGGAAATTTTTTAAATTTTATCCTTTTATTTGACTGAATAATTCTTAATTTTTTTAACTAAACGTATCAGTTCGTTTTATACAGCAGTAAATCATCTCAATATGAAATGTTTTCGAATATTTGAATGTATATTATCTCTAAAAGTTTTAATTCAGTGCATGTTATTTTTATTTATCATGGATATACTGTCAGTTTTGCGGTTATACGTCGACGATATAATTGCGAAGTCATAAATTATTATTATCATAAATTATGTTTCTAAAATAAGCGTACCGACACGCCGCGCTGCATCGTTCGTTCCTTCGGCGGAGTATTCGTTCGCTAGACATAAAAGGTACCGAGTTGCATCGAGGAATGCATTTTTCATCTCGCGTCTCTTTTTCCGCGGTAAGTAAGATCGGTGTTTCCAGGATAATCGGTCGGTTGTATATAGCTCCCAAGAACCGAGTAGAATAGCTGATGGAAACCGCGAAGAAACGTGATAGAAAATAGGTTGCTGATAGATTATAAAATCATTATTTTAAGTGTCTTTCTTTCTTAATTTCGACGTATGTAATAATTCATACATGACACAATTTTAGGGTAATAAAAATGTAACGTGTAAGAGGGAGAGAGAGGAGAGGCTGCTGATAGATTATAAAATCATTATTTTAAGTGTCTTTCTTTCTTAATTTCGACGTATGTAATAATTCATACATGACACAATTTTAGGGTAATAAAAATGTAACGTGTAAGAGGAGAGAGAGGAGGAGAGGCTCGGCAATAATCGAAAATAAAAATAGAAAAATAGAAAACAGTTAAGATGTGCAACATTGATTAAATATTAGGTATCATGTTTATAAAAAAATTATTAATATTGTGTAGTGTTATGGATATGTATTTTTATTTCTGTATTATTACACCCGTGCATTTTCATTCGTTGCATGCAATGATTGTCCATAACCGGAAGGCTTAGTGCATTCCATGTTGCTCGAACTTAACGCGGATGATCTGAAGCGTCGGTTGTTACTGTTCTCATCTATTTACCTCCGCTACTCGGCCATCTTCCTCGATAATAGCTATCCGCGCCTGCATTGCTTCTCTCCGTGGTCGGCTATTGTTGAGAACTTAATGACTACATGATGCGGTCGATTCTTCCGTTATCTTCTTCAGGACTCCGAATAATTGGAACGAGTAGCGCCGCGTTTCTTTAGTTGGAATTGAAAGATTTCTTCCGATTCCCTTGGAGTGACCTGACACAGATGGAAACTGAGTACGTTTTTTTGATGCTGCAATGTCATTGTCCTTTCTCGTCTTGATCGTATCCGCGGTGTTAAAGGATTACCGTATAACAGCGACCCACTTTTGAGATTTTGTTGCTCAAGACACAAAGTTCTCACACATTCCAGAGAAAATATAGAATTCTTATGTTTTAGAAAAACGAGTTTTAGAAAGAGATATCTCTATATTTAAATAATTTCTGTATCAAACTTTATGAACTACTGTTTTTAGAGATTAAATAATTCAGTGTTGATTTTGAATTCTGTCAAATCAAATTTCCTTCGAAGTTAGTCCCAGTCTTACTTACATTCGTCCTCGTATGAAAGTCAGTGTTTCGGGTGAACTGTCGAACAGTATATATTTCGCACTATATACACCGACATCTATTTATATTTATTCATTGTTGGTTGCCTCCTCAGCAACAGATCTCTTTCGATGAGTCGGCCTGGTTCTATTCTAGTGCCCTGGCTGACAGGATAAACACTCGCGATACCAACGACCCTGTCATATGGCGCGGTCAAGGTTTGCCCAGACATCCCAAGGCTTCTTGGGATGGTGCATTTCGAATAACTAATCTCATGATACTATAGCGACATAAAGTAATTGTGATCGCGATCTTTATTATTAAATATTATTCGGAGAGAGTATATTTTGCAATATTAATTTTGACCATATCTTTTTTGACCATATGTTTTTTTTTGCACATGTGCCGCTACGAAGCATTGACTCATAAATATAGCCACTATTCTGTAAATTGCTACGGTTGCCAAGCTATTGCAAACTTTGCATTTTAACTAAACTCAAAGCTTGACACACAAAACGATGCGTGTGTTAAATAAAATTTAACTTAATCAATTCTTTGACTGATGCCAACATTTATTTAAGAAGAATTTATCTTCTTAATTTTTAACATTTTAAAGATGTATTTTTTTCTTTAAGAAGCTAACAGATCAACTAATGCTAAATCTTATCATTATCAATAGTTATATGTGTAATTATAAAAAGTTCAAACAAATACACGTTGTACTTTAACGATTCTCATGGAAGAAACTGGTTTTCCTATGTTATAAAGACTAGTTTACGCGTTACCCGTGCACATGATATACGCGAATCATCTTGCGATTGCTCTGTGGAATGCGGAATACATATTCCACTCTAACTTACGTAAGAGCAGCCGATTCTATCTTATTACATTTTCGTAAGTCGATCGTACTTATGAGATAATACTAATAGATGCAGGCTAAGAAAATAATGAAGTATTGTTCGAAACATTATTGTCTCATAACTCATAAGTTTATATTAAAATATTACTTTGTAAAATATTAACTTTTGCTGTCGTTAGTAATAGTAACGATATGTACTGATATTATAGGATAACATTGAGTAATATTTTTATTTGGCAATATTTTATTTCCAGAGAGCACTTTGTGTCGATTAATTTCGATTACGATTACAATTAAAAGTGTAGCAGTAATCTTAATATTTTTAATAACAAATACAGTGTTGAGATAATATAATTCTTAGAGAATTATGAAGAAATATATATCTTCTTATACAGAATTCTTACAGTCAGATTCATTCAATTTTGCCACAACCATTATTATTGAGCTTGCAAACTATTTGGAATGTAACCAAAGATGTTTTTGATGTAATTTACAATATTATAGCGGAAACGAAGCTTGCATTCCGAATGGCAGAAAGCAAGATTGCGCGGTTATTGCGGTATCTCGCTCTTTTTGAATAGAATCTCTTTCTCTTTCTCATCCATCCTTCGTGTCTTCGCCGAGCTGCCTCTCAGTCGAGCACTTGACTAAGAAAGTGTCTGTTTCTGCGGTTCCGCACGGTAAAATTACCTCTGTAAAAAGCGAAACATATGTTGGCGATATTCACTGTTAACAAAATCTATTTTTACAGTTTACCCGAATATTGCTGAGACATAAGTAACATGTTTATTGTCGCACTTTTATGATGACTTTATTTCTTATGTCACTACATTTGTGGTGATAATTAAAACAACTATAATGTATCGAATGTTGAATGAAAGAATTAGAACAGATAGAATAAAAACAATACATTTTAATTAAATTATACATATATCACGCAATTTGAGTTTAAAAAAGAAAGAAGATAATATATCTCTTTTAATGATTAAATTAGTTGCAGCTTACATAGCAAATTTTTATAATAAAATTTGTGTTAATTAAATAAAATAATAATTTTTATTTAAAAATATAAAATGCAATTTTTTTATGTTGCTGTTGTATTATGAGATTCGTAACATTAATAATTCTTAATCTGTTTGCGTGTGAGAAATCGATTTCCAGTTAAACGCTGATTATCGATTAGATTTACTATCGTCGTTACTGAAAAGTAGTATTAAAATCTTTATGCTTTGCCAGATTCAGCCGTTGTAAAAGGTTATATGGGCGCGCCGAGACCGTTTTATAGGCCGGTGCTTCGGTATGTGGTCAGGGTCAGAGTATTGACGATGCTCTACAAGAGACACTTACATAGAAGATTGACCGTGTATTTCGACTTTTAGTAATCTCAATTTCTTGTAGAATTGTTTTTTAAATATATGAATTTTTACGTTGTTATGATCTAATACAGCGAATAAAAAATAAAAATAAAAAATGAGGTAAGGAAGAAGATATATAAAAAGCAACAGATTTTTAAAAATATGAAGAAAATTCTTATTTTTTTTAATTATAATACTGCGATAACGTGATAATGTGTACAGATGTAACGCAAGATTATTTACAGAGCACGCAATAAGCAATTTGCATAGTTAAAGCATGTTAAATATGATATAATATTTAAAAATTAAATGTTGTCGATTGACGCATATCCGCAATCACGTAGTTGCATCATATCAGCGAATCGTGAGTGGGACGAGTAATTTCCTGTTTCGTCGTTGCTATCATAGAAGTGGGAATTATATCTGACGTATACAGAAGAATCGATGGGCAATATCTATGGGCAATATCTATTTAGTTGTAATAAGGATCATTGAGAGGATTAAAAATAATCTTCTCTGAAATAAAATTTGTTAATAAAATAACTTATTTTGTGTATCGATACGATGATATAAAAAATTTTCTGTCGATATGACGTTAATGTTTCGAGATTCTGATTCGTAGAAAATGTATGATGTGTTTTGAGGTTTATCCATTCTTTAATCGCCGATGGCCGATTTGTTGATCTGACATGCCTGATGTGTGGCAAGCGTCAAAAACTACGTTCACAGAAACAACTGTTTTGTTCCACGTTTTTTCTACAAAATAAACTTTTAAGGTGGATTGTGAACGTTTTTTGGGATGTGTTTTATTTTATTTTTTTTGAAATTTTTTGTTAATTTTTTAAACACGTGAAATAATACTCTAACTTTTATAATCAAAAGAAAACCTCTTTGGCTAAATTGTAATTATATTAGAAAATACAATCTAAAATATTTGGTTCTCGGAAGATATTTCTTTCCTTGTTGCCTTATTTACAATTATAAATTAGATATATGTCAACATCAGTTTTACTGTGCACGAAACATCTGCATCCAATATACTATACACGTGTAAAAACGAACTTTCTCTAATGAGCGTCACTCTTGGGGAAATTAATATTAAAAGGTTCGTATCCATTCACATACGATATATCTGACGAAAAAACGCGCACAAAATTTTACGGTTAATAGAATTAGTTGTGATGTTTCGATAGTCGATGACTCTGTTGATTTAATATTGCTACTTAAGCGTGTATGTCGATTAGAGGTAGCTATCGATTTTGTGGGAATTCGCGGCTTTTTCCGATTTTGTCACTATCCTTTTGAAGAGGCTGCAATCGAACTAACTAAATTAACGCTGTTGAACTACGTATAATTGCGTGAATATTCTATTCTAAATGTCTCTCTCTAAATATCGAATTATTCCATTCGTGTAACTGATATACTTTGACTCATTTATTTTATTATATTATTTATATTAAGTCGTGTACCTAATAAATGTTATCTACTAAAATAAATCTCGTTGTACAATATGTACAAACATGTAACATTCAGTTGTATGTTTAGTCATGGAAACATCAAATATTTTCTATATTATATAATGTTTTAATATTTACGTAAATATTTAATTAAGAAAAATACATATTATTTCGCGCGCTACCTTTGCGCTGCTCTATATTTTTTTTATTCTATAGAAAATATCAAAGAGATATATATTTCTGTGTTAAATAAATATTATACCTATATTTAATTTTCTGGCCGCGCGTAAAAAATTCCTAAAATGCTCCCGTGTAATAAGATTTTGCATTATAATACGGAGCAACCTCGATAGTCGATTGAATTTTAAGTAACGTGATCGATGGATGTTTGTTTCATAGTTACGGTATTCTCTCGTCATTCTCGTTGTCAGTGCACGAAGATGACACACAGTCGCGAGTCGACTATTCGTTCATTCATCACCGTGATTCCACCTCTGTTGTTTCGAATAGTATAGCAGCTCTTTGGTTGCCAAGGTTGTCCGCTCTTTGGGACAACCTTGCGTTGATTTCTGTTAAGCAAGATCTCGCAGGGATGACTGGTCCGCACAGTCATTTGGGCGTAGCAAATCCACGGACTCGAGCTCATCATATGTTGCAGCATTCATATACTTTCATTTATTATATATATATATACGCACATATGCTTTCGTGCAAACAATTAGAGTGCAGTGAATAGTTGCAAATATATGTATTAAAGATCTATTAAACTAGAAATACAAAAACTTGTAAAATTTGCTTTTACAAAAGCCTTTTGATTAATTTTATTCTCAGTTGGTTGATAAAAGTAAACGTTTAAAGCAAAGTCAATTTTGGATGAAACTAACGTATATTGGCAGTCTTATATGATTAGCTACTAAAAAACAGTTGCCTTCGCTAATTTTGGAAAGGCGATGGAATGCTGCAGTTGTTTACTGTCGTATTCGATCTTTTTTGGCATCCGTTATTTCATGGAAATGGATCGGCATGCCATCGTGATGATCAATGAGGTAGGAATATCATTTCTTCGATTTCCGGTATGAATAAAATTCCTAAACAAGAATTGCATCACATTTTTAAATGAATAAAGGCAAATGACAAATAATATTTTAAATTGCACTTATCTCTTTGCAACTTTAAAGTGATACAAACTATATTATTAAAACTAATCTCGGAGGCAATCTCGAAAAATTTTTATATATTAAATAATATGAATGCAACTGCAGCGAAGTAAATACAACGGGCGGAATATACATATATGCAATTCTCTTTCGTTGAATATGCAGGAGATTCGTTGGTTACAGCTTTTGAAAAGCGCATCTCACGCATCTTCAATGGATGCAGATCAAAGCTTTTCCCTCGATCATTCAATCTACCCTTTGGATTCAGGTTCTCTTCATTCAGTGTGTTCGCAAATCGACTAGAACGGAATACCGAACGATTTCATCCATTTCTCGATTAAATGGTTTTCCAGGAAACTATGTGTATTGTTGAAACATTAAATATTATCTATTATTTGTTACTGCCTTGTTCAATGTTAAATATTTTTTTATATTGAATTTGAAAACATATGTTTCTAACTTAACTGGCGACATATATTCATATTAAAATCAATTCACTCAATTCATTCGATTTAATCAATCAATTCACGCTCAAAAATAAACCGTTTAAGTATCATAAGTTAAATAATAGCTCGTTTGCTTGATAAATCGGCACAATTGTCATGAAAGAAATTAAAATAATGATCTCCGTACAGAAATTTGTTTTATTTATTCATGAAATATGTCTGCAATGTATCCATATCAGCCATGACGATCAATCAGGCGGACCCGGACGTGAACGATGATCTCAATGTTCGCTTCTCTTTGTCGAATACTTCGTTGGTCCGTCCACGGGATCGGCGATGTGTGTCGAGTCACTTTTGGCGGGTTTCCACGAGGAAAATAGTTCGCGGGCGCTTTCGTAGCACTGCCAGCAGCCTCCGACGGCAATTGGGTCGTAATTTCAGAAGATAAACGGCGAACGGGCGATTTTGATTAAAAACGCGTGCTTGTACTGCGATTCGCGGCCAATCGCGGAAAAATCCGTGTTTCTGAATCAGCTAGGCAATTGAGAATCTTTGGAACGACGTCAACATGTAACTCAAGGAATGTATTTCTCATGATGTATGTCGTCACTCATATCGGTTGTAGACAAAGTTTGTGGGTAGACAAGAGCTAAGTAGTAAGATATCTTTTCACATTTCAACAAGAGGCACGATTGAAGAATCAAGTTAATTTACTATTTAATTTATGCCCATGTTAGCTTTATATAAACTCGTCATTACGATACGAAGTAAGACTGATAATCAAATTATCAGGAATTGATTTGATGAGTAAGAAATATTATCTAAAGTTGAGTCACATGGCGCCTCGAAAACGCCATGTGATGAGTGCCTACGTTCAATTTTGGCACGAGTATATTCAACGGTTAACATGCGAGTGGAATACCGCTGCCAGATATAGATTTTTCTTTTTGTAAAATATATATTGTTTCTGTACTGGTGAACTTATATAGTTTTGTCCGTTCACATAAAGTTATGCAAAAAGATCGTAATGCGTGCCAGACGATGTTAGCTGCAAAACGCCAGGCAGCGCATCGATAAAACGTTCCTGCACATTCCTCGGCAGAGTTCGCCTACTTTTCGAACTATTTGTCAGACGCGGCGAAAATTTCATGCTTCGAATTGGCGAAGAGGATTTCTTGGAATTGGGCCATCTCTATAACGAATTCCATACATGGCGGTTAAATGCGGGTTGCGCGCTTTGCAGCGGAATAATTTTCTGCTATGTAACAAATATTTTCGCTCCTTTATGATATTAATGTGTCAGTACTTGACAGTTAAAAAATTTCTCTTTATCTCTTTTAGTATCAAAATATGTGGATTTGCTTTTAGATATGAGTAAAAATACGTTCGTTATCTTTGATATCGCGCTATTAATTAGTATTGCTGTGTTATATATATACCTTCGCAAAGCGATTAATGCGTCAACATCATGTAGAAGCAAGCTCCGAAAATACGAAAGCACCTAAAAAAGGAGAGAAAAGGAGAAACATCCGCTCATTCGTCATTTCGTCACGCGATTCATCCTATCCTGTGTACATATCTTCATCTCGCGATCACGGATGCATGTTCCATGCACATCCTGAAAACGTCATATTTTCATTTTCGCGATATGTGCCTGCGTCGTGATATCGTCCCACCCTTTTGTTGTATGCTACTTGCGGATGAGGTATACCTGTTCGTCTACCATGTCGATCGCTTTGAAGAACATAACGGTCTTTAGAAAGAGAGAGGGAGAAAAAGGAGGAAGAGAGAATGGCGATAGGAAACGGAAGAGCATACTCTCGTTGAGATTTAATGCTCTTAGTCTTTTTATAAGCGATGAATATAATATCTCGTACTTGATGTCGGGTAATAATATAGGTATGATGGAAAATTGTTAGCTGCGAATACGCTCTACTTGATCCCGTAAATTAATATTACTTTAATCATCCGTGTTTGCAGAACATATATATAGAAATCACAGAAGTAAATTTTTAAAGGGCATACTATTTCTCGAGGCTGTTTGAAAAGAATGTCGAGTATTCGGGAACAAGTCGACTAAAGTTGAGACCGTTCAGAACACGTGCAGAAACAACGCAGTCGCGACGAGAGATTTTTCGGAACCGAATGGATCGAAGCGATCCATTCAGAAACTAATATTTTTAGCACGCCATTTATTATCGTCGATCGTTTCCTTCTACCGTGCAAATAAAATGCAACCGCCCACGTTTAAATTCGTCGCGAACAAGGCTGCCGTCCGTCCGTTTTATTTATAACGCTCAGCGATTTCGCATCTGCGAAGTCGTAGAAATGCCTGGAGCCTGTCGTTTGCCGTCTGTGTGAATTATTTTTCTCCAGTATGTTATTAAACATACTATCGCGAAACTTTTTGCCGACTTCCGTTTCTCTTTTTACGGAAAAAAATTTCCCCATTGGTGTAGCGAGTGGCATATTTAATATATATAATATTTTTTACTCTGTATAACTGAAACGATATTATATGCAAGTTGCACTTTCCTGTAAAAATGGAACAAATTATTTTTTTAAAATTGCTTCAGGAACGTTCTAAAAACTTCAACCAGCTGTAGAAATTATATCACGGTTATATTTCATATTTATATACCCTTCTACATATATTTCCAAAATTATATATAATTATTAATTTGATGTCTAATTTAAATCGACATTTAAATTGATATTACAGTCAAGTTCCTATGTATTTTAGAAATGGATTACTATACTCTCAGATTACACGATATATTCTTGGAGATATTCAATTTCGCTTTTAAAGACGCAATTCTATGCTCGATAATTGTTTTATTTAAACTTGGTAAATAGTTAGCACATCAGTTTCTTGTCGTGACTTAACGATTTACAGTTTCATTGTTTCTCTTAAGTGCACGTGCACGTCTTCCGACGAAATGTTCTTAATGAGGTCTTGGAAGAGAGTGAAGTGAATCGATTGGAGGATTTAGCAGACTAAAACAAACGCAATGGATTACGGCATGAAAGAAGTCAGACTTTGTTGATCTAGCTAGAATCTTGATCTTCCGCGAGCATTTCATTGTTGTCTCTCGAGATCGCAAGTTTATCGCTTAACGAAGAGTAAAACGAATGACCACTTGATATAGTTAATTCCTTACAATCGAGAAATATTTATTTTCATTGTAATACACAGATTTGTAAAAATATTAGACTTGATGCAAGTGCATCAAGCGAGCATAAATTCACATTTGCAATATCTTACAAAATGCAAAATGAGATGAGATGTGATAATGAAAAGCAAACGAGCTTGAAATACTAATGAAACTAAAGAGATAAGGTGAAAAGAGATTCGAGAAATGCACAGCAGAAAAATCAGGATGCGTGACAAACATAAAAAAATACGAAAATGCACGGGTATTATCCAGGGTTGCTCCTTTACACAAGCTATGCAAATACAAAGTGGCTATTGTAGCTACAAAGCCGAGAACACTAAAAGTACTTCAATTAAGGCTGCGCGGATAACAATATACAAGGCTGTTCGGAATAAAATCACAAGCGAGCAACTATGCATAATAGAGTATCGGAAAATCGATCTCAAAGTATCCGCCGAACTTGTACCCGCAACTTTGTCCTGTTGTCACGTGTAGAAAATTAACGACTGTATCACATACTACTGGAAAATTAACGACTAGTTTTCACATGCTATATTATATATTACAGAAGCGCTTGTTTTTTAAATTTAGCAACATTATTTATTGGGAAAGAAATTATCTTTGTTTCTTTCGATTATTCATAACACGATTCTGTTATATGATAAAATAGCATTTTGAATTTTTTAAGCATGTGAAAACACATCTTCGTTCTTACTGAATTGCACAATATTACTTTACGGCTGTATAATCTACACATTCAATAAATTATCATGCTTATATTAAATTCTTGCGCAAGTTTCATGGGCGATTTTCGGCATACGGTGTATGTGACCTTTACTTTTGCATAGCTATAATAAATTTTCCATTCAATCTTCCGAAACGTTCTCTACCCAGGTTTCTTTCGCGCGTATAAAATATGAGAATTGTTGCGCACATAAAAGCGGATGATGACATATGGTTTTACAAACTATTCGAATGTATAAGGAATTATTCTCAGACATGTAAAAAAATATCGATTTATTTTGAAGAAGAAAATTATCATCTTCACATAATTTTCTTTTCATTTCACAACATTTATTATCGTATCGTTTACTTACGCAATGAATAAGTTGCCGGAATTGTGATCAATCGGTGGAAACATTGAAGGAGTGCCGCTTTGGCATCTCAGTTCGAAAGAAAAGATTTCCAATGACGTTGGCGATCCTTCTCGTGGAATGCAATATAACATTTAATGTCTATACTTGTTCTGTTATTCTTCGTTCTTTCGCATAATCATGTTGTTTTATCGAGCGCGAGCAAGTAGCCATCCGCGTTGCTGCTCTTTATTTCTCTTCCATTGAGTTTCCCAGTTCCTTTCGACGATTCAGCGACGTTGCGCGTTATCTCGCATTATTACGGTACGCATAGTTATGTGACATGGAAACAGATATTTTCGCAAGAACGCTGTCTTCGCGGCCAGAGACGGAGACTCTAGTCGAATTTAAATTCTTACTCCGCTCCTTGTAACGTTTCTATCTATATGTGTAACAATCTGAATAACTGTCCTGGAAAAATAGAAGGAATGCACTCGGGCGCGGGGCATCGCTTCGCTTGTAAACAAAAGATAGGCGCGAGCTAGAGAGAGAGAGGAGAGGGAGCGTTCGCCCGGTGCCCGGCCCGCCTCGCACTCGCCTGGCGAGTGAGTGGCGAGTTGGCGACTGTAGTAGCGCAGAGACCACGAAAGCTATCGGTACAATTAATTGGTTCTCGAAAGTATAATAAAGATTTATTCTCTCACTGTACTGACCCGAGTCGTGTATCCTCCTTTGAGATTCCTGATATTACCGAGAACGTTCATAACAATAACATTGATTTACGACCGTACGCGACGATGATATTTTTAGTTCAAATGTTATCGTTTTATGTTTCACACATTTTTTCATTCAAACTCGTTTATTTTATTTTATTTTTCTATTTTCCTGTTTCTTGATTACTTTCGCGAAATTCAATTCTCATTTAATCACTTTTAATCACGATTGCAAGTTTCCAAAATAACTTATTATATTGATAAACGACGATTATATTGTGCATTTTATAGAAATAATAATATGGAAAAATGAAAAATAATAGCAGAAACCTTAATTCTTCAGGAGGATGCATTTTTACGAGCGTAGAAAACTGACGCGTATTGAGCGCTTCGCTTCGTTAGAGCGAACGTGACGTGCGTCGGATCGATGCGACTGGAGAATGCATCTAGAAATATCTTCCGGAAAGGTTTCCTCGTCGCTATGCTCACACACGCAATTGAATTTACACGACGTGCGGTTTATAACGCACGTCGAGAAAATACCGTATCGATCCGAGACCGGTGCATCACTTTGTTTCTTGTTTATTTCGTGACAAGTGTGTCTCGCATGCGATATTATTTTCCTATAATCGTCGTTAGATTTGTATCTTAATGGAGACGTTCAAGTGAAAGTTGGTTTACCTAACATCTACACGGACTATCTTCTTTCCCAAAGTCGCTCCGTGATCAATAAAGATGTCATTATGCAATCCAAGCGGCAATCCAATCACGCATTCTATTTCCGTCAAAATCTGCATGCCACGCATTCGTGGCGAACTGGGAGCATTGTTACTGTCACGTTACGTAAAACCGGAGCGAGAGGCAGCATTTCTACGATTTTAACGATGTTGTCATAGTTTAAACTAATTCCTGATTTATTTCAACAGAGCAAACGAGACGCTTTTTACGATAAAATTGACAATAACGACGTAATCGAGACATATACTCAACATCATGTCATTTGATATCTATTTGACCGTGGGATAAAATGGGAACGTACATAGATACTTCTATACTATATAAGAATTTATTTATAGTTTCGTACACTTTCTCATACAAAAATTTATTATGATTTTCACCGTGTACATCTTGCTGATTATCGTGACATGCAACAATAATTCCGTGTATGCGAATGCCCTACAATTTATGACGATATACGCGCGCATTTTGTCGGATACTGAAGAATTCACGCTGGCAATCTGTCGCGATCCCATATCGATAAGTCATCTTGCTTGACAACAACACATATTTGCGCACGCGTGGCGCCAGAACGACGCGCAGAACTTAGCACTCCAACATTTTTCCAGCGACCTTACTTTAATCGTGCTCGCCATTCATCGTCACTCGCACGCTGCCAAGGTCTTTGAGCTCGCGTCTCGTCTTTTTTTTCTTTGGCACCTCCTCCACATATTCCTCTCTCACCCTCTCTCGCCCTTTCTTTCTCTCTCTTTTTCTCTACCTTGGCACGTTTTCAGAGCTAAAAAAAGCAACGAAGCTTAACGAAGGACGAAAAAAAAAAACGAGAGACAGAGAAATCAATGTATTATTCTGGTCCAAACTCCATCAGAATAGATAACGAAGGTACTACACATTAAGTATTCCTATGATAACGATAATAACGTGACACGATGAATGGTAATACACATCGATTTAAAAACATGATAAATAATACGAATTTCAACCGTGATTTACTTTATCTTTAATCAAGTTTGTTAATTAGTATCTTAATTAATTCCTAGATTAATTAAGTTTTTTCCATGAAATAAGCTAAAGTTTTAAAAAAAATTATGAAAAAGATACAAAAAAAATCGTGACAAAAGGCAGAGCGAAATTGTGTTTTATAAAAAAGGAGAGAAAAGAAATGCGTGCAAGGTAGGAAGGAGACGATAATGCAGAGTAACGAGAGGGAATCTTCCTTCCAGCGGAAGTCGAAAGTCAGTTCTCTTCCTCCTTTCTCCCTTGCGATCGAGCGCTTTTGGCGATCCGCCAACTCCTCGGCGATCGCGATCCCACGCTCACGCGCGTGCACGAACCAAAATCAACAACGAAGTATCCGGTCGTCATTGCTGTCGGGGTAGAAGACGATCGAAACTTGTACAGGAAGTTGCGACTGCCCATGAGAGAAAGCGGAATCGGGGTCATGGGGTAATTAGCTTTTATCGCGGCGCGTTAACTGCAGGGTGCGTCGGGATTAATTCATCCGTCAAGAAAGGGATTAGCTCTTTCGAACCACGGATTACAGAAGTATCCTAGTCCTTTAATTTTTTAATTCTTTCCTAATTCGTTGGATTAAAATTATGCTACGACGTCAAAAGTCGGAAAATTCGATTGGAACGAGAGACGTTAATTAACATTTTGATTGCGTCTAAATAATGCTGAATTAAATAGTGCTATAAAAAGTGCTATCAAATTTCTTTTAAGTTTAAAAGAAAAATTTCTTATTAAGGAAACTAAGATTTAAAAATTAGAATTCAAAAGGCTATTTGAAATTTTATTTTAATGTGTGCGATCAAGTATCTCTCATAATCCATAAAAGATATATCAATAAAGTTAAAATGTTTAAAAATTATTTAATGTTTATAAAATAAATTTGCTATGACTTAAATATTGTTATATAAAATGTTAAATGTTATTATATAAAATATTTTATTATATATGTTATTATATAATATATTTTAAAACGTATGTTGTCTTTTTTGTTACAGGTATGTATCATCAGACATTTTTCCTATCTTTCTTATGCAATGTTGATGGCGACTTATATCGTGAGTAAATCAGTTTGCGCTGAAATTGTTTCAAACATTCTTTTACACACAAAATAATTTTGATTGAACTTACGCGTTGCAAGTATTTGTATTACTATGTTAATGTTAAGCTAAAGTTATCAAGATATCTAATATTGAAGGCATAACATGCGTTTCTTAACTTTCTTGTTAAGAGATAGTATTCTATTAAATTTTTGTTAGGTACACATTGTCTCATTTAGTGGTTCACAATATTAGATTATTACATAATATGTTCATATTAGATAAGTAAATGAGAACATGACGGTGTATACTCTTGCTACGTGACTTCACGACAAATTGATGATATCATTTGACAAGTGATAGCTTCAAAGTCGATTTGTCTTACCGACGAATATCTTTCTTTGGGAGATATATAAAAAAAATAGCTTCTAATTTTATTTATTCTTTATCGTTACTAAATTAAGAAAAGCACTACGCTATCTTAATTCCATTCGCAGCTATAGTCGCGGGACGAATTTAAGTTATGTTTGCAATCTTTGCGAGGTTATACAGCGTAACGCGAGAAATTTCACCTCTCTCGCATAGTTCGTTGAATAATGAAAGAACGAGAAAAACCTCCGACGTTTTCGCTGGTGGAACGAAATGCAACTGAGACAGAGAACTCGGGGTGATAAAAACGGGGAAAAAGATTGCCCACGCGAAAATTTTATTCTCCGCATGGCGCGTCGTTTCTGTCGGCTTTACAGATGTCGACAGCGAATTTTTGGGATTTCGTGCTATTACCGATTCTGTGCATGCCTGTTCTCTGAAAAATAATGGATCAAAAATTCCCGAGTTTATTTTACGCAATAAAGCTGTGTCAGCTATTCATTTCTTTAAAGCTAGATGTTCCTCCTATAAACTGAAATTATCAAACTTGAACTAAGCAACTGTTTGATAACAGATTCCGCGATGTT
Source organism: Temnothorax nylanderi (assembly GCF_030848795.1). Taxonomy (NCBI): domain Eukaryota; kingdom Metazoa; phylum Arthropoda; class Insecta; order Hymenoptera; family Formicidae; genus Temnothorax; species Temnothorax nylanderi. The sequence continues at coordinate 275,035 of NW_027249152.1, read as the reverse complement.
AATATACTTAAACTGGGAACTTCCTATTTAAATGGGGTTTTAAAACTTGTTCAACTTGTATTAATGTTTCTTCGACAAAATCGACAAAAATTTTGAAAGTTGCATTGAAACTATATATAGCTGTTAATTTGTTTCGTAAGTAATCTTATGAACTGTGCTACACATGAATCAAATGCTCATTTTGATTGCAAAATTCATTGACCTCGTTTGATGATAGAGTTACTTCTTCCTAGTCACGAAGTTCCGAAATGTTCTTTTGCCTCGAGCACTTCTCCAGAAGCGCGTTTCTCAAGTATGTCACGCTTTCGAAATTGCAGCTAATGTTGCTGGCCAAGAACGAGTAATTTGCTTAAAAGCTCGGACTTCCATTCTGCGTAAATGTTGATTTTATACAGATGCGTTAGTTGGAACGATAACATCTTGTTAAAGTATCTAAGCAATCGTATATATTTTGTATATTCGAATCTCTGGTTTTTTGAAAGGGATTTATATATATGTATATTCTCATTTCAGTTAATTAAAATTTGATTACAATTGGATATTATTGATAAGAAAGTAACGTTAAATATAATGTTAGCGTAACAGATAATACAATTTGCATATAATACAAACATAGAAAAACGAGAAATTTGAATATTGTATGTTTTAAACATAAATCGAGATAAAAGCAAGTAACAGAATATTGTTTATACACATTTTAATAATATTAACGACATAATGTTAAACATGTTCGGTCTATAAATAATCCTATCAAGTTGGTTTATGAACCAAGTAAGTATATTATAAATCAGATTTATAATATACTTACGCATGCAGTGCATGCGTATTTTAAATGTGAAGTTGCTTAATAAGGAGTGTTATAATTGGTAGAGATAATAAATTAGATGCGATGTTATGAGTCGTAACTTATATTTGAAAACAGTTTATAATAATTGTCGCGTTTATATTGTTTACTGGAAAAGTTATCGTGCTGCCTGCCAAAATTTTATTCCTCAGCGATCGAAGTAATTAAATTCATGGGTCGTTGCGTTAACCGGTAAATTTAATTAATTATAATCTACTGCACACTTGGTGGCGCACGGTCGAAACTGGAATTCACTATCCGAAACAGCAAGCTTAATTGTAGTGGTACTCTAAGTTTCGACACAGTCATTAATCAGAACGTCCAATTGTCAACTACAAAATTCGTGGCGTCGCGCTGAATGCGGTTGCAATTTTTTTTTAAATATCACGTTGCAAAACACGTCACGCCCATTCTCGAGATGCAAGATTAAATTAAGCATCATATTTTACAAGTAGCTTTTTTTTATATACATATAGTACTCGGTATCTTTTAAGTTATTATTTCTTTTGATAATATAATAACAGTATTATTCATTTTCTAAAAATTTACACGTCATGCACGTAGTAAATTTATATATGAAAAAAATTGTTATTTCAAAGTTTTATACTTACATTGATCAACTACAGGTTGCGGAAAACATTACGTATATTTTAATTTATAAGATTTAAAGTGAATGGTTTGAATGTCAATTTCGATTGTCAACACGTTGCGATTGCTATAGAAAGTTTATTACGAAACGTTCTTCTCAGGTTATTGCCTCGGGCATAGGTATCAGAAAATCGAATCTTATTTTTTTAAGCGTCGTTGGTTCAATTTTGGTAACGAGTTTTTACGTTACAGTGAAATGCACCAGGAAAGAGAGGGAAAGTAATTCGCTCGGATGCGTAATAACTACAAACAAGTCATAATTTTCAAACCTGTTTAATATAACAGCTGTAATATTTTTGTTTTTATTTGATTCTCCGTGACACGTAAATATGATTATATGATAGTATATGATAGTATGATAATTTTGTGGTCTCGTGTCATGCTCGAGATGATAAGATTTATCATTTAATTCAAAATTAATTAAAATTATTCTTAATTCTAAATTAGTATGTAGGACATATCTCTGACATAATAAATTAATTCGATACGTTTTCGCGCAATTTATTTTCATATTTTTCATAAAATAAAAGCCTCAGAAATGATAAAGAACTATGGGAAAAAGTTAACGCTCTAAGATTAATGAATATTCCATCAGACATCTTTTCTCACGTGTTTTTATATTCAATTTTAGATTTTTAGGATCTATGTACATACATATATTTCGTGATAAGCAAGAGAAAACAAGAATAAAAATAAAAATTATTGGCAACGTCATGAACAATAAAATACGAAAAAAAATTTCAAATATTTATCGCGTATTTATGAAACTTTAAAGCGGAACTTCTATGTGCGGTATCATTTATAATCGTGAAAGGTCGCAAACCTTTGTTATAACAATGGTTCGTAAAACATTCTATTCGCTTCAATGCCCAGAGCTTAATCAAATTACCATATAATAGATTCTAGATATGGTTATTTAAAAGTGTATAAACGGTTAAATCTTTGTATGTATGAATAAATAATTAGGTTAAAATATTAATTCGCTATCAAAAGTATATGGGATATTCTGATAGAGTTTGTATCGAGTAGCAATGCATGTGGCCGAGTTAGGAGAAAGGGAGATTAATATTAAACCTATCTTTTTATTTACATGCATTATATTCCGGATGCGATAAAAAAGAGCTTTTTACGAACGCTTCGTTTAACTTTTCACGAGCATGTTAAACCGGAAGCTCGCGCTTATTTATGGTATAAACGATCCTATTAATATGTGTGCATACGCAACAGCAAAGTGCTGTAGAAATGGCAATAGTTCATCTTTCCTATTTTAAAATTTGCTATTATCTGCGAATATTATTTATTTTAGTTCCTAAGTAATATGATATTTTTGTATTTTATTAAGAAATTTAACATTGCTATAACTTTTATTTATTTATAATTGCACTTTATTTTACATTTCCATTATACAACATTCAAATTTGTTTGAAACCACATTAATTTCTTATGTTTCTTTCTTAAAATATTTCTTGCTCTTTTATGTAAAATAGTCTAAAAATTACGTTTCAACTAATTCGATGTTTTATTGAAATTTTAAAAATTTCAAGAGCCGAAATATCGCTGTTAATAACGCTCACGTTTTTTCATTTCACTGTAATTCATTTTGGCTACACAAAAATCGTATGCTGTTTGGTACGTTTAACGAATGACAGATTCAGTTCGTTTTTTGTTCTCTTTTCAAAAACGGTGTTTGTTCTCATTCTTTTTCCTGTCGTTCTAGTCCTGATTAAAAAATATTATGGTCGCTACATCTCGCTTTTGCGCAGATCACTTCGATCACATATGTGCTCTGTTCCCTTGTAGAAATAATTAGCGCATTATAACCACACGTTGGGAAAGCTCGCGTGACCTACGTAGGTATATTATTGCACGCATTGTATACGGCCAACGTAAACGCATTACCGGTGTGTGGTAACTATACACTGTACAGCAGCACATATACATATACATGTGAACGTAATCCTACGAGGGACGGCGAGTAACGGTGCTAGTCGTACAGGAGCGGTCGCAACACTCGCAACACATGAGAGAGAGAGAGAGAGAGAGAGAGAGGGAGGGAGAAAGAGAGAGGAGGTTTTATTAAGTGATCGAACGCGAGTAGGGATAGGGAACTGTGCGGCCGCGGAGCAGAGTTCAGTTGTTTCTGCGGTGTCGTCGGACTCGAATGTGAAAGAGCGCTGGATGATAGAACAAATGATGCTCGCGCGATTTAAAGGACTGCTTATTTTCGTCAGCGTTACTCCTCTGAGCAACTTTTAAATCATAACGCGCGGGATCCTTTACATCCGAGAATTATCATTAGAATTAGCGCGTCAATGGCGTTTTTTGAACCCATATTTTTTGATACATGCATTATAATACGTCGGAAACTGCATTTTTATTTATTGACTTACAAACTTACAATAACAATCGAAGATGACGCGAATGTTTTTTCGATGCTTACGAAGAATAAGTCAATTTATATATACAGTGTCTTGTTTCTTTTTGCGCAATATACAAGACAGTATCCGATTTTCCGCGATTTCTCGGATTCCGGAGCAAACGATATTTATTTTCTAAAAGAGAAGAATTATCGTTAAATAGCTTTTTTAAATAATGGAGACGCTTATTACTTTCGCTTCGCGCGTTATTGGATTTTGCTTGAGAAAGTAGATAAACATGCGTAGGTATAATCAATGTGATCGAATTTATTGCTTAGTCAGTGCCGAAGTATCTTATTTGAATAACGACCGATTCCACTCCGCATGTTAAACCTTGTTTAATGAGCATGATTCACGCTCATATAGATTCATAAGGCTGGCTTGTTCGCCGTTCGGCACAAGTGGGCCGAAAATAACACCAGTCGCCATCCTCATTCTTTTGCGCGTGAAAGGTTGAGAACCTATTCACCGTTGAATTATTTACATATTTATGAAATCGAACGGTGACTTCGAGAAAATGCCATTATACTTGATGCGTATCGTTGTAAAACTATAAGTGCTATTTTGTATAATATCATATAATATCATAAATAACATAAATAACACTATAGATCGGTTGCCTGAAAATATATGCTGTGAGAACTAGCGTTAAATGATCGTCTAAAAATAGATTTTATGTACTTAAATACACAAATGTTAAAAATTATCTTGTATTGAATCCATACCGATTTTATATACCGATTTTTTTAATTTTTCCATATTGCGTAAAATGTTGACGCCAACCGATAATGCATTAATATGTGTATGTCCGCTGATAATTTTCTATCTTTTGATAATTTTGATACGAGGAATGTTTCGAAAGAAATATGTATTTCAATTACTTTATCGAATGCTGTCGTAGAGCTTACATAATAAGTTGACATGCATTTTTGGCAACGTTACATTTGGCAAGTATCACGAGAATATAGTTGAATGATAGATGAACTTGAACTACCTCTGTTGAATTTCACTAATTCGAATATCACGGACATTAACACATCGGAATCATTACTGTCATCTTTTACACGAAGCAGCTTTATTTTTGCATTATATATGATGATATGAATTAAGTATCAATTTAACTTGTGAAATTAATTTATTGCTTCGAGAGCGAATAGAACTTTGTGTAAAATTTTTGATTTTTGGCCAAAAATTTCCAAGTTGTTTATAACTCGGTAACATTACTTATGACTGAACATTTCTACGAAATTTTGTCTTGAGTAAAGGAACAATTTGTGGTGATAGTGACTTATGTATGACGTTACAAAACGGAAATATATATATGACAAAGCAATATTTTTATTTTAAAAAACCAACGTATATACACTTATATGCTGTGGCATCATGTGGCAAAGGTAATTTGATTCCATAGTTATACATTTTTTGTAATAGCCATTTCTAACAATATAGCATTTATTTATCAAATAACTGTCAAAAATAGAATTTGATATGGAAAGATGTAAATTACAAGTAATATCTCGTAACTGTCACTGTTTATTCAAAATTTTTTTACAACAAAAAAGATCATAGATACTATTATTTACGAGTTACGAGTTACGAGTTACGAGTTACGAGTTACGCTGGAAGAATAAAATCTTTATTGGCTGTCGTCGCGATGCATTCGAAGCTGCGATTTAATCGTTTATCGGCGAGATATAAGCTTTCACTGCAAGCACATAACGCAATATAAACAGCTTGTAGGGTTTTACGTTCGCTCGACACAGAACGAGCGAGAGGCGGACAGCGTGGATGAGAGTCGGCGCTTTTAAGACTTTTTATTCGCGCATCCGCGTATCCGCCACTCTGTGACGGAAAACTACTTTTCTGCGTTTCATCGAATTTAAAACGAACAGGAAAAATATTTGAACGATGTCGAGAGTATTTTTGATCCTCGCGGTAATGCTATTCCCCGCGTTTTTTGCTGTTGCAGTATTATTAGAATTTAATGCGAAACGTGAATTTATTAAATCAGTGATGTTTCGTCTATCTTAAAATATGATAACAATATTGCAATTTTACAGTATTTTGCAGATAATGCAGATAATAATTAATATAATAAAAAGAATACAATAACAACGATTTCGACCTCGGTGAAACGCATACTCCTTCGTCTTCGCCAACCTTCGGTCGGGCAGTAGAGTCGGGACTAATAATATAATAATTTCTCATTACTGTTATTAATCTCTCGAGATAAATTATTATTTCTATTTCTCCGAACAATAAGCTCAGAATACTGGACGCATTAAGAAAGTAACGGTATTCTTTTATGATTTGAATAATAACGTAATACATCGCATACACGTAGCGTATATACTCATCGAGATAATGCGCTAAGAGTGCGCTCGTCTAGGAACTTGTAGGAAACTCACGGATTCAAATAGAGTGGACTTTGACATGGAAACACAGATTAACGATATTTATTGCGATATTTATTGTATTTCTTTTATTTTACTTGGGAAAACATATCTTTCTGGAATAGAAGAGATATCTCGTTGACTCTTATCTCGAAGTCAATTTTAAATCCGATCGACGCGTAATTAGATTCCAGTAATTACAGGATCCACTTCTCTAGTATTCTATCTATGGTTAGATTAGATTAGGTTTAACCGACACTATTTTTAGGTTCGAGTTATTGTTATTAGTGCAGATCGTTATTCGCATTTTAATTAAATGGTTTGCAACTCATCTATACATATATACATACATTAAATTTCTCGAGCTTGATAAATAGCTCTTCTATACAATTATATTTAGATATGGATTGTTGTTTGTGATATAATTTGATTGCTTTATGGTTAACGCGTATTTCTAATCCGTTCGCTAATCATAATTTTTGCAATCTATTATAATTGATTAAATGTCTATTATCGATCAAGGGGACAAGCACGCGTGTCAATTACTGCGCCCAAAATTACTACAATTTCAGAACGGTATGTGCTGATGTATTCTCACAATCAGTTTTATTCCTCCTAGAGGAATTTCGGTATAATTACATTTCAATCCACGGAGGCTCGACCCTCGGTCAATTGTACCAAATCTCAAGGTGATATATGATCGAAGAAGTTAACTTTCCATTAAAGGGAAAGAACGTATTTTGGTCTTCAACCCGCACCGAATCGTTAGTCGAATGATTTTTGTTCTACTACTTCTAGTTGAATTTGATGTGTAATTAAAGTTTTCGAACGTTCGTCGAGCTATTGACGCAGGGTTCAATCAAAAGTAAAACAATTAGCTAAAGACTAAATGGAATAGCAAAATTAAAACCGTTAGAGAACGCGCTTATGTGATATTTATTTTTTATTTGAAAAGTAAAACATATTTTTTAAGTGAAGAATAACGATTCATAAGTTTGAAACTTAATGTATGTATAAAATATTTTTAGTAATTTATAAGTCAAATATCTCATTTAAATCGACTTTTGAGATATTCTTCTCCCCTTTCTCTCTCTCTCTGTCTTCCTCTCTGATGAAGTACTTATCTAATAATTAAAATAGACAACAAACGTTTACGATATACGTAATTATACTAACTTAATTACACTAACAATAATCGCAAACGCAAAACTCTTTATGAAAGTAATCGTAAAAGAGTACGTTGACGATGCTGCTGAAAATTAACGAGCATTTAGCTCTTGTTGAGAAGCGAATAATAGAGACCCGAAGCTTTGTACCCCTCCGTAACCCTCCCTCGACCTCGGAGAGGGCGAGGATATTCTGATAGGGTAAGCGAATAACAGTGGGCATGCCTTTATGGTTTCCAGTGCTTTGTGGTACGAAATTCTGTCTGTTATCGAGCATGGTTTCGAACTTAGTGGTTCTGTCGTTATACGAATTGTCTCTGCGTATAACTGGCTTTTATGCGCTCGAATCGTGAATCACGAAACTGGTGTCGATTTAACAATAATTAAATGTGACACTGTGCGATAACTCGCGTATTCTGTTATTCCGTTGACTAGGCATTGCCGCTTTTGTCACGAGAAAAGATGCATTATTATATTTCAATATTTATTTTAATACTTCACTGCAAAATATATATTGGCATTACATTAATGCAGATTGATTAACAGTCAAATGACTACAATTCTTTCACAGTATGAACAGTACAAAAATTAATTATTTAAGAACAAGTTATAAGCTTTTTGACGATATACATATATTCCTGTTTTGAAATAAATTAGCAGATATGTTCTTTATAAAGAACATACCTACAAAATGAGTACACATACAATATATACTTAACGTACAATAACAAAAGGTAGTAAGGATAGGAATTAGCTGCCTCTGAAGGATCATGATGCCTAACGAGGTGTATTGTAACTCAGCACACAAATGATTACGTTCAGCCATCTTTACGAGATATCGGAAGGTCAGTGCTGCAGGAATGTATCAGGGGTTCAAGTTGACAACCAGCGGCCAGGTAATTGGAGAATGGAAAACAAAGTGATATCACCATAGCAACACCCCAGCATCCCTTGACGGCGAGGGACGCGCCGCCTCTGCCTCCACCTCCTCCGCCGTCGCTGCTATCGTTACCATCGCCACGCTCAGGGCAACATACTATAGCTATATAACTGTTGCAACTTTTTTTCTATCTATGCACTTTTCCATCCGCTCTGAGTCCGTCGCTTGCTGTGCCGCGAGACGGAAAGGAAGGTGTACGCGCGGGCGGGTCTTTATTATTCCGTTAGCGATGATTTATGGCGCGATGCAAGCCGCTACGTCACCGTGACAGTAAACCGCGATATCGTAATACGCGCCGCAGCCCGATGCCGAATACAAATCGTCTTTCACGTCGTCATTATATACGACGACATGACGCGTATCTTCGCGCGTCTTCCACGCGCTCCGCGCGAATATTCGTTACGACACAATGACGCTAATGTGACTGTGGTAATTCTTTGTCTATGTGTTGGACGTATGATGAATTGTGTTATTAATAATTGAAATTACATATGTTTCGCGTTAACGCGTTAAATGTAACGCAGGATTCGTAATTCTCGTTTGATATAATAATAAAATAGGAAGTTGATATAATAATGGAATAGGATTTAACGTAAAAAATGATGTTAAAAATTTTGTCAAGTAATAGTGCAATCCAAATAATCATATTCACTTAATCTTAAGATAGTGAAGCTTAATCGTCATGTTTATTGTCCAGAATTTCATGGAATGTTCACACTGTAACGATTTTATTACGAGTAAAGATGGAAATTGTAGATATATAGCGAGTGTTTGAGCTTCGGTTCAAGAGATTTCTATCGCTCTGTTTAGTCTGTCGAATTGCTCATTGTCAGTCGATTGCGGGATTGTCCAGTACGGTCCAAGACTCGTTGACAATAACGCGTGTCTATTGTTATATCAGATGCGCCTGTTGCATCGAAGCAATAGCGGCAATATCCAGTCCTAGCTCTTGGTCGAGTGACGACGCATCGCTGCGGCACGACCGGTATTCAAGTTCATTTGTCCGGTTGCCGCGTCGATGCCGCAACTCGATTAGACGACATATTACGCTCACTCTCCCCCTCAAACTGTTTTAATGATAATAATTAATTCCTTCCTCTGTGAAAGCGATTCACCAATGTGTCGAGTTCTATATTGAATTTCACTCGTTCAGACTCGCTATTAGCGCCTGCCGAGCGGGAGGTAAAACCCGCAGATCTTTTATCGGTTTCGCTTTGTTATGGTGAAAGGCACCGATTAATTATGGCTGAATCCCCACATTTTCTGGGCGTAGTCGGTTTTATGCCATTAACTTGTGCTCAATCCGTGAAATATAATGTTTGATAGGCGTTATATACTGCGTGAACATACACGGTCATTGAACAGATATAAATGCAATTTAAAATAACAATATCAATATTTGCGAATAACTACATTATAAATTTACAGTGGTGATTCTCAGTTACTCGTTAAGATTTGAACACTTTAATATTCAACACGAGGGGTTAGTGAAATTATTTTTACAAATGATATTAATAATCGATTTTTAATAGATCTTTCTTTTTGTCTCTCCCTCTCTTTTTAATGTTGATTATGTTTAATACACACATTTGTTGTGCGAATTACTCAATAATGATGACTAACGATTGTGGCTCGTCGAAATCCTGGGTGTCTATTCACGTAATTTTCATTAAACTTTTACACGATCTCTACTATCGAAGCCGGATTAAATAACCGCAAACATCCGTGTGCCAACGTTTGTTATGCCTCATTTGCACATTAATCACTCTAACTTGGAATTACGAAATATGGTGCAATGTGATACATACCCGCAGACAATAGTGCCTTGAATAGTTCATTATTGATCAGCGCGCTTTAGATTGATCTCCGTCAAAATTAAGGATTAATTGGATCAAATTGTAACCATATCGTAAAATGAGAATTTGTAGTTTAAATGAGTTATAACTTAAAGAACTCAGATTATTCACTCATTTTTATAAGCTATTAAAAACTTTGTTTTTAGAAGATTTTAATTTCCAATTTACAATGCAAAGTGTATAATCAATGGATTATTAATAATCTTCTTAATCCGAATTTTTTAAAATTCTATTAGTACAAGCTTATGATAAAAAATATTCTTTATTGCTGAAGAAATTGAAATGTGTTTATTTTTATTACATTATTTACTTTGCTTATATTTTTAAGCGCTATACCGATTAAAAGCTCGTATCACCACGAATAGGCTTTTTTAAATCTTTTCCTCGTGTTGTATAGCAGGAGTAAGATGATCGTCGTCTAAGACGCTGTATGATTTCGAACAATGACGAATACGGTCTATTGCGTTAATATTGCCATTGTCTGTAGACGATGGATGTGGTGCAAAAGCCCTTGCCGATCTTCGGCTCGCATGAATAGGTCTCCCAGAACAGCAGGAAGTGCTTTGTGGCGTCAATTATTCCACTTTGGCATCGGGGCCATGCATGTACTCTTCTTTCCTTCTTCTGTGAGAAAAAGGGAAAATTCTGCGAGAGATAAAGCAAAACTTAATATTGCGTGTGTTTTGCTTCTAGAACAAAATTTCTGTTTGTTTGATTATTTAGAAGTATGTCGTTGCATTGTTTCTAAGAGCGTATTATTGAAATAACAATATTTTAAATTAAACTCCAAGATAAATTAGACGATATATTTGCAAATTCATATTTTTGCATTTGGAAATACGAAAGCTTGTTTCGATCTTGTGAAAGATTTTAGAGAGTTGATAAGAAAAATTTAATTTTCGCGTTTCTCATTGCGTGTTTATTGTGAATGTCGCAATTATTATCTAATGTTATTGAATTATGCTCGTTTCTGTGAACTGCAGGCCTTTTCGTATATAATTAAGTGCAACGTTTTTACTTCTCAAGTTACTTCTCATGACATGTGTTTTTCTGGTCAAAGGACTGTTCTATTTCTGATGCTTACTTTGCCGTAACTTCTTGATTGCCATGAGAAGATTAACGCTTTGGCGGCTAATTAAGCGATAGGTCATTTAAGTGACTTTGATGTACATCGCTCGTCACGGTCTGAAATCGCTCTGTTCAAGAAGTGTTCTCTCTAAGACGTTGTGGGAGTCACGAGAGTGTCCCCAAGGGGTGCTTAAGGCTGCTGTAATCGGCCGCTTCTACCTTACGCTTGCAAAACTGCCCTACCGCACGTTATCGGCCATTATTCCCGACGGGGTTCCTCGGAATCGTCGTTTGACAGCGTTCAGCCGCACACCACGCACTTTCTTTCCGCTACATTTCACCCTCGCCTCCGTCGCCGCTCCGTAACTTCCCGAGATATACGGGAGTTTTGCATTATGCACCATAGGGTAGGCGTCGACGCGAATAGGGCGACATAGGTCGGGTCGTTTATGACTGGGAGAATATCGCATGAGCCGATTTCTTTCCCTTAGCGATGTCTTATCGTTTTTTTCCTGAAGTAGATTTCGAAGCTATTAACTTTATCGGATTAACAGCACATATATTCAAGCACGAATAACGTGTGTTATTCAAACTTTGTATATTAAAAACAAGCCATTTTACATTTTTTTTTAATACGCGAATAACTAAATTATTGCAAGCAGTCTTCCTTAGATTTGTCGCAATATTTAACAATTATTAAATGTAATGTAAATATATAATATTAATTAGGTTTAAAAATTTTTAAGAATAAAATATCTTTATCTTGACGCGTAACTGTAACAAAAATTTTCTTACGATATCTGTGATTTTCATATTTTGTTTATTTGGTGAATTGTGAACATTGCAGTTCTTTACGTTCGTGGCGATTGTTCTTACGTAGAAAAGTATCCCTCTCGACGCAAGAGGGTAGTGACTGTATTATGTACGAAGGGCGTTACAAACAAGAAGGTAGTAGATGGCCGATAAGTGCTGGTTGAAAGGGCGCATTCAGAGAACGGTCTTTTAAAAGAACTCTTTCTTCTTCTAAGAAGTAGACAAAGATATAGAGTTGAGAACGAGACGAAAGTCTCGTTCCCAAATCTTGAAGAATCTAGATTTGCTCAGCTAATTTTGTTATCTATAATTAAATATATTTATTTGTAAAATATTTTTATTTTCGCGCATAGTCTTTTTTTTCCAGTAGTAAACGATTATTCGTTGCTGAAGATAAATTTAATTTCTTTTGCATGTATACGAATAAAAGTATTTTTAAAAAATTTTTTTGACATAAAGTGTTATTAATTTGTTAAAATTTGTTAAATTTTGATTTGTTTTTTTTTTTATATTTTACTACATTGGATAGGTATATGGAGCGTCAATATATTTATCTGTTATGTCATGTATTTAATTATATTTGCTGCAATATTGATTTCACAAACATGGCACGAGTAATTTATGATGAATTTTAAAATCAGTAAATCTCTTTTTTTTTTCAAATTTCTATTGACCGCATTTGCTATAACATTTCTTGCTTCGCCGTGATTGAAATTCAAAATAGGTATCGCGAGGGAAAATTCGTTGTTGAGTGTTGTTGAGTATTGACTTTCATGGTGACATAAGTTGTTGTACCATTGCTTCTGGCAATAAAAATAAATTAATTAGAAAGGGAAGGACAAATTAAAAGTAAAAGAAGAAAAGTTTTTGATACAAAAATTATATTTTAGAATTTTTTTTTTTATTAGAATTCTCATATATTTTAAACTATGCACTGAGATATATACAGTATAGATTTTAATAAAACAAACCGTGGTTTTCGTCGAATATACCATGCAATAGATCGATTGGTCATTTTCCACCCTTACGGACGCCGATAAGAGGGTTGGAAAATCTCGCATCCCTGGTCGGTAAACGCGGGTAACATAGGAAACTTTGTACGTTTTACTGGAAAAGCGGAAAATCTGGATAACGTACTCCGGGTTGATAATCCTGCGAACGAAGATAACATTAGTTTGTATCATACGCAAGTAATCAATTCAAATTCATACGTTCAAGTAGCCGTTCTTAAAATCGCAACATATACTTTTTTGTCTTATCAATTTTAATGTCATGACTTTATGTAAACAGTAATGCTATAAAGAGTGATTTTACACGTGAGGGCTTCGTATTTTTGAAAAATGACTTAACAAATTTAATTATATCAAGAATTTAATTTGCTCTACGTGGGCATGAAAAAGCGTTGTAATATAAATTGTATAACATTATTCTTCTTCTTGTTACAGCGAAAAAGCAAAATGGTGCTGCTCTGCGAACAAATAGTCTGGGTTCGGGTGCGAGAACGCCGCCCTTGGAAAGAAAAAGTAAATTTTCTGCCCTCGGTAGACTCTTCAAACCTTGGAAGTGGAAGCGGAAAAAGAAATCGGATAAATTTGAAGCCGCTTCTCTGTGTGAGTAAATAATGCCTTTACGATGTAAAATAGTTCAATTTAAACGCGATACATTTTTGTTTGTAATGAAAAAATTTAATGATGGATTTTGTGCTTTGTTATTTTTGTGGTTGACGTTGCTTTGTCACGAAGAGTCTTTGCATTTTTAAAATAATGAATGTTATTAAATTTAATTTATGCATTTAAGTAAAATGTTTGCATTTTGCACGAAGAAACGATATTTAACGCATTTTAATTATATATTTCTACGTCTTAAATTACTATGCTCGAAGTTGTTTTAAACGTTTGCCATGTGCGGTATTGTATTATGAAAATATTTAAATAACGCTGCAGATAATAGAGCAAACAGCGTAATGACGTTCGCGTTCGTTTTCTTTGTCTTTGTTAATAGCGCTCGAGAGAAAAATCTCAGTACGTGCCAGCAGAGATGAATTGGTGCAGAAAGGGATATTGCTGCCCGTGATACGGTCGACATCGTATCCGGAAAATGGTGAGTTTGCATCTTCTTATCCTTTTAATTTCTTCTTTTTGTACTTGTATTCCGTTGTTCAGTATTATGTTTACGTCATTTTTCGGATTTGCTCGGCACTAATCTTCTTCTTCAACGTCACGGATTTTTTTTGTCGATAATTATTTCGTTGGTTGATTGTTTTGCATTTTATATAACAATTTTATCTTTTAAATCGACCAGAAATTTGTTTTTTGTTATTATCTTTCTCGGTACGCCTCGTTTGTTGAAATTTGCACGCCAGACAGATATTTCCGAGTCCGTTTACCTGGCGCGCCGAAAGTGGTGTCCACCCCTTCGGCAAATTGCACAGGAAACGAGAAACAGAGTGCTGGGGTGTCGACAACTTGCCACCCAATGGTGAAGGTCGTAATTGCGTTTTACAGTCACTACCGTGTAGCAGACGCGAACTCAATTTCCTCAATTTCGTGACTCGTGACTAGTTATTAGCCGTACTTTGCGCCAAAATGATGCGATTAATCATCCAAGTTAATTTATGTTTAATGTTTCTTGAAATAGTTATCTCTCTAATCATTTGCTATGCTGCAACGTGTATCTGCTGGCATTATCGCGATGTGATACCACTGTGATCCTTCTTACCGACGATTTGTACGAGGCCTTGCAAGTGGTTTCACGTGTTGTTCGAACGTGGAGTTAGTTGATCTTTTCGCGTTCAATATATGTATAATAGATGTTAATAAACAATTCATTTTTTCGAAACCTGCAACATTACTGCCAATTAATATAAAATTTCGAGAAATATTGTCAATCGATATTGATATAAAATTAACATAATTACTTCAGTTTTTGAAGAAAATGTAATTATTATAAGTAGCTTCTTTTACTTTCGTCAAAGAAATAAAAATTTCATGTTTATCGAGAAATCTATGATCAAGAGAATATTTGCGATTTCCGAGACATCGTATACGACAAACTCGAGACGATGAGGCTAATTAGCAGTGAGAAGTTAGATTTCAAAACACTTCTTTAATTTTCCTCACCGCTCAAGGATTTCTGAGATAATTAATACTTATCTTTCTCCTTTATACTTAAACACGTAATAATAGTTAGCCTGTGTTTCTTGTCACGAAAATTCTGGGAATCCCATTGATTCCGAAACTATTTTGCGAGTTCCGTCATCAGTCATATCCTCGTCCAAAACAGTCGAAACTTTTCGAGGCAAGTTTTGAGTGAACGTGGCTTCTACATCCCACCTTTTGTAATTAAAGTATTCCGCTCGCAGTTTCGTCAGATTATCGCAGGAAGTTGCGGAACTTACCGGTGGTAGACGCGACGATGATGTAGGGCTATTTATCAATGTACGTCATCCCGCCGGTTACTACTTGGACAGAGAGAGAGAGAGATACGTTTATTTAAATTAACCACAAAATCGATGGAGACCCGGGAAACGTGGAGATATGAATAGCGGAAAATACTGTGAGATATCGTGTAGGAGTGAGCACATTAGGAAAAACATCGATAGCAATATCAGATATACATTAAAAAAAGCTCAATGTCATTATCCAGGTTACGTTCAAATTGAATATCGATGTTTCAAAAAGCTGCAGATAATGAAAAGACCTTTTTTTGCAACCATGTTTTGTGTACAATATAAAAAAAATATTTGTTACGTATAAATTTTGCCGTATAGTATACACAGGAAATATAAATTTCTTTAAAAATTTTTTAATTATTCATATCTCCACTTCTTTGTTTTTACACGTACGTTATATTTTTATTGAAAATATTTTTAAATATCTGTTGATTTCA
The DNA here is from genome assembly GCF_030848795.1 of Temnothorax nylanderi. Classification (NCBI taxonomy): domain Eukaryota; kingdom Metazoa; phylum Arthropoda; class Insecta; order Hymenoptera; family Formicidae; genus Temnothorax; species Temnothorax nylanderi. The sequence continues at coordinate 259,002 of NW_027249152.1, read as the reverse complement.
CATACATATTTCACATACGTATATATTTTTATAAAATTTAACGCGTGTTAAATTTTTTTATACATATATTTTTTGCTAAAATTTAGGTTCTGAAACGTTAGAATTATAAGGACGATAGAGATTACTGCCTTTATTCCGGAGTTTACACGTCGCAGCCGTTTCCGCGGTGAACCGAATTAACGTGACGCCACTGATGTCTATAACCATTATATTGTTGACTGCACAGAATCGTTGTTACGTTCTGTGATTCTCTGTTCTGAGTTCTAATATGACTGACAATGAGTGAAACTCCAGCTATTCACGAAAAACACCCGACCTTTGAAATTCCACCCGGGTCGATGTCCGAGTCCTTCCTACGTTAAATTAAATTTAACCCATCTATATAAATTTGATCCATTTGTCCTTTGTATGCTCTCGCCATTTCTCTGTTTTTTATACCTTGAAATTTTAACCAATATTCCATTGTTTAATACTTTCGTTGAAGGAGCGCTAATTCTTCACGTGTGTGTCGCGATGTACATATTAATAAAAAAAAAGCCTAACGTCTTTTTCGCTCTTTTAACCTTTGCGCATGTAATGCCATGCAAATTTCTCATAACCGCCTTGGAAACTGGCTCACACCGCGGATGCTCACGAATTAATAACATCCGAGTGCCAGCGGTATCCCTAAAAACAATGCGCGCTCCAAGAACACCGCGAGATCTCCGGGCGAATTAATATTCAAGACTGGATCGTGCTTTTCGTTGCAGAAACGATAAGCGAGTCGGCGACGGACGCGCAAAAACCACCGTCGCCGCAGCAAACGCCTCAACAACAGCAGCAGCAACAACAGCCGTCGCAGCAACAACCACCCGGCGGTACCGTGGCTGGTGGCACCGGGGGTGGCGACGGCACCCCCGCGGCAACACCCACGTCCGCCGGTAACGTGCAGCAATCCCAACAAGCGGTACCTTCGGCCACGCCGACCCCGACGACTACCAACCCGCATTCTACTGCAGGACCGCCCAGCAGCAATCAACCATCGCCTCATCCCTCGCCTCTCTACCCCGTGATGCCACAGCAGGCCAGCCAGCTCAACGGCAGCACGCAAGGTAAGTCGGAGTTGAAAGTTTCCGTTAGTCGTCTCTTGTGCTGCGCGACTAAACGCGCGTTCGCATGTCCGTACTGGTGATTGTCACGGCAGGGTGCGAATTTACGCACGGTTAATTGTTCGAAAAAATCGATCACAAATGATAGGAAGCCGGCCAGCCATCCTCTATCGAACTTTGAGACTCGTTATTTTTATCGTAGTGATTAAAATTGTACTTACTAGTAGTGATTAGAATTGTACTGTCATTAGAGATGTTAAATCGATAAATGAGAAGAATATCGGCTCGATATAAGTTTTGGTCTTTTTTTCTTTCCGATCGACAGAAATATGTAATTTGCTTGATAAAAATGAGGAGTGCTAAGAATAAGATATTGCTGGGGATATATGCAAGGTAACTATATACGAGATGACGTAAACGATATTCAATTGTGCTATTTGGGAAGGTAGATTCTATCGCGCGACAGACAAGCCAATTTGAATAGATACACGTGGGAATTGCTGTGTATCGATATTGCATTCGCACGCAGACTGGGCAAATAAATCATTCTACTTCCGTTTCATCTCGTTTTTGTTATGTAATAGGGACGAGGTATTTTAGTTCCGGCGGCTTATATATACTCACATATTTGTGTAATATGATTTATTAAACAAAATCTAATTATGCGTTTATATCGACAGATGCTGGTCTCAAGCTGTATCAATTGCTCTACGAGTAATTAATAACGTACGAAAATATTTATTGAATAAATTTTTTCTATGGCTTCCTTTTTGTATAACTTAGCAATTTTTTCGGATGTTCTATTTTATTTTAAACAGTAAACCTTTTAACGTAATTTTCTGTTATCGATTGCTTATCTCGTAAAATGTGTATTTTTTAAATATAAATTTCTTTTTTTATTGGTGCATCTTTAATACTCTTGGTTAATTGTAGATAATACATTAAGATGACGGGAAAGAAATATTACTCTCCTTTGAAAAAAGCTTTATAAATTGTCGCATAATGAACTCTTATCTCGCTGAGCGCCTAAAATGCGCACACACAATGTGTATGCATAAGCGACGACCTAATTACAGAACGTCATATACCGAGGTAACATTAATGGGCAAATATAATCGCGATGTATCGCGCTATGCCGACTAAATTTCTCATAGAATTTGCGCCTTTTGACGATATCTTGCCTTCCGGGTATTGATTAGAATAATAAATTCAAAATATTAATATCAAGCGAATAATAACGTGTTTTAGAATTTTCTGTACACTTTTTACGTAATAATAATGTAAAGATTGCTTCTTAATAAGAAAGATTTTACAGCAAAATTATATTTATAAACCCGTTTATTTCATTTTTAACAAAAATAAGCAACACGTCTCTTCAAACATATCTTAGGCGAATAATGAATTAATGATTTTTTGATATATTTAATAGTTCAGGATTCAATTTCCAACGATAGTGACCATTATTATTTAATATTTCACACAAGATGTGAAATATATATTGTGACCTGGATTTTGCACATTTTCGTGAACTCGCACGTCCGATGTATTTTTAAAATAAATTGGGTGACACTCTGTGGAATAAATAATGATATACGGATGCGTCAAAATAGAAGAAGCCAATTCCAATCGGTAATACGATAACTCTCTTAGTCCGATATTTGGCTTGCAATACAAAATTTACTTATTGTTCCGAATCTTCTTGAAATTTCGGTATCGATATTTTGAGGCAAATTTAACATATAACATTACTCATCGAATATTGAGAATTTTTCTTAATTCAGTAATATTTGAAATCTCCAGTTATATCACAGTTCTATTACGTATTATGTATGTATTGATAAAAATATGGAAAATCATTAAACAGCATTTATTGTAATTATTTTTATTTTTAATAACTTCTAATTATAATTAGGAATAAAAATTATTAGATAAATAATGACATATACTTCTTTGTGCATTTTCCATATTTTAATTTAAAGAACAGGTATAAACAAGGGAATAACAAATTAGCTTTCGCAAGCAATCCAATTTCTTGTAACGTCACGTGTAAGTGGTTGATGTATTGCTTAAACAAGGTTATCAGGTTTCTTCGTTGGTCTAAACTGAAACCGTAAAAGGTATGTTATTATCCGAACTAGTAATGCGATATTACAAAGTTCCTCGGCTATTTCTAACTACAAACCTTGCAGAAGTCTAAATTTTCAATCCTTAACATGATTCGAAAGCTGACATTGACTCTTTTTCGTAAAACGCGAAGCTTCTGAATGATTTTATAAAACTATTACTATACATTTCGATTTCGTACAAATTTTTGTTCCTGATTTTATTTTTATAGTCTATGTGGGCTATAATCTATCGCTATTTAGACAATTTAATTTCTCGCGAATTAGCAGTTTTTTAGCTCGATAAAATAATTTGAGTATACAGTAGCACGTTATTACATTCAATAATGTCTGTGTAATAATGTGATACATTAATGTTAACAACGTATTAATATACATACACATAACTAATAAAAATAAATATTAGAATGCATATAGATTGCGTATTCGTATCCATAATTATTATACGTACATATATGTATATAAAAATACAATGCATTGACGATTTTATTATTCTCCGGATTTATAAAATGTGATGTTCTCTAGAGGAATATGATAATAATTTCATGCTCTTTTTCGCGCGATGATGTTTTTATTTGACGCAGGAGTACTGTAGGAAAATACATTTTTGTACCTCTCGCATCCGAGCGCTTCCTATCTTTTTCTCTCCAAACACCGGCGCGGCTCACTATCCGCCGTGACTTACCTATTTCAAAGGCAAGTGCGAAACCATGCTTTTAAAGATATTTTGCTGCAGCGGGTGTAATATTTCAGTGATACTGGTGCGGGCGCATCGGGCGCATTTTTCTCGCGTGCGAAAAATCAGCACGTCGCGACGCGCCGCAGCCAAGGAGGCGACGTGCTTGCGAGCGTATTAGAAGCGATGCAATAAGCTTTTAGCACCTGTTACCGGTGACAGGTTGTTCCATGACCAGAGTTAACGGCCAGCTGTCTCGACGGCGCGGCGGGTCGTTAATTCGAGGGAAATGCGAGGAAAGAGCGCGAAACATCACGAAACGGCGCGAAATCAATGCCAGTTTGTTACCTCGTTCTACGGAGTGTCCTGGTCGTAATTTTAACTTTTTCCCTTCTTTCCTCACGAGAAATCGACGTTTCTCTTGTCAAGATATCCGTACGTACGCATTACACATCTTAAATGTGATTATATCGATGGCAATAGAAAGAAATATAGTTACGACACTTCCTATTACCGTCTATATGATTCTCAGACCATGAAGTAAAAAAAAAACGTAATTTTAATATTAAATAAAGTGTGGAATTACTTCGTGCGCTAAGCAGATACGAATGTAAATGATATTGTACAGAATCGAATGAAGGATAAAACTAATTATTACGATGATCTCTAATTGTATGTGAATTTCTGCAGTTAAACTCTTTATCTGGTGACTTATTAGATACTCAAAGCCTACATTCTCAAAGGACTGGGATTAGGGAGCGGTCGTAATACACTTCGTGTATCATGCGTGTTTGACAATGTATCGAGGGATTTACCGGGGACCCTGAATAATGACGGATCCGCGTAATTAATGTCCGGCGCGTTGAGTCCCCCATCTCATGTCATATTTGCACGTTGTCTAAGCAGTTTTCTTGGATTAGCCCTGCATATGTCCGTGTAAATATTATCGATCGAAGTTTATCCTCGTTTTGCGAATTCATCGAACGAGAAGCGGAAAGCGTGAGAAAGGTAAATCCGCAATAATTCTCACGAAATTGACGTTCAATTCGTGAGAGATCGTTCCGAGCGATGTTTTATTCACGGCAATCTACGTGCCATGACAGCAGTACGAGTAAAAAAATTCTTTTTAAGTCTTCCATTCGCGTTTCGCAATTTTCGATATTTCTACGTGTCTGTATGACAACCTGCTCATAACAAATCTTTACTTTAAAAAATTATTGACCCTTTTCTCTTTTGAAACTTCTGTATTTTATATAGAAGTCTTTATTTTCCTATTTAATCGAGTTGAATATTTCTGAATCAACTCTTGCAACTTCTGCGAGCGAGAAGGGAGCCTCGAGCAAAATTCGTGATGCAACGTCGAAAAGCTTTCGCAAACACGCCCGGCGGCGGCGTCGTGCTGGATTTTTTGGGATTTTCTTCGTCGCTAAACACTGGAAGACGGTGGAAGGGTGCACGGGGGGGGGGGGGGTGCGAATTATGCTTTCGTGACAAAGGCGACGAACGAAAGACAGGCAAACAAAGAGCGAGGCGTGTACACGAACGGCCGTTCGGTATTACGCGCTGTTCTTCGTTTGTCTCGCGAACAAGAAACGTAGACGTAAATGGCGATCGATATGTCTCTGCGAGTACCGCGACGAGAGCCTACGAACCCTCGTTCCTCGCTTGAAGCCGTGCTCCGTCGAAAGGATTTAGATTGGCGATGAAGCCACTAATTCACTAATCACCATGTTCGTATTTTCACAATCCATTTAGATAAAACTTAATCTGTTGTTTTAACGTTTATTTCTTAAGAGAAAAATCTAAATGTTTTATCAATCATCTTTATACGATATATTAAGTGTCTATGTGGGGTAACATTGCTTCTTGTGATGAAGTTTGATATCAATATTTTATAGTTCCTTAAAGATTATTTAGAAATTTATGTTATTAAAGTGTTGTTGAATCAAAATCGACTTGTGTGAGAGAATTGAAACCAGAAAAATATGTAAAAAGCTCGCGTAAATTGTTTTTTATTCCGGGCAACGAAGGATGATAAAAAAGGAGAAAAATAGGGCACTATTCAGCCGGATGTTTCTGCTCCGCGGCGGGCAATATATTTTTTCATTTCCGAGCCGAGCCGAGCCGAGCCGACAACTCAACCGTGGCTAATATCGCCATATGGTCGATAGTCGTAGCAAGAATCACGTCTGGATTCAATATGTTCGATCGTTCGTTATTTAACACCTAGGTCGTTCGTCTGTTTGCGGATGTTTCTTATTTTCAGTTCCCGTCACATTCTTTCTAGTTTCGTTTGAAGGATGATGCAACGATCTCGTTATTGAAAAGAGTCGTGGAATTTCTCATCTTTTTTAAACATAAGTTAATACAGACATTCTCTTTTTATATTTTTCTCGTTAATATAACGATTTTCTTTTGTTTAATGATTTTTTAATTTTGGTAGATCGCCTAAAAACTTGGTAAAGTTGATGCTTTAAATTAAAATATCAAATCTTTTACATCGGGCATTAAATGATCTTAAAATTAAAATGAATGTCTTTCGTGTTGAATATCGTAAAAAGAATAGATACATAAATGAGACATTCAATAATTCAAACATTGAAAAACAGGAGACATACTAATGTACATATTTCACTAGGGGAAAGGCTCGTATTTTCCCGACTGTGTAGTTTCGTTGTATAGTTTCCGTAACATATAGGCGCGCAAAGAGACGGCGAGACAGAAAGGAAGGAAAGAGAGAGACGCGGAAATGGAGAGAAAGAGAGCAACTACTCGCGGATCGATATTGACGCAGGGCCGTCGTGAAACCTTACGCCGACGTTGACGACGAAATTCACCCCCTCTGACGTGCCCGGGTACGTTAGCATTTCCCGCAATTCCTCTCTTTAGTAAATTCGGTGCACGTCGGATCTTAATCTCATACATCTGCATCGTGATTTCACGTTAATCTTATCGCACCATCGAAGCAATATCGTCGTAACTACTAGAAATTTATTTGCAAGTCAATTAATTACAGAATTAATTGCAGTTAACTTTTCAGATTTTTTTTCAAATCTTCAATATCGGATGTAACATATAGCGAACTTTTACGAACATAAATTGGATTCTCACGACTGTGAGACGTGCCGCGTGTTTATCGCGGAATTATCGGCAGCCATTCGTCAAAGCGATTTTGCGGAAGAGTTATGGGAAATCGATATCGGTCAGATATCGATATATATATATTTCTCGAAATATAGATATTGCAATTCGTGTTTCGTGTGTGACCATTATTCTCTGGTTTACAAGATCAAGTTTGATTTATTTGCCGCGCAGAAAAATGTCATGTATCGTTATGTCGCAACGTTGGCTGAAACGACACATTACCATAAGCGAATAAATTATTTTTTTATGGCTTATAGTATTATACATATTTAGTCACAATAAATGCAATTTTAATGTAAAAAAATTCTATTTTGAACGTAGTATTGTATCGTGAATTTTACATGCGATATTAATTTTACTTCCTTTAATCCGAGAGAAAAGATATTGGGAAAAGGACAATGAAGCGCGCAAATTTCGCCTGATGAAAGTTGCGGTTAGAAAATGGAGTTTGGCTCGCGAGACTTTCCTTTCAGGTTCCATTAATGTAACGCAGGGGGTGGTTTTAAGGATAAAGTGGAAAATTGAATTGCAATGATAACGGCAGGAAGATTCACTTAACGTTGACAGCGATTTAACCCTTTCAGAGCACCTCTCCCCGCGCGCGCGCGCGCGCTCGCAACGACGGACTCTCCACAGAAGAGATCTGTCTAGCAAGAGTATTTGAATTTTCTCATCTTCTCTCCTGTTTCTTGGCGCCTTCGTGCTACGAATGGCGACTCTCGAACGATGAAAAATCGCATGAGTTTGACAGAGTTTGAAATATACGAGTAATATTTGAAGCGTGACAAAGGACTGATAAATTTTTAAAAATAAGAGCAGCTATTTTTTTGCGTGGACAACGGATTGACGTTTTGTGCAACGCTTTGCAGATATATTTCAGAGATATCCTGCACGTCGTTAAAAACGATGCGCGGTGATTTCTACTGCAGCCACGTACTAGTTTCGCTAACTCCTATATATCTCGCGTATCGTCTATCCTCGCGGAGGAAATGGATCTCGCGATGTTTGAGAAGAGTTCGACGATACTACGTCACATCCTAATGCGAAGTTTCGACACGGCCTATCGGGTAGGCAGAAAAAGTTTCCACGTTCTCAGCCTTCGCGGTGTGCCGTTCCCAGGAGTTCTGCGGCAGGCAGGCAGGCAGGCAGACTGTGCACATTCAAAGTTGTACCGGCTTTCTATATCTCATTCCCGACAAACCCCAGGTTCGGTATGTGCCGCTTCTGTTTTATGGCGTCAACTTCTTTACAAAACATTCTGAACCGTGTTTTTCGCGTTTCGCGATAAGATGGCGGCGAGGGTGGGGGAGTCTTTGGATTTCTATCGTTTCTCATTTTATTTCCCGTGGTGTCATTATGACCCGATATCGCGAATTGCGTCGATAGGAAACAGTACAAACTACCATAAAATATTCAACGTAATAGTTTGTTAGTTTTGCCCGTGTAAACTTTAGCGATATTGTACTCGAATTTTTAAATATAATAAAAAATCAACTTTGAAACTCAATTTTTTGTACGGTAAAAATCGAGCGAAGAGTGTACATAATGTTCAATATATATGACAGAACAGTATTCGATTGAAAGAGAAGCGATCAACTATATTCGAAAAAAATATATAGATTGATGAATCGCGATTTCGCAAAAACGTCGCCACTGCACTGGCATGACTCGGAAAAAAGAAAAAATGGTACGCGCAGTTAGAGTTCCGACGTGGATCTTCGTGATACACGCGATGTAGAAAACGCGTTAACTCGATGGAAATATCGATCGCGGTCCTGCGGGGAAATATTTCGTGCGTGCGCTCGAATGGAAAATTTTGCGATGCGTGTGACAAGCGAGTCCGTCATTCTGACAGAATCGGATGGATTGACGTCGATGGAATCGATCAAATTCATCCCGGCGCGGCGATACAACGGGCAAAACAAAGTGCACTTCGGAATAATAATCGATAGCATTCTTCGAAAACGTTCTTCGCGTGCGCGCAGTGGGGCTGAATAGAAAATTCGACACGATACACGCACGGCGTGGTGAAGTAGGTACAACAGTTCGCGGAATGCGGGCGAGAAAATTGCAAAGCGTCTTCGGCAAAGCGTTCGAGGCTCGTGAAATTCCTCGTAAATTTTCTATCGTCTGTGTATCGTACTGCCAAGAGGTCGACGAACTCTCGAGGTTGCCGAGTGCTTTGATGTAATTCTAGAAGGTTACTAACTTTGCGCGCTTGATCGTTCGCGGGGGATCGCTCAAGTGACCGCAGCGTACACCTCGTTGAAAACGTGCACACGTGGTAAGTCGTTGAAACGTTTGCGACGCTGCGGCACTTTCTTTCTCTCTCCCTTTCTCGTCTCTACGCGTATCAGATACTGGTTTTGAGCGCACGTAAGTCGTACGCGAAACGTTATGACGTAGAGTTTTAAAGTTTCCTCTTTCTCAAAGCCTTTGACAAGACGACAACAACAGATATCACAAAATAACGGTAAAATGAAATTACAATGGTAGAGACAGTTTCGAGAGATCGAAAAACTGTTTTAGAACCGCTTTATGCTCGAGAAAGGAATCTTCTTGTCACAATATAAAATTGCAGTCTTGTAAATTTTTCTGGACTTAACGTACGTTTATGGCGAATGTTCGTCGGAACGACGACGTTCCTCGAGGTTTTTTCCTGAGGTCGTCGGCGCGCTTTTCACATAAATATTTTTTCGTAAAGGGCTCGGATAAATGATGGCGAGCGGCAGTGTGAAATGTGTAGCGCGGAAGAGATGGTGGCGAATGTATCATTCATCCCGTCTGTCTGGGCGATAGTCTGCCTTGCTCAGAACAGAATGCCGAGCCATGGTCGGAATTCTTCAAGCAGACCGGCGAAATGTTCTCTGTCCATTGTAATCTTTTACGTACGGATGGAAGAGTTTTTCTTACGCTAGATCGATAATTTCTCTCGTTATCTCACATCTATAATAACTGTCAATTGTGCTCGCTTCTTTTCTTAAATATTTCTGAGAATATCTCGTATATTTTAACCGCGATGAATAGTGAACTTCGGCACTATTGCGTAAGATTTCTCGAGGAAGATGAAACTTCCCGATTCAAGCGGGCGACTAACCCGGCTGACTTTTGTGAACTCTGCGAGAAGTTTAGCTACGATTCCGAATACTGATGTCGTGATACCGAGAATTTCGTCTTCTTCTCGTATTCACAAAGATGTCGGAGTTTATCTGGCACTGGTATCGTGCGTTGTCAAAAACGAATTTCACGAACTTCATTCGGCAAAGTTTTAGAAACGTGCCTGCGGAAGTGCATTCAAAGGTGCATTAAATAAATTGATTGTAATTGAAAAAGTTATTAAGAGTATGAGGTAAATATTTAATTTGTTTTAAGTACAGTTTGATATTTGAAGATTTTATAAAGCATGAACTCTTCTCATTCTTGTACCGAATTATAATTAAATAAGTTTATTCTCTAAATGAAACAATAAAAATAATACGTTAATTTTAATCTATTTAATCATATATCTTTATTAAATGTTGACAGAATTATTATAATTTTGAGACATACAACTACATACACACACATATATAATATAATCAGATCATGATGTATACTCTTACTGAATTTTAATGGAATTATTCTCGAACAAGACACATTAATTCTAACATCAGTTGACATCAAAGCAATCTCAAGCTGACACCCAAAGAAATCGAGGAAGCTTAAAACAACGCTATTTCGCTTTAGTGAAATAGCTGCATATCTCGGCTATTACGTTTCTGGCAAGCTTAATTTGAATAAAGCCCACACATCAGCCTGGACGACGTCGAATAATTTACGTTTGCGCGGGTCGTTGCGGCAGATTTACACCCGGCGGCACGAGGGTTAAGAACCCCTGGATTACATCGTTTCTTCGACATGCACCATCGGTGCGATAAACTTAGCTGTTTTGCGCACGTTGGTACATAGACGGAAAATTGGAAATCGATATGTCGACCGCGTCTGCATGTACGGTATAGCACCGCGTCTCGCGCCGTATCTCGCGTATGGATCAGCTATAAGCATGTTTGCACGCGCACGTCGTCCAGGCGAGGCGCGATCGCTTTGAAAACGACCACCGTCGTGGGAGTACGAGTCGACCACTTGTCGTTTAAATATAAAGAGCATGTGATCGCGTCGATAGCGTCACACGTATTCCTCGTCCGATGCGTGCGTATCATATTTGCGTGTAACACGTCACCGATGTGACGACAAAATCGCTCGGGTGATTATCATCGCGTTGGATTATCAATGCGTTTTCCTTCCGAAATACCCCACGATAATTTTCCTGTAACAAGGATCTCTTATCTTAGCGATATCGAAATGCTTCCGATTCTGATTCATGGCAGATCGCGAAATTTGTCGTGAACAGAATTTGTAAAAAAAACTTTAACTTTAAAGATTAAATGTAAAGTATTAATGCAGTTTTTTAAATCGTATTTTATTTTTCTTTGTTCCAGGTACGTATTACTACCAATTACGAGAGTGTCTTGTAAGTCTTCATTGATCTCAGAGGAGCATTGTGTGAGTACGTTCATTCCAACCTTATATAATCTTATATAATCTTTCGACAGTTATTTGTCTCGATGCCGAACATCGAACGTTTTTAAATTTTGCGGTATATTTAGCAAATTTTTATTTATTTATTTACTCGTATTATTGTTGCGAATTTGTTTTTTTATTTTTCCCATGATAATCATTAGATTTCATGAGTCACATTTTAATAAAAATATAGCGATAATAATTATTATGATTATATCTTAATCTCAGAACTATGGAATATTTTTACATCTTTTCATCTTTTTAAAGCGTCATTATTAGCAGCTCGTAGATCTGCTTTCCATCATACAAGAAACTATTACCTTAGACATCTGAACTCGCGCGAAAGTGCTTCCTTTTGGCCCTCCGGCTGTCTGCGTGTCATTTGTCGCCCCTAATTGTGGCTTTCCTAATTGAGAGTTTAATGTCGCTAGCAAGGTGCATTTGTACCGTGATAGTCTTTGATCTCGGCTTCGTACACACTTGAATTTGTCCCTATCTACGGTGCCTCTGTCGTCATTAAATCCCGCGACGAGGCTTCATGTTCTTGCGTGCTCCTTCAAGCGAAAACGATCCTGCTGTTTGCGGGAAGAATTTTATGTCGCCCCTCATAATTTTTAGAGAACTTTTCTCGTGATATTCTGCATTCTCCACGTTTTTTAGTCCAGATATTTTTAACGTAGAGTTTCATTTTTGTATTCTGTTCGTGTATTTCGTTGAGTATATCATGTTTAGAATCTAGTAGAGAATTGAACATAAATAACTAGATCTTCTATTAATTTATGATAGCCACAGGTTATAATTTATAAAAGGGCAGGATATAATCATAGGTCGAACTGTCGAACGCGGAATGAAACATATTGTCTCACAGTGCGCATTCATGTCGGCGTCGAGGAGAGACAAGGGAATATTGAGCGGTTCGCGCAGAAGCATACATGTTAATCTATTCAAGTCGTGACGAAAATCAACGGCTGTCTGTCTATCATCATATCTTCTGATATTTTGATGAGCACTGTTCGTAAATTTGCGAGATTAACGAGAATAACTGGCAATTAATTTCTTAGCTCGGAGACCAACATCGCGAATATCCGCGAAGCTCTTTAAATACCCACCTGCATAAGTAGGTTATTTGAATCAAACCTTTGCGATAGAGAGGAAGTACTTAAAATGGAAAGATCAAACCAATCATCTTTATTAGAGAAACCTTTCCACGTAGATAAAAATCTCATACTCTCACACAAGTTTAATCAATATCGTATAAGTCCTAGAAAAAGTTGATTCCTTTCGGAAAGCAATCCTCGCTCTCCTTTTACTTATTAAAAGATTTAGTGTAATCAAGCACGATAAAACGTAATGAAGAAAAAGTTGTCCGAATGAATAAAACTAATGTTCAGATAAGCAAAGTTCCGTTTAAATTCTCTTGAAGGTGCGCGTTCACAATTTCGGCTAGTTTTTTCTGCAAGAACGAGGTTGGAAATTTCTTTTTTAATTTGGAAATGACGAATAGATAGAAATAACGGCAGCGTTAGAAATTTATTGGTGCGCTTGTGGGTGCATTACGATTCTCGACGGAGTATCGAGTTCGTCGGTCAGGCACCTTCGAGGGCTCGCGCCAGGTGCATGGTCGTGGATAGGTGTACGGACCCGGTGGTGGTAGGTCGGTATAATCGGCGGTGGTTGCAGCTGCAGGAGGAGAGGGTTAGCACGGGGTGGAGAGCCAGCCGCCGGCCTGTCGAGGGGGTCGAGCTCACCCGTTGGGGGGAAGCCAGCACGCAAAGGTGGCGTCGGCGTCGCGACGCCCGGAGAGAGTCAGTCACCAGCCGACCTCAACGCGACGCGTAACTTTACTCCGATTTAAAGCGCATCACGGCAGTGTGCTCTCTGTTCGGATTGTCTTGGAGTTAAAAACAGCGTTCGTTGATCGTTGCTATCGCCATCGCGCGAACCTTCGTTTCGTATTATTGAGATGTGCATCGAAAGATCGATGCCGAATACGTATCACGCCATGCTGGATCGTGCACTCGTGGTGCACTCCGAGAAGTGATACGTTTGACGTCGCTTTGCCCTCTCGTTCGAACTCGCTCTTCTCGGGAGTAGCGAGGTCGCCGTTTCGCGGTAGTGTTAACTAGCGACGAGTAAGTTCGGAGACGGGATTCAAAGCCGAATCTCTCTCACGTTTCGCGCATAATTATCGCGTGTCAGGTTACGTACGTGCAACGTAAATTTCCTACGGGACTCTTTGACCTTTTCCTCTTGTCCGCGCGAGCGAATGTGTATCTCTCGAAAACCCGCGCGCGGGGATTTTACTCCCCCGCGGTAAAAAGACGCAAAGGACACGCGGTGTCGCCTAGCCGGAAGCCCGAAGTGGGTCACGCAACTTTTCCCTCGCGAGTCGCGAGTAGCGATGACGTCACTGGCGATTGCTAGCTTCGCGGATACTGGTTTTCTCGATGCCTTGAACTCGGATCGAGGTATCGCAGAAGAGTGTCTTGACCGAGCGCCATGCGTCGACCCGGGTATCCGCGTGACCCGGCGACCTAACGTAGCAGTATAGCTGAGGTCACTGAGTACCCCGCCCGGATGCTATCGTCGAGGAATTCCTTACGTTTCGTTTCTCGCTTTTTCCCCGCAATTAACGATTTCGTATAGGAATTAATCGGGACAGAATGTTTCATTAAAGTCCTTTAAGTGACAGGGAAAGATGCTCACAGAGAAATTATGAATCTCATATAACGTCTTTCGCTGTTGGTAACCATTTTATCTGTACGTAATTGGAATAATACGCGATTCAAATTTCACACAAACTATTAAAGAGATATCAAAGAGAGATGTAGAATGTAGAATGAACACGTAAATTTATATCCGCGTTAAGATCTTTCCTTCAGCATTTGTTTGATAGGTAAACATTTTCGTAGCATCAAGTTACACGATACTGTGTTGTTTTACAACATTACGACCCACGTTTATCATCGGGCCTGTGATACTTCATCCCTTGTACACGGCGTGTTCGGACAGATCCGCGTTTCTTATCAAGGTTTGGTCATCGTCGCTGCATCCCGTTGATAAGCCACTGTTTACGTTGCACGGACGTTCTCCGAGCACGTGCTGAAATATCGAGCACACAAAACGGCAAGGTATTTCCGCGATCGTTCACATATTTTTTCCTAACGTCAAACGTAACATTAATGTGTTTTAATTATTGTAGAATATAGTGCCATTTAGACTGACAATGCTATATTGAGCATCTACGAAGGATATCGAGTGGAACTGTCTTTATAATTCATAATTGCATTAAATAACAATAATGGATAGAAATTATACATTAACTTTTGAAAGATCTATTTATTAAGCATGAACTTTTGAAATGTTTATTATCCGTTGCGGATAATATTATTACAATTGTTACAACAATTACGAGATATCGTTGTTGCAACGTTCACCCGATAATGTTTTCTGCTGTAATATAGCAGATCAAAAGGATCAATAGATTGATATCCTTTTCGCGTGCGAACACATTCGCGATTGCTCACACGATTACGTCGCCGTACGTGCCCGACGAACACATCCGCGAAATTTAATCTCCGAGTTATCCCGCGAGTGCACCGGTCGGATACCGATCGTGATCCTTGATCGAGCGAGGATGCGCCGACGTGGAGCGTGGACGAGGACGCATGCTGTCGGGAAGCGTGTGACGACAACGAACAAGCAGTAATCCGTGCCTCAGAGTCGGTGACCTCTCGACCAATCCTAGTCCAGTGGAGTGTGATGTTTGATGCTGCAGTGGTGTTTTATGCGGCGACGACGAAAAGGTGTGCACCTTATCACTCGCCGTGTAGTACGGTTTTACCGAGACGCTAGTACGGTCTGTTCATCTAATTTTATTGACGCTGCCTGGACTGCAGATGCGGTTGCAGCATTCTCGGCACCTTCCTCGTTCTTTCCGTTGCTCTCTGTCTCTCTCTCCGCGGTACCTCCTCCTATCCCATCGTGTTCGCAGCGGAAATCTCTCGTGATTTCCGATCGCAATTTTCGCTTCATACTTATGCATGAATAAAAATGTTAGAGAAAATGAGATATGTCAAAAAACTCTTTTTCGCGATCGATGTTAATGTAATTCATCTTTGATTTCAGTTTTCTTTTGGTTGAACATTTATTTATATTGATTTTAACTATAACGTATATATTTATCTCTTCTTTTATTATTTTGGAACATCTACTTAATATAGAATTTAGGGAGATTTATGATGAATATAGGTGAACAATATAGTTGAACGACAAATGTTTCACGACGTGTATTCAATAATTCGCGTCCATGAATTGACGATGTAGGTAGACAATGAGCCGTATTAATTAGCACGACCGTGCGGATTGGATAGACCATGAAAAGCATTTAATCGTCGATTTAGGCTCGGTAGAGTATTGCTGCGAAAGGCTCGATCGATTTCCAAGTGGAGAGCTTTCCGGACGGCCGAAAGGAGGAGCGCGGCGACGAGCCGACTTGCTGGAGCCCGGGATACTTCATCTCGTGGGTGAAATGTCGACGCGAGAGAACGACCGGGTGATCCAGCCAATGGCTCTGAACAGCTCCATTTGGTTTAATGGGCGGTCTATGAAATGCTAACCGGTAGTCGCCGTTGAGTTGATTCACTAACAGCGACCTTGTCTCGCGACGCTTCGTCTTATTATCAGATCGTGAACGTAAACGTATACCGTTTATTTGATGCATCTTTTTAGCGCTCTTCAAGTCGCTTGTCTGCAGTCTCAGGCGAGTTCTTGATTTCGTAACGCGAAATTATCGTGCGTCGCAACGTGACACGCGGTTCGCCAACGCGTTTACACGCTCGGATTAGCGTACGATGCAATATGGCGTTCTCGCGGTTATCGATCTGAATATTCTAATTTGAATTACGCTCTTGTATGACACGCTCGCTTGTGCATATAGAGTTCGAGTTGTAATATTGGAAAGTTATGGAGTATAATATCAAAAGATGCCTAATGGTAAATTGCTCTTGATTTTATTCTTAATTACCTTTTATATACAAGGTGTCATGTAATATGCGGACCACTGCTTGTGGGCAGGTAGAGCGAGTAAAACTGAATCAAAATGTACTTCACCCTTTTGTAAGTTTCTTAATCATCAATGAGAAATTAATTAATACATATACGCGCGAATCAGGATGCGTCCGTGCGATTCGACGAGAAGGAGCAGCCCCAACGTTCACGTGGTTAGGCACGTGGCGAGGCGTTGGGAGGAGTGCTTTATAAATAACAACGGCTGTACACCAATGTTGCATAACATTAACTGCATAAAATACAAGTGATTTTTTTTCTAAAAAAGGAATAACAAATTAAAGACTGTGGTCTTTTTCGTTTCTCACATCATGTTAATTAGTATTTAAACGCGTGACTCAGGCGAAATGCGTGACCGGCGTCGTAAACAAGAAATGCAAGCACTTGCGCGCAAGAAATTTTATCTAAACTACTATGTACCGACATGAAATTTTATTGTCTTGACGCCATAAATGTGGTACTTTTTATTTTGTCCTCGAAGTAAGCAGAGCTTCTCCCCTACGTATTTTTATTTAAAATTCCCGATTTGCGCCATAACACCGATGCAACGTTAACTAGTTTTTTCTGTTATATATGTAATTGGATTGAAAAATATCTACTCTGATTTGATCGAATACAGAGACATTAAGGATTATCAAATTATCGAATATTGATTATGACGCTATTTTAATTTACGTCTTTATTAATTTTACTTTGACTATAATAATTTATTCACGTTTTGTTAATTTTCTCACCTTCAACGTCGCTATATTTTCGTATACGTCAGGGGTTACACACGATTCAGTGGCATGACCTAATTTTGCAATCAATGCTTTCAAGATCTAAGGGTCTGTAAATGAAGTTTCGCACATCCCTTTCTGCCGGTGTCGCTAAAATGATCGCGCACCGGACCTCGTCATTAAAATTTTGTAACAAGATTGTTACATTTCCTACGCGTATCTAAATATACGCATATAATGGCACATTGTGTCGCTCGATACTTCTCGTAATATATTGAATTTTACAATCCACTGTAAATAATATAATATTTAATTTCGCAGAAAAATTAAACATAGAATATTTACATTTGTTAATTGAAACAGAAGAGGTCGAGTTTTATTAATAACGCGAGTCAAGAGTCATTGTTCTATTGATTATCGATATCGGTAATAATTCAGAAAAATTGATGACATTTTTTATTTTAATTTTTAATTATTTTTGTTGAATTATAATTTTATATTTTATTTAATTTTATATTTTAAATTGCTGTAGAAATTATCGATTGTTTTTATATAACAATGTTTTTTAGAATGTTTGTGCTTATTTAATTGCTTATTTAATTTGTTTTAAGTTTTCTTTGTATTCTCAGTTTAGCAATAAATTAGAATAACTATTTCGAAGATGACTGATGTGATAAATGTGCTATGGTTATTCCGTATAGCCAAAGTAAAAGAGATTTTGTTTTGTACATCTCGCTAAAAACGACGCTTTATGCGGTACTTGGTGAGGAAGACTCTCGAGATCATCTGAGTTTTCACGAAGATGCTTTCGAAGCTATGCATTGTTCTTGAGTACCGACACGAAGTACTTTACTGAGGAAACAATTACACAAAAGTAGATAGTTGATGTCGTAATAGAGATGCACTATTGAAATGTAACGAGAGCGTTCGAGTATTTGTGATTGATGAATCACGAGAAGAGAGTATAAAATGAGGTATATTAAGCTATCTAAGCCAAATTATCAGAACACAAAAAATTTTATATGGAATTAATTTGCTAATTATTTGCTATTTTTTGCTTTTAAAAGTAATTCTTTGCTCCAGCTATTAAAAAGTTACGAAGGGCTGGATAGCTTAAGATTAAGCTATCCAGCCATTGTAAAAAAAACATATACATAAGTCAAAGCAAAAAATTAATAATACCAAAATTATTTGCTACTTTTTTGCTATTTTTTGCTTGCAAAAGTAATTTTTTTGCTCCAGCTTTTAAGAAGACACCAAGATCAAAATGCGGCGCTTAAGAGTAAAGCGCATTAAAGAAATTTCTTTCATTATTATAGCATCAGAATGTTCCCTGAATTATTTGCTCTCAAGATATCCAAGTCTCGAATTTTTTGCTCGCAAAATAATGAACCAATTTTTACCGTTTTTTTACGATGCAATTATAAATATTAACGTGATTGTGGAATACTGAAAAAAGTTAATAAAAACAAAATAAAAACAATTGTTAATTCGTATAGAATCGCAATTTTAAAAAATAGATTTGGAATTAGGTATAAAATGGGGAAGCAATATTGATTATTCTGAATTATTGCCGGTATCAATCATCAGCAGGAAACCGATTTTGATTTGTGTTTAATTTATTTTTCAAAACAATTTACGCAGAGTTATGGTTTTGTCTACGCAAGTAATAATATTTGTACTCGCTTATGCGTGAAATGAGTAATACTGGCGTAGTTCAACAATGGTATAGTCAAGCAATGGATTACGCATGAAGCTCTTGCCTCCCGTAATACAGACAATCAGGGATGCCATATGCAGAACGTATGTTATCTCAGGAATTTTAGTTGGCGAAATATTCTCCTTCCCTTGTTCCCCGTCTAAATATTCCTCCGAATTCTATCATACGTATTGTGTTTCGCTGTGGGTTGTACAATATTTGCTTTATCACATGTACGTATGTCGATAATCAATCTTGGATAGCGTTAACTAACTTCGGATTGGCAATTCGCTATCTATCGCTGAGTTCTATTCTCGCTTCAATGGAAAAGGGAAATTGAGTTAGTCAGAATTGGATAGCTAAAACACGTTGATTCAATTAGGTCGTAGCGGAGAAAAATAATGGGATAATCTACTATAATTGGCTTTTGCGTTTTTCAGAGAAAAATTTTCATTTCGTCTTCTTCATATAATCAGAATTGATTTCGAGTTTCGAGTCTTACGCACGAGCACGCGTCTCTGAATGAAATCATTGAGAAATTCCGCAGAGGATCGTTAGAATCGCGAATCGCGTGCCACTCGAGAGATTGACGATTATTGTTTTTCGGCGAGGGAAGCAACTCTCTTTCTTTCATTTCCCGAAAAGTCTCGTCGATGGTATGCCATATGCCTGTACCTCGTCGACCTGTTGTCGAAGGCCAAGCACAAAACGGTCGCGCCGTCGCCATTTCCGGGTCAAAGTTCAATGAACGTACTCTACGTCCCGTACACCGCGACGTTGATGGCGCGCGGGGGTGGCTGGCACATACGTGCACGCAAATGCATACGTGGCGGTAAAGGAAACACACGCACGTTTCACAGCGGGTCCGTATGCAAATCTCAGAATAGATCAAAGGATTGTCTCTAATGTGCATCGTGTCGACTTTGCGGTATAAAGCAATTAAAGTATATTTTTCGATCATGTGTCTT
Organism: Temnothorax nylanderi; assembly: GCF_030848795.1. Taxonomy (NCBI): domain Eukaryota; kingdom Metazoa; phylum Arthropoda; class Insecta; order Hymenoptera; family Formicidae; genus Temnothorax; species Temnothorax nylanderi. The sequence continues at coordinate 238,958 of NW_027249152.1, read as the reverse complement.
GCTTAATACCATTCTCTTGTGTAAACATTTAATTTTTTACTTTTTTGTATCGTGTTAAATTAATCGTGTGGCGTTTGATTTTCCTTTTTTGTATCTTTAAAATATGTTTTAAGGTGGTATATAAATAAGGGATTAATTAGAAAATGTATTATACAAACACATTTAATACGTTTTGCATATGAAAATAATATGCAGTTACATATACATAGGAAAATATTTTTAAATAAAGCAGAATAAAATCATGAAAATTAGTCCTAATTTCTGGATATTTTTTGCAAAATATTTGCTTTGACGAATAATGAAGGTTAATGGCCGATTAGTTTTGTATCCTCGAGGATGCTCGTTGTGCGTCATGAGCCTTACGTCATTGGCCAGCGTGTAGGTAGGTCGGCGAACTGCGACCTGGATTCGATGGATGGATGGATTCCACGCATTATCTAACGACCGCGAGGCAATTCGGTATTCATCGATCCAGAACGCGTAGCAAGCGTATCGACCTATCGGCTTGATCCTTTCGCAACCTTTATAACGCGCAATGTAACTCGGTATAAAATAAGCGGCTCGCGGCTTTCATCCCCTTCCTCTTGGTGAACTTAAAACCATAAAATCCGTAAAAGTCAAAAGAGCGCAGATTCCATTGACTGGATCTCTACAGCTGCGCAATTTCTATTTATTTTTATTCTTTTGTTTCGCAATTTTTCATTCTTACAATTTTTTTATAACTTTATTTTTTGTCGAACAATTTGTAAAATGTTTTGTGAAATTTAGAAAAGTTCAGAGATGCTAAAATACGTAATGGAATCGTTATTCTCTATCAGACAGAAAGAATTGATATATTAAAATTAATATAGCTTGCCAAGTATGAAAAACTTTGAAAAGGAAAGTTAACTTGTAGCGTTTGTAAAATCGAGAGAAATTACCGATGAAATAAAAAACGAGGCGTATCTTTGATTGTTTATTTTAATATGAGTACATTTTTAAAATAAGATGAAAATTGAACATTGTGCTAGAGAATTAATTACTACTTGCACTTTACGGAAGCAATTGCTTCTATTCAATCATCGGAGGTTGAAAGGAACGAAGAATCGAGTGGCGCCTCGCTGACCGGCTTTACCACGAGGCGAATGAAAGGAAGGCGTATATCTCTTCGCACTGTCCGTTATTTCCGCGCTTTTCCTTGCCATTCAATGTCAGTGGTTCAACCGGTTATTTCCGAGCGAGGCAACAATGAATTGCGGCCGGCGGCATCGTTCGCCCGTTGCGCGATCAAACGTGGTTCGCAGCTACGAGAGATACGCGGATTATGCAGATTCAATTGCAGTTTAATTTATAAAAGACCGGCCTGCTGAAACGCTCGCAATCTCAGTGTTGGCTTCCATTCACTAATTGGTCACTCTTGAAAATTTTTTTGATCAGGACGCTCCGGACCGAAACGAACGAAAATCGAAATTTAGATCATCACGCGCGATCGTAAAGATTTCGTGAAGTAACGTTATTTTACGTGATTTATTCTTCTTGGATGATGTGAGTTTAAATTTTTATTAAGTGTTAAAAAAGCGTTAAAAGCGTTGATTAAATTGAAAGTAGACATATAGCCTTCTGGAAAATATTGAATAATTAATCTTGTACTGTATATATAGAAGTAGAAGTATATTTTATATTTTTACAGTATGGAATATACGATTAATGTTAGATATATTCCGAGTGGTGGTTTATAAAATTAACATGAGAAAGAGAAAGAGATAGCTCAACGATTCTAAATTGGCATATCGTAACCTATATAGTCGAATGTTTATCTCACTTCAACTTCTGCGATATTAACTTGCGTTATAAACGCTTCAAATGCTTTATAAAACATATGTTTGAAAATATCAATTGGTTAGTCTATGCATTTATCTGAGTCGTTATCTAAAACGATTTATAAATGCTATTCTCCTTTTGGTTTCAAGTTTAAGCCTATCGATTAGATGATTGGTTTTCCCATTTTAACTTGTAAGAAAGTCAAAGTATCCAGCCCCGAGGACGTTTTCGACCTTACGCTGTTAAATCCAGTAAATCGTAGTGAGCCGCGTCATATTCTCACGATGTAAATCACCGTTTCTACTCTTGATTCACTCCGGACTGCCTTTCGAAGGATAAACCCGCGTATTTCTCCCGCGTTGCATACTGAATAGGATTCGGCAGCGAATAGGGCCGAGTTCGAGCCGCGATAATTTATGTTCTTTTCCGTACGTTTTCTTTATCCGCGTAATTCTCTTTACATCACATAGGTCTTTCATTATGGTACTTTTATTGCTTTAACAACCTTTTTTTATTTGTTTAATTAACGCAATTTTTCTCAATGCCTTTGACTTTGATCGTACGAGTAATTGATTGAATAACTGATTACCTTCATTAAATATGGATGATTGTGTTTACCCAGGTTTATTGTTTTTCCTTCGCGAAGTATAAAGATTTACATGTCGCAATTTATTGTCATTAATATCATACTGTCATATAGATATCGTTAGGCAGTTAACCATTTTTTATTCGCTAAACTCCTGTGCTAATTTTTTATTCGCTTTATCATTTTGAACATCAATCTTTTTTTTTTCCTCGACAAGGAAGGATGAGCAGTTGAAAATTGACCGCTTGGTCAATGCCGGTATTTATCTGATTCTTTTCCACATCGATGGAACTTAATAGCTTTTCCACATTCTACCCGTGATGCCTGTAGATTCGTGCACCATCGTCCTTCTCTAAGGCAGAGGAGCTACAGTGAATATCCCAGTCGTTTATCCGTGCGATCGATCCGTTTGCATGAGTCTACATTTATACGTATTTTCTCGCGCGCGAACTCTATCGATCGATGAATGATGCCAATCGTTTTCTCGTAGTATCCTATTTTATACAACTTTATGAGAGAAATGCGTCTTTTCTTATTTATCACCGCACTTTGCTAAGTTACTTTTAGATACTCTGAATTGTCAAGCTTTTTTCTACACATTATTTTTTAGTATTTTTTCTTACTGTTAAAAAAGAAAAAAAAGATTCGAAATTATGAAAAATTTATAAATAATAGGTGGCTGGCTAGACTTGGAAATATATAGTTTAATTATTTGTGCATACGTGCTATTATAAAATTATTTTACCGCAACCTACAGAACGATGACAATGGATGTCGTTCATTTACAATCTCTCTTTTTGTTGCAAATTTGATAATATGCTTTTCTAACTTGTTATATAAAAACACGAAATCCAACTTACACAATATTTTACAATAAAGCTGCCGTGAGTAAATTTTGTGGTATTATTACTGTGAAACACACAGTGCATAGTATCGCACATACGCGAAATTTTGGTGCGCCAATATGAGTAAAATAAAAAGCGATGCTAGAAATGTCGTAGAGATAGAAAAATTATTCCGCTAACATCTCACGACCAAGATCGTGGTTATAGTTTCATATTGATGTGACACATTAAACCAGAGAAACATAATGTATAAGATTTACTTGAAATAGGATATTTCATAAAACGAGAACGAAGTTTATAAATTATGGAATTTCTTTAGCCGCATTTAAAATCTCTCTCATATTTTTAAATTGATAGCATCTTGCACCTGTTATTTCATTGTTCATTATTTTGTTCATCTTATATCTTATTGTCAACTTTATTTTCCACTGTAAACTTTATATGTTGTAAATTGAGAGCCTGGGGTATTAACAAAGCAGCGGACATTCCTTTAATTGCGAGTTGCACAAAACTGTCATTCTTGCAGCGAGCGTAATTGCAGGAATAAAATTGCATCTGGCTGGCAGTCGTAATGTACTTATGTAAATTTTGTTGACTCGATCTACGGCGCGAGCTCAAAGAAAAATAGAAAATTACGCTAAATTAACGCGTAGTTTGTTAATAAGCACGCGACACAGAGCGCGTTTCTCCAAAATAGTGTAAATTAAATTCGAAGTAAATCACAATTTCATGTTAAATCGGTATCGTTTCCGTGCGGAGAACTTTGGGACTTCGGAAGTGAGATCGCGATGCATGTTAATTTCAAAAACTTATTATGTGACGTTGTATATGTAACTGGTTAGTTCTATGTTGGTACGTTCCGAGAGTAATCAAGTATACATAGTTCGTGTCCGAATATAATTGTGGTGCTTATATCATCATCAAGGAACATCAAAATCAAACAATTATACAATCCATTTAGCGAGGGACTAAAGATATTGGAAGTTCATTATCTTTGATAAGATAAAACATGTAATAGAATATGACATATTTATTTTTATTTCGTGTTATTCTCATAAAAAAATAATCCTTTTTCAATAAAATGACAGTAAAAGATCCAAGAAAAGAATAAAATAAAACATAAAATTGATATCTAATTCAGTTGTATCAATTTAAATAAAAGATGACAGTTGTAACAAGAAAAAAACGAAAGGATTAATCATGTGTATTTCAGAGATAAATTGACAATATTTTGTTTCTTCTTTTTATCGATCTCTTCGATAATCTAAATTTAATTCAAATTTTATCTCGAGATAAAAGAATGTATGATTTATTACGAGAAATTATCATACAAACTTGTGTCATTATCACGAAATTGTATTATCGAAAATGCCTATTGATCTTAACGCGTTTAGTAAAAACTGATTATATATCTACCAATGAGAACCAATTAAACGATGAAATTGCGTACTGGTAGCATCCTATACAGACAATTGCGTTATTAAGCAAATTACACTGATTGGATTTTGCATCAAAAATATTATCAAAATTTATACCTTAATTAATACTGTTTCTATTCATTACTTCTCTGTAACGTTGATATTATTATGCGATAATTTATCGCGATTATAACGTTCTCTTTTTATTTTAATACATCACAATAGTCATAAATTAATTAAGGGGCAAAATTAAATCCGTTTTGTATCGCTACTAAATCTATAATCATATTTAAGTGACTTTATATTAATTCTGCAACGCATTTTCAAGAAGATACTATTTATGAAAGAAGAACTATAGAGAAATTACAATGTATAATATGTACCTACTATAGTTCGTTGGCTTCGAGTAAATTCATAATATGAAGTAAAAATCTGCGAACAATGGATATCATTTTTTCATTGCTTGTGTTTGCCCTCGGTTATTGATTTCCTTCGCGTAAAGTTCGTAACTGGAGGAGCACTTCTTAAATTCTGCTTTCTTATATTGAAAATCCAATAAAATTCTTAATGGGGTCGCAATAACGCAGTATATTACTGTCATTGTGCTCGATGCAACTCTGACTTGCAGCTACAAATAGAAGATATTTTCCGCGTTATGATCGCGATAATTTAAGAGATACACATTCGTCAATATTACAGACGTGAATATAAATATACGTATGTATGTATTTATTCCTTTCGTTATCGGATAAATTCCTAATATTTGCTCTCAATTTTCTATTGGATTTTGGGAGACAAAAAAAGCGTTTTATTTCTTTAAGATACGTAAATATATATTATTGCAAGATTATTCAATTTTGCCGAAACGTGTAGGAAATTAGTGTAAGCAAGTTTTATTATGAAATTTATTTCACTAAACCTTACATAAATCTTGCAAGGTATATAATCCTTTTTATTCCTGTTCAATATTTTTTCCTCTCCTTCTATTTATTAATTGACCGAATTTGACGTAGAAATAATTTCGGAGTAGGCATCACGCATGCAATTCCTTCAGAATCAAGTTACTTTAACTTTCTAGTGGCAGCAACCTGTCAGAGGGGCGCGCAGTAGTGAAGGTCTGCGTCTAGTCAGACCTGACGGTCGTCGATGTTAATAGCGTAGACTTCGCGTGCAATCTCGCATCGCAATCTTCCTGTCTGCTAAGGAAATGGTTTCCTATTCTTCACATGTGTGCGCCCAAATTGCACGTCTACTTCGCAATTCAACCGGCTTATTAGTCAGCTGTTGGCCGCTATAGATAAAACACTGCAAAATTTCCCATTATACGACAGTATCGAATATTTTGCTCTTCTCGATACACTGATAATAATTTGTTATAAATTCACATTTGACATTGTTTGGCCAGCTGTACATTCTCCTATTGGCGCGAGATCATTAGCAGCCCAGGAAGCGAATGATTGGACGAAATTTGATCTCATGCAATTTGTCGTCGTGCTTATGAAACAATATCCACTAATTTAGCGGACGTATAACTGACACGCCGAATTTCCATATGGTTCTTGAATTGTTACCGGTTGCGCTTGGAAAATCACGGAATCGAAATGCGTGTATAAACTACACGGGATTAATTAACGCCATGTAAACGAGAAGCAACGGCCAATGGTCACGTATTTGCCGAGCTCGCATCTGCGACACAACCCGATCTCGTTTCCCATCCAGCACGTATCACATCGATCCCCCGTCCGCGTTCCCCTCTGTGGATACCGCAGGTTCCGCTAATGTGTCGTGACGAACAATTGGAAGCAAGAATAACCGGTGATAGCAAAGATAATTAGTAGCCGAGTAATCCACGGCAGAACGCGAAACTCACGTTTCCACGCTTAATTCCGACGCCCATGCTGCATTTGCACGTCTGCGGCTTCTCTCGTAATAAAAATGTGACAGCGCTACGTAGCCTGTCGCGATATACAAAATTTATTTACGTTTTTCATTTCATTTGTATGGTTAATCTCCTCGACCACAAATTCCGCCATTTAGCGGAACGTATAAAAGAGTGCTAACATTTCTTTAGCTCGTATTTTTTTTACACGAATTACTAAATTTCGTGCTTGCAATCAATTCGGCCGTTTCTTACGAAGTAACTTCGTGTTTTCTAGTAGGTTTTATAATATGAAGAATTATGCAGAGACGGCGACGAGATCAGTGAACATGTACGTAATAGAGAGTGACGCAGAAATTTGAACGCTGTCGCCGTATTTATATTCGGAGTTGCGACATTATGCATGCAAAATGAGCGTAATTTACGTCCAACTTTGTAATGCATGATTTAATCGGGCATATTTTTCAGCGCAAAAGCCGCCAGAAACATTGCTACCACGGCAAAGCGTATTGCGCGCGAGAATATTTATCAATTAATAAAAGCGTGTTGCGCGTACCTCGTTCGGTTTGCCGTCGTTCAATTCCGTAGATTAACGACATTAATAAGCGATTCCGTATTTTACCCGTGAAAACTTATGGTAATATTAATGCGTGCATTAATCATGCGTCGCGCTCGGGAGAAATCGACGGCTGAAATCCTGAAAGTTGGCGTACGGGTGTTGACACGAACGGCAGGCGCACATGTGTTAGGTTTTGCATAAGCTTTAATAAAGCTGCGAGGAATAAATGCAATCGGAAATAACATATTTCACTTGGTTTACCGAACGCACGACATGGTGCTTTAACGAATATTGAGTTACATAATTACGGATAATGGAGCATATGGTGCTTTTTGAAAAACATGCATCAGTTATTATCAGCAAGAATTATGGATTAAATATTTCGATGTTAAAACTGTCGCTTTATTTCTTTCGTAAAAAGGCAGTCAACGGGGACAAGAACCTAGAAAGAGAAGGGAAAAGGGTCATCGAAACTTTAAATCAGCTAATTTCAGTTGGAGTTGCCCGAGCAAAGTAATATTAAACTAAGCAGACATATTCATGAGCATATATTGTATCTGACAGAAATTTATATTCGCGTTGGCACAAACTTGCATCGCGCGCACACGTGCAGTGGTCGTTAATGATGAATTATGGTTTTTTTCCATTAAGACAGAATTTGCGGATACGTGAAGAAATCGCGATCTGAACGACCTAGTTTTTAAAGCCGTTATCATTACGTGTTGTTATCTGTTTTTCTGTTTATGATTTCGCATTAGGAGAATGGGCGGCGATAAACCAGCATATCACGAAATTGTATTGGGAAATGACAGGGAATAATTGATCCGTGATACAAAGATAGACAATCTTATCGTAATTTCGCACGCAACGGCGAAACTACGATGGTATGCCGTACGTATCGTCGAGCGAAGCTTGACTGATTTCCGGTCGCGATTGCCTAGTTCTGACGAGGTCGAGGTGACAGAAATACAATCGCCATGAGAAAGAGGCATCAAATATTAACCTAGATGATGTAATAGAAAATTTATATTGTCCTTTATCTTGGTTTATTTTTAATTAAATGATTAAGTTAATCTTAAAATAGTATATAATTATTATTTAAAACATTCAAACAGAAATATTTTTATAGCCCGATACGTAATAAAATCTCGATGAAACTACTAATCTCGACACATATAATTAATTAATTTTTGCTCAGACTTATATATTGACTTAATTAATACTTGAAGTTTTAATTAAATGAATTAATATCTAAAGCTTGCCAATGGAAGGAGATATATCATGCAATACGTAGGATAATTTTCTTCTTTCTACCGCCAATTTGTAGGACGATATTAAATATTATAATAGTAAAATAATGAAAGCATACCGTTTATCACGATAGATTTAATCTAATCCATAGCAGAGAAGAGAGTGTTAATTTGGCTACATGAGCAAATCGATGCATCACAGATAGAATCTAATATTTCTACAAAGGCCAACCAGCTGCAATTATATAGTTGAAAATAGGAATCTTTTTCGCGAAGGGATGGTTTTTGACTAATTGGCTGCTGATTCTTACAAAAGTGCCACAATTTATCAGAACAGTTGCCAATTTATCTACTCTCTTGTCTATCATCGCGCTATAAAGGACTAAGTAATCCTTCATCGCTTAACTCCCACCTCTTCCAGCGTATATTCGTCTCCCATCTTATACTGCCACGTCGATTGATGTAATAACACTAACAACAAACGATTCGGGACCTTGACGTCTCGTCCGTCGCTCGTCATGCCTCATTCGCGTTTCGGTCAATCTACAGCAACGATCAACGACTGTCCGCGATCCTCGATTCATTGAGCATCACGTACGATTCATACGTGCGATCGGCGAACCGTTAGCCTCCGCCGATCGTTGTCCATTGTTCCATGGTAGTGCGCGTCGCGGCGTCCTCATCGAGCCGCGCCTGAAAAAGCGAGCGGGAGCGCGTTGTCGTCGTTAGTGCGCGATGTGCCGCCGGTCAGACATTTCCGGTTTCGCGATCTCGATCGTTCGCTGCGCCCGTGAGGCTCGTCGATCGTGGGGAATACCGCCGGCGAGCTTCTCGCCGCCGCTGCCACCACCGTCATCGTCGTCGTCATCGTCGTCGTCGTCGTCGTGGACGTCGTGGATCAGGGCCCCGATTCTCAGGCCCCTCGGATCGGTCGCGCTGCGCTCCTCTCCGTGCCGCTTCGCGAGCTGAGGGCAGGCCGGAGAATCCTGGGCGACAGCCGCACCGATGATGGGATTTATTATGGGCTGCACGTGTTTCAAAGGTACCAGCCTGTCGCATCTGTTTCAAGGTCGGTACCGTTTGAGGTTGAGCTCCCACGAAAATGCACCTGAGTCGAAAGCCTCCTCAGTGACTGCACGATGTATGTGTGCGTGTGTATGCGGCTGTGTACGCACATATGTATAAGCACGCGGTTTCAATAGATTGATAAAGTGCCCGGAAATGGAGATATAACTATACTTCGGAGATAACATTTTGCAGTATCTATACTTTTGAAGAACGTTTTTAATTAACATTAAATATTAAAGGAACAAACTTTACTTTTTATTTAGCTTTTTAATTTTATTAAAAAATACAAGATTAAAAATCCCGTTTTTTAAATTAAATTATAAAGCTTTGAAAAAGTCTGAAAGTTTTAACGTTTATTTTAGCTGCTGATTACTCTAGGTTGAGCATTCCTATTTAATCCACACACAGAATAAATATTTTGAATCTTTCCACTAGATTTTATTCCATGTTTTAAAGAAATATTGATAATACAAATAATGTGAGTTTATATTAAAAGTTCTATTAAAAATACAAATAATTCATTAGTTAGCTACGTACATGTTATTGCAAAATAATATCTCTATGTCTCTGTTTCTATATGTATTTTCGTTATTAAAATTCAACACATTCCTACATTTACTTATATAATCGTTGATACATCGTTGAGTCAAGTCTTATGTGCGCGAAACGGAGTAAGATTAAGCTCTATCTGGTCTAAAAAGATAAAAATGTATGCCCCATTATCTCGCACGACCGACAGGTTGTAAAGTGTTTATCACCGAGCAAATACGCGAAATATGGAATTGTTAAATTCGCACACACACACGAAACTCTCTGCAACTTGTGGTAGAAGTTTCTCTGTACCTTAACTTGTCACTAATGACGAAGCTCGTTAGGCTATAATTACAGTCGGGTAGTGCCTTTTGCACAACTTATTCCGTTGCCTCGGTTAAAACATAGATATTGCTTATCGGGATCGATAATTGATACCGTGTCCCGACAAAATATCATACATATATGTACAAGTTCGTCGATTACATGCTGTCACTCGAGCGGATGGATGGGTGAGGAGCGGGTCGAAAATGAAATAGCGTTATTTTTCGCACTCTCTAAACGCAGACATGCGGGCATGTACACACGCACACGTACACGTACAAGTGCACGTGCATACGTATGATGCCCGGCATTGCGGAGTCGGAGTCGCGAGCCGAAACTATCAAGGCTCGTAATGGTCGCGCGTCTCGCGACGCGTAACTGTCACTGCCACAAGACGCGCAGTTCGCATTCACATAGGATGCATATACATAGATGCGTACACGTGCACGCCTACATACGTATGAGCTCATCCTACGGTTCCGTTTTACTGTTATGCACTGTCCCGTATTTACCGACACGAATACAATATCGTTGCCGTTTCGTACTTCGTAGAACTCAACGAATCATGTCAGAGACACACGCGTCGCACGAGACGAGTAAGGTCGTACGCGAAAATTGTTTTTGCGTAATACCGCCGCGTATCACGTGTTTGTTCTCTCGATGCACTTAACCCTTTAGCACCGGAAGTGCGCGGGTGGAGATTTACACGAGCTACGTATTTGCAATTCAACGCGTCGCCATCGTAACGACATGAGTCCGCTCGTGGCGAAAAAAGATAGAAAAGATCTCCGTATACGCTTTTGTCTTTTTTCTTAATTCTGCTGCTAAATTATTACGATAATAAAAAGCAAGTACTTTTGTAGAATAAGAGCCCTAACGTTGTTTATTCAGGATCTATAGACTAGAACTAGATTTGCTCAGATCTGCGTAATTAAATCGCGCCAATAAAAATAAATGTTACTAAAATGATGTAAGTAAGTAAAAATAACAATTAATTTTGGATTAGATCTGGCTTTCGCTAGAGGGGTTTGAAATTACTCGGGTATATCGAGAATTTTCTCGATTTTTGGACGTACACAATGCTCGCGTCACGAGGTGACGCTTTGGAGGGTCAATCGTTGACATCTTTATATTCTTCCGTCTAGTACAACGACGCCATTGATCACGCTGTCACGCAGGTGAATGTATTTCGAAGGCGTATGAGAGTGCTTCGCGTGGAAAACAATGCCGCCGTACACGGTACGAAGGCACCTCGTGTCCCTCACGCGTGTGACGTGTCGCGCGTAGGTATGTCGTCGTGCTCTCGTGCGTCTCCCTCGCGCGAGGCGCATAATAAGCAGCGAATCGTGCTGTCCGCGACGGTTTCCTTTGTAATCAAATTAGACGCGTCGGCGTCGTCGAGGCGACGGCAACGCGTGTCGTCGCGAGCTATGCGTTCCAGTAAAACGATGCTCCTCGTCGAGCATTAAGTTTCGAGAGCAGATTCACTCAGAGAGATTCACGTTCGCTTGCAATATTCACAAAAATCCAGATATATGCGAGAAACAAAAGATATTTCTTCGATAAAGAAACGCGTATTAATTAATTATATAAGTGCGCAAGAGACGAAAGTTCAGTGAAACTAACTTCAAGAAATTATGGGCTGGAACTTTGAAAGTTGAAAATTATTAAACCGCAATCCATCGCTAACTTTTTAACTAAATAAAAATTTATCTCAGGTCTGTCATAAAGTTTACGGCTCAAAGGATATCCAACGATAATAATTGGGTTCTGTAACGTCTTTGGAAAGTTCAAACTTGCTTTGAAGTCGATTTTTTATTAGCGTTTTCTAGCGTCATGTCGACAACTCGAAAATCTTTTTCGCTCATTGCTTGATGTGTATTCGTACGAGTACACGAAGTAGGTAATTAAAATTGTGCGTTAATTTAATTTTACCAAGGTAAACTCATTGTACTGACATGAATTTTCAAGTTTTCATGCTCCCATTCTTTCGAGTACCTTCCACTTGAGGTGCGATTCGGTTGAGAGTAAAATTACATACAAGAAACGCATGCTTGAAACGCATGAAAGCTTATTATCGCGCTGCTGTACGTATAATTCAAAGGAGTAGAAGATGAAACATCTTTTGGAGGAAAAGAGAAAGAGAGAGAAAGAGAAAGGAAAAAGTAAATTTGGCGGTGTTTCGTGTTAGCTTGTAATTATCTTCTATGTGAAAGGATTGCACGAACCAATTTTTCGCGAGGTAACTTGTAATTAGTCTCGAAGTTATTTGTGGTTTCCGCTTGAAACGACATATGTGTTTTTGTCTATTTAAAGTTATATATGCCGCGTAGCTGTGTAAAGAGAATTACTCTGTGTGTTAATACTAAAAATATAATCTCACCAATGATTTTATTTTCTTCAATTATTTATTAATTTATCTAACGGAACCACAAGTAGAAAATATTTAAAATTCGTTTTAGATTTAAACGTAGAAAACTATAAAAACATTTAAGTAAAAAATCAGTTAAAAAATTATCGAAATATGCGTGCAGGCAACAACTACTTTTTTAAGTTAATTTAATGTCTTACGCTAATGTATTTCATGGAACGTATTTAATCTGCGTTCTACATCTCTATTGCTTTCCAACAAAAGACTCTCCTTTTCGTCGCTGGCTGCTTTAAATCGATATCTTTTTAGATTTAAAGATTTATTTTTATATCCCGTTTTATTTCTTCAGAATGAAAATATCAAAGAATCGAAACAGATGTTCTAGCAAAATAGGTAATTTGTACAATCGTCATGCAAACATCCCATTAAAATCTAAATGTGTTTTGCAATTCTGCATGTATATCGAATTAGTATGACGAGTCGAATTCATTTGAACCATGTGTCGCTTAAGAAAAATCGTGACTCCGTGTTGGACGGCAGCCAGATTTGTATTGAGGCAGAATGCTTCGATAAAATCATAATTAATTCAAGGCACGTGCTGCAACAGGATAAGTTATAAATTTAAGTGGAATTACAACACTTTGATAAACTTGTACATAATCACTGTTGCTTTGAGTCACTTTCTTTAGGCTAATGAACTACACAATTTTTATAGCGACACGGATTTGTTATACAATTGTATTTCTTCTTTCTGTTTCAGGTATGTATAACTCCTTCGATCATTTATCATGACTGCATTAATACACAGCGTTTTGGTTCTGCACCAGAATTGTAAGTTGATAATAAGATTACTTGTACAATTGTAGATTTTGTAGGAGTTCGTAGTTTAGTTTAGAAATAATAATATATGCATAAGGAATGAAAATAATAACGAATGAAGGTAATTAAAGCGCTAATAATGCGTGAGTCATTCTGTTATCGTCTATGTACATGCTTTACGTGCAAACTTGGGAAAATGCAGCAATTATTGATTTCAAAAAAGCTTTATTTATTAAAAACTCGGTGTTTTCGTATATTAAATTCGACAGATCGTCGGGTTCAAATTAAATTTTTGAAGGAAGTATATTTCTAGTACAGTATAATAAAGAGCTATTTATAGTAATAGTACTCGTAATTTTTTAAATTAATTTTTAATAAAATAAAACTCGACAAATATTTTTTTTGCTTAAACGAATTAAAGCTTTTTTTTTAAGGAAACAGGCGTTTCTTGCATTTTTTTTTATTTTTGCTTCTCTGTGATATTTAATTCATTTAAAGCTATTTCGGTGCTGGTTATTTTCAGCCTTCTTAAGGCCAGCGTATAATATCGATTTAATATTACAAGGATAGCATTCTGTCTTTCTCTTAGCGAACTTTACATCGATTTTGCTTTACGAGCAAGTTTTTCAGTCGCTTTCTCGTTCCTTTATCTACTTACTTTTTTTATATTAGCACATAATCGAAGACGCTTGTCAAACACAAGCGTGATTGCAAAGAATTAGATTTGTTTTGTTATAATCAAACCGTTTTCAAGTCTTTTTAGCGTTGTTTTAAATGAAGCATGCCGCCATCTCTCACGAAAATTCCGAGTTGCTTATTAGCGATCAATAAAACCTCACGTAGGTTTATCATGGTGAAAATCGATGAAAATTAACAAGAAATCCTAGAAAATAATATTTGTCATGACATATCTAAGGGGAAGGAACAAATTTGGGAATCGCGACTAAATTAATCTTATAACAAGAAATGGACCACAGATTCTTCTTTCTTTCCACCGACAGCCGGTAAAGCTTTCTCTGCAATCGATTGTAGAATGACTAGTATACCGCCAGCAGATTCTATCCATGGGATGTGGCGCCTCCATTTCTGCCGTAAATCTCTCGCGTTATCAAACTCGTGCAGTAAAAGATGTGCTCTGCGACGTCCTGCGTGTGTGTTATCATCTACATGACTCAAAATTATGTTAATTGCAGCAATAGATTACTTGGAATCAGTAATTTCTTAACAATATTTATGACGTTGATTATGTTTATCGCGATTTCTGAATATATAACATTCAAAATTCTCACAGTTATATTTAGAATTAAAATTCTAAAAGAGAAATATCTATTTGAAAGAAAGAAGTAAACAGAAGGAGTGTTATCTAATTGCTTCTCGAGGCACTTATTTTCGGAAACGCTACTATATTTTAAGTTTCTGCTCACAATCAGATTTCCTGCTGACTTTCTATGTAGACTTTGTGACAAAGGCAACACGATAGTGCTTCTTTAATTAACTGTTTTAATCATTAAACCAGCTCCGCGATTGATATATTATGTTATTAAAGCTCATCAATGTACGTTATTATCGGAATGCACGCTTTAAGAATACAAATTTTATTAAGAATTCGGATTATTTCTCGACCGAAAAAAGGTCTCGAAAAGTCGCGCAGATTCTGTATTAATAAATTAGATTTCAATCGCTTTTCACGGCAATCGATTTTACCGACGTGATAAAATTTTTAATTGGTTGTCAGCAATCTTTTTCCTTTTCTTTCCTTTTTCTTTGTTCAATGCTAAGTCGTCTATAGTTTCATAACGGCGGTTCATTATTCTTTCTTCATTATCGTGGTACTTAATGATACTGCAATATTGAAGAGAGTGACTGCGGCAGTGACTCGCGTTTCCGTAGACCGTCGCAATCACCGATCTCGACATTCGGAAAATCGGAGACAAACGAAGAAAGAGAATCACTGATTTTCTGCTCTTCATCTGACATCGCGATCTGTGATCGTTCGCGCAGCGCAATTAAGGCCGGGCCGGGAATTCTTTCGTAAGAAAACTGGGAAGATCCGACAGTTCGAATGCCCTAGTTCCACAACTTTTTTCGTTCTCGTCGAACGTGGCATTTAATTAAAACGCGCATTAACGGCGCGGCGACTTGGGTGAGAAGAAATTTTGTTGCACTTGTTTCAAGCAACGAGCTTTTTCATTGTTATGTATTTCAAGATATATATTCGTGTATGATGCAACGCTTTAATGACCTCTAACGTGATGTCGAAATTGTTCTTAATTAAATGGAAGGCCTTGGAATTTACTTTAAGTTTCTCCGTGAACCGTACTTTCCGACGCGAATTAATCCCCCGGGAACAATGTGAGCAATAATTAATTTTTTATCCTCTGTAGCTGCAGAATTACATATATACCTTTCGAAACTCTTCGTAGAAGATAAGTATTATCCATCTATTGACATAATATTTTAATTAAAGCTATGTCAAATTTTTATACATGCATATAAATATTTGATTATCTAAAACAATATTAAAACATTATAACTCGCCGGAATTTTTCATTTTTTTACATGAATTTTATTACGCATAGTGTAAAATTAGAAGTTCAACAAGACGCTCTTTAGTCTCATTGTTAGTGATAAATTTATATCGTCTACAGATGAATATATAATCTTCTTTTGTTGTTTTAAAAATATAATCGAATTAGCAATTTATTTCAAGTACTCTAGCAAATAGATGCTCATATATTGTTTTCCGTTGCGTAAAACCGTTTATTTATTGTTTAGAACAATATTTAGCAAAATTTTCGCTCCCTCCACAATAGTAACATTACTAAACGTAATATTTTAATGCTCGTAAGATACGCGACGAAATGAAGCTCTCACAGTTTCATGGGCAGCTTTCGAACAACTGACTTCCATTACTTCTCACTTGCTGACCTAATTCGCTACCATGGTTCTCAGCACGTTCACGGATAGAATTATTTATCAGCACAGTCCGTACAATCGGTTTAGTACATCGGCTTTCGCCTAATACCATCCTCCAGTTGACTCTTAGATCGGCCGTCGGGTACATTAAAAATAAATTATTCCTTCGAGAATTACGATGATTGACTATCGATCGCGAGCTTGCCAGCTATTATCGCAAATGAGTTATTGAAGCTATCATCCTGATGTGCGTGCTTCTCGTCCAAGATATTTTTTGTACTATTTTTCTCTCCTCTCCATTTTGCTTCTTATCTTCTTTCTCTATCTTTGAAGACTTATTTTGTTTTCCATGGCAATTCGCATCGCGATTACTTAAAGCCACTTTTATTTCGCCGCTGCAGTTTCAAGATCATGTATCGTCAGATTTTCAAGTGTTCCACGAATGCGGAGGTTCGTGCGCACTTGCTGTCCTTAACCCATATCACGAGACGCGCTTTAGCCTGCACGTGGCGCCCTTCGAGCGTCACGTTTCTCTCGGAAGCGCAATCAATGGATACCATCCTCACTTCTCTGTAACCGGAATCCTATTTCCCAAATCCGCTCTCCAATTTCGATTAATTCCGCAATGCAATGAATGATAATTTTACACGGATTGTACGTATCTTTAACACTTTGTTCCGAGAAGAAAGATAGACCGGATAATCTAGCGCAATGTTTCCTGTCGAATAGTTAGTTTTAGGATTGCATGGTGCACAATGCGTAGTATTTACATCTAGAATGGTGGCTGAATCAAATTTACGCACGTTATGCATTTTAATCGCTTCTATACCTATCTCCGTTGAAGCTCGCGAGGGATAGTCGATGCGCAAAACTAGAGTAGGTATCGCGCGATAGCGTTTCGTTTTCCGAACCACGGCAAATCCGTGTTTCAGAGAATGGCAAACAGTAAAGGTAACCGCGACGACCACGGATCAGTCCGAACTGTTGTTCCCCGATGAGTGCCGTTTGTTACCGATCAAAGTCGACTACCGACGAACCGGAAAACACCCTCTCTCTTTTTCTCTTTCTCTCTCTCTCTCTCTCTTTCTCTCTCTCTATCAGAGCAAAAAAACCGCAGCGCTCGCCACAACGAGATCAAAACTTCATCCCTCTCATCATGGTCCGAAGCTTTCGCAGCAAGAAAAGCATGCCTCTTTGTCGCAGAACCGTTCTTTAGCGGTTTCCAACGAGCTTTACCTGACATTCTCTGGCCCGGGGCGAGTCCGCTGCCCGAATAAGGGATCACCACGGCGTGTGTACCCCCAAGAGCGAGTGGGAAACGAATGCGACCGACCGCGCGCATCCGTGACCTCGATGTATTCAGGCTTCCCGATTTCATTCGAGGTTACGCTTAGCGCTGTGCCCGGGGCATAGCGAGTCGCCAAGAGTGCTTTAAAGTGCTCTGGAAAATCGTACCGAACGCGCTACCCATTATCCGGTCAAAAGCTTCGTCGGTTTTTTTTTTTCGCGAAAACCCGCAGGCACAATTTACTCTTCTCCCATTTTCAAGCGGCGAGTCTGCGTTGGAAGGATTCGAAAGTTCTCCGAGGACACTCGCTCTCGCATCTTACAGGCATCTCCGTAATCGTATAATTTTTCCTTTAATCGTTCGCGCATAAAATTTAACAATATTAATCGATAAAGAAACGTCGAAAGAATCTATAGATAATCGTTATCCAATATCAGTTACAGTTAAGTAAGAATTAAAATTTTTGCTTTTTTGAAATGATTTCCGGCATCTCTGTGCAATAATACCGATTATCTTATTATCTTATGGATAATCGAATCATTTTTAAGACGAAGAAGCGCAATTAAGAGGTAAAAGATGGTCTATCCGCAATATCTTAATAACTAATCAATAGATCGTTGCGGAGACCTTATTCGCAGTCTTCACCATTCATTGCCGCTACCGGATTTAGAAACGTATTGCAAAGGTGCACTACTCCCTCGCGAGTGCTTCGAGATTCATTTGCTTTTCGCTTCGGTCCAAAATGGACGATAGAAAAAAGGAAGAAAGGATGGCGAAGCGAAGACGAGTAGCATGGCGCGGTGCAATGACGTTCGGAATCCTCGAAGGAAAACCGCCGTTGATCGGAAACCACTTCACGGAGCACTCCCTTAGAAAAGTAAATGAGAGAATCGCGTCGTAACGACGTGGAGAGAATCTCGTGGCTTCTCGTTATACGAGCGTGTAATTGATGCTTGTAATCGATACGGATGCTGGCCATTATGCAATGGCATGTGCAGAGCGTTCCGTAATCACCGTATAATTTTTTAATAGCGTATTCTGGTGATTAAGTAGAAAAAATTTTATAACACGGAAATAGAATATATGAATATGTCAAAATCAGCGTCATATCGCCGTTAACGTCATCATTTTCACATTCATTTTATAATCAACACCTATATATATGTAATATATAAATAACGAGTCCGTTTTATTTTTCCCTGTATTTTTAAATTCTGTAAATATTGAATATCTATTCACCCACGCGTTTACGTCACAATGCATAGAATAAATCATTGATACAAAGGCTTCGTCAAGGCGTTAATTGCTATATACTTGCAAAATGTTAATCAGATTATTATTACGCTAATATAAAAATAACATTATTCTGATAAAAAAATATCTTTCCATTGATCAATGCTAAACTATATAAATCAAGAATGCGTCATTTTTAACTAAATGTCGCTTTTAATCAAATAGTTTTAAGTTTAAGATATTATCTAAAAAAATGTGCATCCACACCATCCATACATTTGTCTACGCGAGTCATTTCATTTACTGCATATTTTGTATTAAGAGCATGATTTAAGTACTTAAATGCTTATATGCAAATCCTACATTATCAATGTTTAAATTTAATTGATGACTTCTGTGGATGATTAATGGACATCGACGTGTTCGAATCTTGACACGCAACATTTATCCATGGGTTAACTTCACTAACACCTGCCGCGTCATTTGATAAATTGATTATACACGATACGTACGATATATACAACGGAAAATAATAATTCATCTACGTGAATAACTCAACTTTCATAACAATGCAAAATATCTCGGATTCATTTATTTCCCCAGTGATAATTTATTAACTCTAACTCTCTTTTTCAAACTCAAAAATAATTGTCAAACATTTAGTAGAATATTTCCACTAAACACGAAACTGTCTAAAATCATTTAACGACTCAGATTTTAACGTGACGTAAGTCTAGTTGAGAAGAACGGATTAAAATCAATTTGCGAGTGATTTCGTGAGAAAGTGAGAACGGCGCGTACAAACTTATTAAATTCCCGATAAACGTGACATTCATGGCGCGTCGAAATTACCGTTTGGAATGTATGATTTGCGTGCCAATAAGCTCACGGTATAACTAGTAGTCCGCGGGGTAATTATTTC
This sequence comes from Temnothorax nylanderi, assembly GCF_030848795.1. NCBI lineage: Eukaryota > Metazoa > Arthropoda > Insecta > Hymenoptera > Formicidae > Temnothorax > Temnothorax nylanderi. The sequence goes on along the minus strand of NW_027249152.1, from coordinate 219,149 downwards.
CTACCGGTCAGGTAATTTCTACCCAGTGTTGACGTGCGTGGAATATTGGCATTTCGCATATCGCAGCATGAGCACGTGGCTAAAGGCTGATCTACGCTCATTTGCACGCAGCGTAACAAATGAACTTTAACGAAAACTATTGTTCGCATTCACCGGCGTAAACCGTGAAAAATTGACTTCAACAGAAAACGTATTGCTCTTCCAGATTGATAAAAAATTTCTGTTCAATAATCTTTGAAAAATATTCCTCTGCTATAAAATATTCTACTCTGCCGACAAAGATTTTTGTTGAGATTATGATCCAATATAAAATTTATTACAATAAAGCTGTTAATTAAGTTGGGATAAAACTTTTGTTACTAAGAATTTTGTATCTATCGCAAAGAATCAAGAGTCTTGATATAGTATTTTTATCTTGTCCGCAAAAGTATGAATCAGCCTTACATTGTACAGACAAACATCTCCGCAGGCCAATATCATACCAACTAGAGTTCGCACGTGTATCGTAGTCATAACGTGTTTTCTACCGTTGATATCTTGTCATTTGCAAATACGCAGAGACCATATCAATTGACCAGCTTACAATATTACTCAAAATAATCTAGGCATTAGTTAACGGCTATTATACGAAAAGGCAATTGCGTTAAATTCGCCGAAGCCAGCATTTTTCAAAACGCATAGTGATAATATAATTCAGATCTTCCAATTATAATTTATACTCAATTCTATGCGTGATATAGCTTTTCGTTTAAAAGGTAAATCATAAATTAAGATTTTAATTTGTTTTATTGAAGAAAAATTAAGAACATAAGTTCTATATACTTTTACTATAAATTCTATATTCTCCACAGATTATATCTTTATAAAAAATTAAGTTTGAAATAAATACATGCCCTTGAAATTATCAGTCCAAGTATAAAAGGTAGAGAAGAATTTGTTCCACCTGCATTAGAATTATGCTTTACGACGCAATAGCTAATGCACAATGCTTTTAATGGAGAGCTCATTTGTTACGAAGTGTGGAATTATTCTGTGAAAGTCCTGTGGCCACAGTTTTCGTGAAAATTGACTCTGGTATCATAAATTTAATCGTATAGCTGGAGAAACGTTTAGTGTGCATTTACGCTTGATAACATTTTATGCAAACATTACTACTAGATGCCATGGACAATGAATATGGAAATTTTAGCTTGAAACTAGAACAGATATAATATTGCAGATATTATAATATTTCAGCCTACAATGAATGAAATTTGATAGGTTCTTCAGTAATATATTAATTTCAGACAATAATGAGAGATATTTGTTATTTGGTATTAAATATTAAATTTCCAGATATTAAATGATATTTTTGTGGAACCGTGTTTATCACATTTAATTAAAGGAAACCTGTTATTCAATTTTAAATATGTTTTACAGAAGCAATATTTTGCGTTTATCGGTTTAAGTATTTTATAAATTTCAATACATCATATAATTACGCAACATCGATATTACGGATTAACTTTGAAATTCATAATTTCGTCACTTTAATTACTCTTTGTAATCGCCTGTGAATATCTCAAAGCTACGCTTCTTTATTAAATTTTTTAGGATCTTTGCAATATGTCTAAAGTATTAAACAAGCACAAGAAGTTACTCAGATAAAATTCAAAGAAATTATGTAAGAGAAGGTATACAATTTTTAATATCAATGATAGAAAGCAAAATCATACTTTATAATCACAGAGATTTTATACTATTGATTTTTAATAACTTTATTAAAACGTTCATTTAGAGAACTACTTCACAGAACTGTTATAAACGATTAGACGCTTGCAATGCTACGTGATATGAGTTATTTGTCGTAACATCTGTTGTAACAGGCTGTTCCGAATTTCTCCACACGAGAGAATTTAACTCAAGTTAGGTAGGTACTGCAAATGTACCACAGACGTATCATACATTTGGAAGTTATAAATAAATATAATATATCTATAGTAAAGAATAATTTTCTTTTACCTAATGTAATTGCACACTTTTTTGTATGATTATAGAAAGAAGGAAAATCTGCTGTTTTTCAAGGATTTTGAAACTGAAATGTATGAATAAAGATTTTAAAATAAAAGCGCTTTAAAATTCGAGATTATATCCGAATAGTTCTACATTTCATTGTGTGCAAGGATCTTCAAGAATTGTAAGAAATATCCTTCTTGGAATTCGTATATTTTAAATAATATCGAATATCTCTTGTCACTGGCGAAAATTTTCAGCCTCACAAAGTATAATACGTACAGAGAGAAATTAACGCAGAAAATGATATTCTACATTTTCTCGCGTAAACGATACATTTCCGCGACGCCGTAAGATTTCTCGAGCTTATCGATTCGATGTCGCGCCTTCATTAAAATCGTTCTACCTCGCGACAATCTTAATTGAATCTTCTTCATCTATAATACCTGCATGGATTCTATCTTCGTTATAAAGGCTTTATCGCTGCTGTAATATTGACTCGCACAACGAGGAACACTTAAATCACTAGTTCTTACGCCTCTCCTTTTCTCACTATGAAAGAGTTATCTTATACAGAGATGGTACTCTGTCCTTTTTATGCAATTAATAATAGAATCATATGTCAAAGTTAAAATGATTTTTTAATTATAAACTATATTGATCAAAGTTGGCCAATAGTATTGCATAAAATTACGCTCACATTTAAATCTGTAACTATTTTTATACGCGTGTACCGATCTCTTATTTATTATTAGTTTTAACCCAAGCGATATTGATTTTTACTATTTAACTGATTTTATTGGTTGATTTTTCTATGTGGATATTATGTGCATGCATTCAATTAACATTTATTTAATAATAATAATCAGTTAATTATTAATAGCGAATATTAACTGTGCTAATGTTATTTTATTACTTCTTTGATAAAAATTAAATAATTAATAGAAAAGTATATATTTGTTCCGCCAATAGTGATTAACAAGAAAAACTCTATTTTTAACCAAAACCGATGGTCGAACCGTCATGATATTGCCAAACGTTGTCGATTAAAAATAGAGTTTTTCTTGTTAAATAATTAATATTAATCTACTTAAAAAAAACTGATATTAAATCTAAAATTTATTTGAGAAATATGAAATTTATCTTTGTATATCGATTGGAGAAATGTTTGTGGAAATTAGTTCGTTATTATTCACTTCTTTCAATTTTCTAAGAGATGTGATTTACTACAGTGATATTATTATTACTGATTATCTTATAAAATCTCTTTGTAATCTTTTTTCTTTTTGAGGCTACGATGTGTGATGTTAAAACTTATCCTTAAACATTTACATCAATAATTGTGAGAACATATAGGATATTAAAAATTCTAGCATTGTTTTCAGTTGTATTGTGCTTTTATCAAACGCCTCAGTATGTGCCCTTTAATCCTTTCGGTCTTTTATTTTTATCGCGAATAGAAAAATTCATGTATCGCGTACAAAAATAAGATTACTGAGTAATGACGTAATTTTCATAAAAATACAAGTACAAGAATATTAATCATTATATGATGCATTTGAGAAATGTGAGCGTAATTTTTTTCAAAATGTAATTGTAAATTGTGGTGGAATTGACGCCCGCTACAATGGATGTCAGGATCTAGAGGATTAATTCCGCGGTCGGATGCGCCGACAATGCATCACGCGGCGTGCGGAAACGACGACGCGTTATCGGAACAAAGTCAGAATCGTTACATCGAGGCTTTTGCCGCGCCGGTACGTTTCGTACGCCCGCGTCGACGAGGCCGCGGTCCTGACTGCTGGCGGTGGCGGCGGCGGTGGAGGCAGCCAGGGCCACGAAATTCCCGGGACACGAGTCGCGGGGACGCAGCGCACCCACGCTGCACCGCCTAGGCGTTGCAACTGCAAGCTGCAACCCCCGGCCCCGGTGCGGAACCGCAGAGCCTCGCCGCGCACTCCTTAACACCTAACTCTGCTGCTGTTAACATTTAAAGGACAAAGGATTTAAAAGGCACTTCCATTGCGACTAAATGACGAAAGTGAAAGGGCGGAGAGGAAGGAGGAGAGAAAGGGAAAGAGACAAGTTGCAGCAAACCGAGCGAAAATGTATTCCTGTAAGCTTGATACTCGCAATTTGCGAAATAATGTAGCAGTGGCTAAGATTAATAATTTTTTCATTAATTTTTTAACAAAAAAATGTATAGTAATAAATATATGGATACTTAATACGCTTAGAGTTTACTCGAATACGAAAGAGATTATTTTTATGATGCAGTTTGTTTGTCTTTTATTGACGTTTAACTGGTTTCTTGTTTTATTAGTAACGATGTGAAAATAACATGCATTTGATTGCATACATATTCAAACAACTGAAATACCTGGAATTTGTTTTTAGTTCAATTTTAACATGCGCTTTGAACGGAGATATTACATATTAGATTCTCTCTTTTTTTACCCTCACTTTGAAAACACGAGAATACGATTTTACCCGCGAAAATGGAATATAATCGTACAGTGGGAATATAATAGTGATATGGTCGGTGCTTAAAGCTGAGAGACAAGGCTAATGTCAAGGTCGCATTCAGTAAGCTTCTCTAGATTTTCCAGGGCTCGGGTAACCTCAACCATATCTTTACCGCATATCCTTGGGTATTAGAGACGTAGATCGTAATTCAAAGGCAGCTTCGCAAATCCGCGAATCGCTCTTCGGATGTAGTCGCTCTGCAATGTAATAATGGAGAGATTTAAGGATTTCCTTTACAGTTAATAAACGTACTATTGTCATATTAAGCTACTAATACAATATAATTAATGCATAAAATTTAGAGGTAACTTTGATTAGCAATATTTATTAATATCGCTTTGAGATGTATAAATGTTTTACGAAAGAAAACGTAGCGTATAGAGAAATATCGTTTGCTAAATAAATTTATGTGTTGAATAGATCGAAGCGCTTATATAGACTGCTCAAAGAAGACACTTATTGAAGCTGAGATTTTTCGCGCAAGATTTTCGCTTGATCCTCTTTCCTCATCGTGCACTTTTGCGCGATCTTAAATCATCATGTACGGGCACTTCATAAGAATTCTCACGCGTTATCCTATCTCAACTCGGCGTATTTCCCTCGCGAACAACCTTGTAACTTTGAGCTTCTATGAGATTGCCATGTGCGCAAACGAAGTTTTCTCTACTCTGCTTTCGTTGGGTAACGATGTTCCGGATCGCGGGTAGAGATGTAAAAGGAATTTCGTTCCTTCCGTCCTCGCGAATATAGCCCTTTCTATATTCTTTCCAATCCTCCCAGTCGATGTTGCTTTTCCTTCGCAGAGCGGCAAAGATACTTCTTTCCCGTCTTAGCTTCGCGATACGCGTAAGAAGCGCGACGGTTTTTCCCTATGGTTCTCCGTTTCAGCGAGAGCGGCTTTCGCGAATGCGCTTTTATGTACCGCGACTAATGATCTTTGTGATTGATACTACATCTGTACGTATCTTCCTCGGGCAAGCGAGGAACGCATCTCTCGGAATGTAATTTTTCATCCATTTGAAGAAAAAGAATTTTATTTATCTGAAAAATACATTTTTCCATCCGCGACCATTATATGATAGACATTAAGATATCTTGTTTTTTGGATAGAATTTTTTGTTGAATACATGAGCTCGAGGAAGGAAATAGAGAACACGAGAATCTCGATTAACTAATTAAATCTTTGTGAAAACGGCAGTTTCTTGAGATCCAATGAAAAATAGTCCAATTTTGTTGTCGAATTTTCGCGGCGATAGATCACCCAGTATTTATACACGCGCGTACATCGCAGCGCAGTCGAGTGTCACAATGAGCCGGATTATCATCGAGATTTATCGACAGCATTGAAATCCGGTTGCTGGAATGTGGTGCGCAAGCTTGGCGCATCGGAATCGTAATTCTTGCGGAAAGACCCGGACGTGCAACCGTTTCGAAAGCGCATTCGAGAGCTGCATCGGAAATTCGCGTCGCTTCCAAGTGTCAATCGATTTCTATCGGGCACGCAGATAGTAACGGCAATCGCCGGGAATGTAAATATGCGCGCCTGTCAGATGTAAGAGTGGGTGTAAGAGCGGTACCAGTCAGCATATAAGCTGTTATCGGTATCGCGTATAGACGTTACTTAATCCACGTTCGAAAGGAAATAAGAAGCTCGAGCTTATAGCCATATCCGTAATAAAAATGGAGAAATGTTCGCTAAAATGTTTTGTACTGAATTTGAAGATCCTCTTGATTTTGTTTTGATGAATAACGGACAGCCGGAGCGGCATGTCATGGTTTATTTCATGTTTTCGTGCTCGCCAACGGCATCGCATTAACGCGGTAGAGAAACGTCAAGTAACGAAGAGTTTTAGTCCGATAATGCAGTCAACTATGGTGAATTAAGTGTGCCACTCCGATGCGAAGCGAACAGAATTCGATTTTAGATTACTGCTCCACGTGCATCATTAATTACATGTAATTAGGCATTTATGTAGATTTCCGCATATGCGCTGTAGCTCGCGTTTTACCACGCGCAGTTCGATAAAGTCACTCAAACGCACCATATTAATTCGTTGCGATAATTAGCGACATTACATGCATTAATATTTGCTTGACCTTCTCGAGGAACAATAGTCCCATTGTAATTTATATACGCCCACAATACTAGGATTCGATGAATAACTTGGTAATGCAATGCAGGTTGATCTGGCGTCCAAATTTTGTGCGCGAGGTCGCAGAAGGTATTTACCAAATATAACTTCGCCAATAACGCGTTTAAAAGGATTTGGGCGGCACGTGTGCACCATTGCGCACATTTACTCGCTTGCAAGTTTGTTAAAGTAGATCTCATTAGAATAAGTACGTCACGTAATAAGGAGCTTAAATTTACTAAATAGTGCTTTCTCCCGATAGAAGTTAGAGTATATCGAAGTAAAATAATTAGTTTCAAAGCAGAATATATTTTTTAGATTTGACGAAATAGTGTCTTTAGTTTAATTAATAAAATTACACATTTTTTAAATTGAAATATAGAATGTCAATTCAAAAACTTCCGACTTCTTTTACGAGGAATTAATTGAAACCAGATAATCGTGAGAATGCACGCGATCTTTCATACACGGTCTCTTGTATTTGAAGATCAGGAGTGGTTTTATTTTGCATAATATGCCATTTTTCAGAGAGCCAATTCAGCAAGCGATGATCGATCGCTCGGATGCCATATTAAAAGTATCGTCGTGCGTGATAGCACGTTATTACATGCCGCACGTGGCAACACATTGAACGCCGGTATTTCTTTATTTTTTTATACGCGTATATATGTGCGGGACCATCACCGACATGTCGCGGCCAAATAGCCGAAGTTCGACTATATCCCGTGACAGTGAACGATGAGCTTTTTTGTTTGAGGCTATAAACTCTTTCGCGTTTGCGGACACGTGCGATCGACTTGACGATCTCGTCGGGTTCGTTACCGTGATTAAGGTCTGCGCCATTTGCGATAAAACACGAGTGAAAGAAGCATTCACGCTGCATCGTCTTCGCCACTGATAAATAATTCCTCTCCACTAATCGTAAGAAACGGGGATCTATCCTTTTTACAGAATTTTTTTTCGCGACTAATTATTTTGTCGAACGCAATGACGTAAAACGGTAATCGTATTATGTATAAAGAAGCACCGATAATTAAAACTGACTCAAAATACAAGTAATTAAAAGTTCGTGCAATTAAAGGGCTTTCTATTTATGCGCGTGCAGACTAATTACAAAATTTAAAAGAAGACACGCATTTTTTCATCTTTTTATAATGGATCCTTTGTGAGAGATAAAATAGTTTCTGCGTATTTCGTTCAAGTTTAACATTATGTTCCAAACGACCGAAATAATATGAGAACATTTTTCGTGCAGTCGGATGATCCCTGAGCGAAGGAAAATAAAAATTGAAGAAATAAATATGAAACGAAAAAAAGTTATGGGTCTCGTTTATGTGAAAATGTATCTTTTCAAATAGCGCAATTTGTATACCAGCAACGTTGTTTCGTAAAACCGTCGTAAGGGCAGCCATTAAGTGAGAAAGCCGCTACGAAGTGCACGTTACTCGTTTCTTAGGTCGTTTATTCTTTTTTCCAGAGCATCGATGTAACACGCATTTCTTCTCTGGGCTGGGTGCATAAACCGCCGAGAGAATTCTGTAGCGACGAGCGAACGTACGCGTAAAATTTATGGGCTCTTCTAGGCTCATTCACTAAGCGACTCTGTTCAACGTAGTTTCCACCGTGATGAAGAATTTCATACAACACGATCCGCGTAACACTTACGTTCTCTCGCAGCATATCGTGGCGAAACGAATCTGAGAGAGATTCACGCTTGTTAAATAATATATATTTCTAGTCTTGAACAATTGTGCGTACGGTATTTTCATATTATTATAACATAAATTATGAATGCGATCATTATCAGTAATTGTAGCTTTCATCAATATTGATTAATGGAGATTTGATATTTAATATTGATCGATTAATTGCGATTAAATTTCGTATATTTGTGCACTCAGCCTGTTTTCGCGCGAGAAACATTTTTGCATGCGAATGTCTTCATGAACGTGTGCGAGAATTTCCTTCAACATGTAGATAAAAAAAAAGTTGAAAAAAGAGAGAGAAAGAAGTAAAAGCACACAAGAATTTCGCAGCGAGCTATGCAGGAACGCAGGCGGCGAGTACGCTGAATTGTATGAGACCGCAGAGCGTCTCGTATAATCTCATTTTCATCGCCCCGAGGACAGCGACGGCATTAAAGATTAAACTCTCCGGGATATTCAAACGAGGTGCCAATCGTCTTATAGCATCTACCGGAGCAGCGAGAAATTTGCTAACATCCTAACATCTTCGTCTGATGCGAATTGCACGTTGAATTATTCTTTTCCATCTCGCTGACGTATCTCAATCCCCCGAGATGTTGGTGGTAGGTCATTCGTGTCACTTGAAATTAGATTTTGATGAACGACAGCCTTTTACAGGATGTTATTATAAAATAAGCGTCTTTCGACAAACGCATATTAAATGTCGTGTTAAAAAGCGACAATTATCTTAATATAAAGTTGTGCTGCAATCCATTACTCGCGCGAAAATAGTTTATTTTTTGCGTATTATTACATTAACATATTCCAACAAATCTGGCGCATTATAGTTAAAAGATTTCGATAAATATTAACGACGTAATTTAAATCAATCTTGCCATAGTATAAAAAATTTGTCGAATGTTTATTTAAATTATACAGCTTAAAAATATCTATTAAAAATATCTCTAATATTTTTTTTAAGTAAACATTATAGTACGCATGCATTATAGAAGCATAGAATAAAACATGCAGAACATGCATTCTTGCAAGATTTATTCACATTGATGTGAAGCGTAAAAGCTCGCCATTAACGTGCATAAGTAATACGTACAATGGGCAGACATGAATAGAACACATAAATAGCTTAGAGATGTAATGTAACATAAAAATAGACAAAAAATTCTCTCTCGACGCGAACCATCAACGGTCTCTTCACGCGTCGCGATATTTTTACCTCGATACGTGTCGAAATAACGTGCTTTGGACAGACAGGTCCAACATTAATGGCCATCGCGACCTTAACTCGGGCATCGGCAAGGTTGGAAGGAGGTTTTTACAACAACCTCGTTCGCGGCATATTTCTCCCGCTGCCGATGCGAGCGGAAATATACGCGAATAGACTTTCCCGTCGCGACAGTAAGCCCGACGATGAAAGCGCGACTTGCGACTGACGGTAGCTCACGTTGCACAATATTCGCCCTCTTTTCCTAGCTTTCACGGAAGATTATCGTTGATGTCACGCCTCTAGATACTGGTTTTAATCCGCTCGTAGCCGAAGATGTTTGTGCGAAACTGAATTTCGAGCGAGGTTCTTCTCAAATTTAATTCCTTTCTGGAAAAAACAGATTTTTTTTTAATGGTCGAGAAAGATAATGGAACAGTGAAAAATCGTATTTACTTATTTTTAACCGCCATTTAATTAATTTCTTGTCACAGCATAATGAGACACGTCGACATTCCATTAGATATATCGAAAAATTTTTGCATATAGGTATATTTTATTTTTTATATCACAATATGTCAGATATTGGTTATATTTCATAATTCGCAATTTGTGGGGGTATATTTGTCACTCACGATAAAACGAGACTCTGGATATTACCTTTTCTTTTCTCTCATTTCTGATAGGATATATCATTTCGGTAGGATTTTTCAAATATCTTTTGAGACACGTGTATCCTAAGGATCGCGACAATGTATTATACTTTCAATCTCTCGTTTTGGTGAATGGAACAAAAGCGAATATCGGGGATTTAGCCCGAAGCGGATCCGAAACAACGAAAGACTGCAGAAAGAGGAACAAGGGGGGAGGAAGGGGCCAGCGCGCAAGGAATTGGAGGCTGTAACGAGATGTTACGAGGGGGCGGCATAAATCCATAATGCCGTAACGCAGGCAGGAGTACTGGTTAGATTAGCCCGGCTGACAAGAACAAACGACGTAGCAGGGCTTACTGTTGATACAAGTGCATAACGACCACACCCGCCTCCTCCTCTTCCTTGCTGCCATCCCGATCTCCGCGCTGGCGCGAGACATCCGCCATTGATTTATCGCGCGATGTTTTAACCGCGACGTCCATAGTACGCGGATGAGGAGTATACCGGACTAAATCGGACTACGCCATCTCGGACGTCTATATCGAAATACGGTGGTAAATGATTGCTTTGCTTTAGGTAGGGAAACTTTGCGAAACGCGATTAACAGGAGCTTCAAATTAGTAGATGAGCTCGTTTGCATCTTGTTAGATCAACGTTTTAACGAGGTGTCGTTTTTTTTTTTTTTTTTTTCAGTACGCGATATCACATGATAAAAAGATCTGCTTGGACGAACAGCTTTGTCGATCAAATTACGCGCTGATACAACGGTACACTTTATTTATGCACCGATAATTAATCGTAATTATTGAGTCAACGAAATGTGATAAATGAAATAATTATGATATTAATTATTTTATTTGCTCAACCGACTTGTCGTGTTTGTTTATGCATACATTAGTTTTGTTTGACCAAGCAATTTTTTAAATTTGTATAATATGCATAATGTACTGACTGTTAATTTGAAAATCCAGAAATATATTCCGTTTCTATTTCTTAATTTCTGAGAACAATCGCAATTTTATTCGGATCACTGCAGGAAACATGCAAAAGTTGATGCAATATGGTTGGTGAATATGTTATTGAATTTTTAATTTAAGCATATTTTCCGTCGTTTTTGGTTCCGTAGTTCTTGGCCGACCTCACGATCATTAAAACTAATAGTTATGACGATGACAAAGTAGGTTGGTTCTAATGTATAGCGGCGGACTTTGGCTATCGATATCGGTCAAACTTTGATGAAGCCAGTGTACCTCGAGGACGAAGATATCCCGGTAACGTTCGATCGATAAGGCGCTTTGGATCTCATGGTATTCAAAACAGGCGCGCGAAACTAATACCATTAGTACCACTCGATATATAGGGAGAGACCGATCACCGAATTTCATTATAGCGTAAAATTATACTTTGAGCGGTGTAACCAGATTCGAAGCGAACTTTTCGGGGGCCAATCGATTCGCGGAAATTGCATAACGAATTATTACTCGCGCTGTCTTGTCCTTGCATCTCTATTTTGGACAATCGTTGGACGAATGATAAACGGTAACGAAACGGATGTTACTAACTATACGCGACGGCGGAAGATAGAATTCTGTCCGTAGTATTAATTGCAGCGGCCACTTTCGCAGTATGTCGAATCGAGTTGGTTGTAACAGCCTTCTGCTCCATTGCGTCTAGCTTTACATTTCAACTGCGCCATTGTATCATCCCCCACGGAGTCCAGATGTTATCGAAGCGATTACATGCGCGTGCGTTTCTAACAGAGCGCTTGCACGTTTCGAAATGGAAAAGCAATGGGTGTTGGTGAAAGTTATAACAAGGCTACAGTCAGAGTCTGTCGATATTAACTTCGACTACTGAGATTTAACACTAACTTCGATGTATTACATCCATCGTGGTATCGCTGCGAGCGTCGGCAACGCAAATTTCTATGGCTTTACATTTCTATGGTAATAATCATTTTCAACGTCTACTATCAACCGAGTTCATACAACAAATAGATTACACGTGATGAAGTGTAATATAATATGTCTTTAACTGAAAGTTTCTTCTCCGAACAAATTCCGCGCGAACAATATTAGAAACTTCTTTTGACACGCTGGAATAAATGATGACAAGACAGAGAAAGATGTCATAGTACAAATTGTATAAAACAGATATTTCTTTTTATATTTATTGCAAGGTAGTATGATGGTATTATATTTCTAAAAGTAAACAGTCATTGTATTTTTACTATTGGTAAAAATTACATAAATTTTTCATATTAATAAAAATTACACATATATAAATATTTGAATAATTATAATATTTTCGTAAAATATACATATATAACACTTTTAGATAAAAATATCGTAATTACTGATATCAATATATTTCAAAATAACAAACTTTATTGTAATTTTTGCTACAATGTTTTCTATCACGGCTGCGTAGTATCGCTTTAATAATTTTGAGAGACATATTTGAAGCTTGGTAAAGGCAAGATAGAAACTTAAGCTTTTCGCGAGCCGCGAGTACGTGACGTGACACGGGTTCGGCAATTTTGCATATGATATAGTACTTAACTTAGGGTAGATTACGCCCATTCATCTGTTCAGCTAAAGCGCAATCATTAATGCAATGCTTTCCTCGTACGCGTACACGTCTCGCAAAGACCTAATGGCACACGCGAGACTCTCTATCCTCCGAGGTGGAATCGAGAATGTTTAATGACGACGCGACGTGGCGCACGGTAAACGCCTTGTCTCGACAGAATTATGCGAAAACGATGATTATAATTGCGCAGCGTCATATCGTCATATTCTTCCGTTGTACACGTGGCGCAGACTATCCACTAGGTCCTACGTATCTCCCTACGCTTACATCAGGCTCGTAAGCCGGGTATATAGTGAAAACTAACTGGGACATTTTCCGTTTTATTTGTTTTTCCGCCTCCTCTCGCTGCGAAATAGCTTCCGTGTCTGCTTCACGGAAGCTCTGCCTCCTCGTAAATGCATCGTAATTTTCTCCGAGATAGTTCAGTCGCAGCGACGAGCTCGCGTTGCTATTATCGCGAAAATCGAAGACACATAAAAATGACGTTAAAAATGAGAAATGAGAAACTTGCCGCTTTGCGCTGTTGTATATTTCACATCTTATTAACCCTCTAAAATCTATAAGCATGTACTCGCTTATTTACTATCTTAAAATGGACGCGTTTATGCTGACATATTGAGCCTCTTAATTTAATCTGAGAAAAGTGGGATCTGCGCACGCGACTGGACATCGAAATCCTCTTTCGTTCGTCAGAGCGCAAGGCGATCCAATTTGGTTCGGGGATTTCGGGGCTCGTGATAGGCTCATAAAGAAACTGCATGCACGCCCAAAAACAGAAACGCCGAGTAACTCCGCTGAGAGTGCTTCCATCGGAGCAGTTTCCGACTCGACCCGAGGAAAGAGAGACAATCTACCGGCCGCAAAGTGGACTGCGAGGAGACGCCATTACCCTCGACACGTCGGGGTTATCTTCCCCGACACCTGAGTTTCTCCCTGGGGATTTCTGATCGCGCGCGTGAACTGGGTTAGTCCGAATAACTTTGAATGCTTTCGTATGGAGGCATTACGCCCGCGTATAAATGCGACGCTGTTGAAGATGATGGAAGGGCGGTGTCAGCGATAATATTTGAGGCGAGATGAACGCGAGAACAGACACAAACGCGGTCTCAAAGAAAGAGAGAGAGAGAGAGAGAGCACGCAAATATTGAATCGAATGAGATCTTATTGTTAGTACTTTCTTCTCGTTAATTGCGATTCTAATCATCGTCCACGTTTACCGAGAAAGAGAAAGAAAGAGAATAAGTAGTCTAAGCTTGCATATTCATTTCTTAAACCGATGGCCGACTGTGAGGGTATTTATTTTTCCAAATATACACTCTTGCATAACTGCGCGTAACTATGTGTAATCGGAAGCTTTGATAAAGAGTATGCTGTAATGAATGTTAAAGATCTTTTGAACGAAAAGGAGAAAACGAAATTAAACTTTAATTATAATTTACTATTAACATTCCACGACGTTTCCTTCAGTTTACGACTTGTCTATAGCTTGCATCTATCATATTGTTAAGAAAATTTTGGATCTCATTTACATTTTAATAATCCACTCTATTCAGACAGAATTATAAGCAATAAAGTTTTAGCATTTAGATGTGAATCTATAAGTAATTAAATTTTAGCATTTAAATTGAGTACGTTGTCGGTAATAGTTAGATTTAAAAAAAAAACAAAAGAGCTTTTTCGTGTGTCTAGTTTATTATGTAGTTAAACATGAGAACACGTATCTTATAATTTATTCTTTAACGCGCAATGTAAAGTTTAAATAAGTATAGTAATCCATCATATAATTCGCTTTTGATAGCGCATAAAATCACACTTTAGTGCACTCGTTGCAACCGCGAGAATGAAAATAGTAATCGAGTAGCCTCGTGTAGTCGTTCGTAATTTTACTTGTTCTCACCGGCAGCGAAAGAGACGCTTCATTTCGCTCGTAAAAGCTAATTCCCTAATTTCCACGTTAATTTATGCAAAGAACGCTCTGCGCGTTATGGCGCTTATCCTAAACCCACATTTTAACGTTCCTCCAACGCTCTGAATAATCCAATACATCCGTCGGGGCCATCCACACCAAACACCACCGCCCGGAGTTCTTATGCAAACGAGGACAATACATTTTTAATTTCATGCAAAACCACGCCACCTGCTGCAACCACCGAGTCGCGATGGATGCAGCCGCGGACGATTCGAAATCTCGCCCGGCTACCAACTGGTTCCCCGGGTCTGTCATGTCGCAATCGACTCGTATTTTCCGGTCGAATTAATCGCGCGGTCAGAGAGCGTCGCTTCTTCGATGGATGAGAGACTGCGTACGCCGCGCCGGATTTGCTAACGACCAACCGGGATTAAGGCTAGCATGCGTTGGATGTCGATTTTGACGAGAAACTCTCGGTGCATTTTAACACCGTATATATATATATCGTGTGCATTATGAGCGCAACACTCGGATTAAATTAGATACAGTTGTCTTACGATTATACGGACTTATAATTTGGTAATTACTTTCGTCTTCTAATATGATTTGGGGGAATTCACAAATTTCCCTATTTTTACATCCCGGCTCTTATGGACGAATAAAGCAGTAAAGAATGTAGTAGCGTCGAATAATAAAGCGGTAGATAATCCATTTTACAATAGACGATGAATAATTAATTAATCAATCTAATTAATGACGTTTACTTTTCCGTATTTCTTTTTAACTACTTAAGACTTTGCCGAGCTTATGATTCATTGATAGAACCACGCGACATACACGACTATTCGGAATTAGGTCAGAACTGCTCAGCTAATTACACCGAGGTAATAGATAATTAATGGATAACCGGCGACACGGTGAACCTGACAGTTTATTCTTGCAGGAACAATGCTCATAAATGTTGGAGCAGGATAATAGTATTATATGGGTTCATATAACAAGGATGTGTTTTACATATTTTTTTTTAGGATGTTCTTTATTTAATTAACAATTTGATCGATGATATTATGATGTAAATTATATGGCACGGAGATAATTTGTGTTGCGCGTACTCGATTGAATGTAAACTGTTATAGTTATAATTAACCGATAATTAGCGTAAATTAGTGTAGTTTATCGTAGTTTGATTTTTACATGGACGGATAGCGTGTATCGCGTATCGCGTATTTTCCGAAACGAAATATTGTACGCCTGACGTTTTGACTGAAGAAGCGAAAGCTTTAGGATTTATCAGTTCACGCTCTAATAATCCGTTATATCAACAATTCTACGCTTTTGTTTGTTCTTCTATATTTGTCGTCGATATGGGAAAGCACTAACCTCTGTTAAATCAATTTCACTCCTGGCGTGCGTCATAATCGCCGCGATTCTAATTACAAGTGCACGCGTCGATGAAACTTTTTTTTACGCCGGCGTTTAATAAAGAATTGTTCGCCGTTTGCACATTTCGACCCGCCATCCCACGCATGCCTGACTATGATGATTGCAGAGTAATTAAAAGCAACGTGTGGACAAGAGCGCTCGGTCGTGTAATGAAAAAACACGCGAGTCACAAGCCATTTGACGAAAGCGAATTCCATTGAATATTACGAACGATTGAACGACATTTAGTCTTGTCGAGAAAACGAGCTTCTCTCTCTCGCGGAGGCTCATACAAATTCAAATAAACGGAAAACAATCGGTGTAAATCCGGTATTGCGAATATCTCGAGGTCCTTCTGATCGAATAAAACAAAGTGGGTGGAAACGAGTCGTGGAATATCAGATTTGTGAAAGAAACTTTTGAAAAAAGAGATATCTCTGTGGTGGTTGATTATATTTGTTACGTCTGACAGTTGCCTCCAGGGAAATATTTTTTGCTCTATGCATATTAGAGAATACCGACGACGAATGCGAAGGACGGACAGCATCGGCGTGTCGGACAAGCGGATGCACGTGGGCACCGTTACGTATAGCGTTGATAATAAATCGTGTCAAGGTGCAAAGGCAATAACAACTTGGCCTCGCGCATTGTCCGGGAAGTCACGAGCTTTTCCGTTCGCCGATGTCGCGTCCCGGAAAAGTAGTTTGAAAGGCGAATTGAATTGAATTTTGCCGTAACTGAAATGTCGTTTAAAGAACGATTACAGCGGACCGTATTGATTCGAGAGACTAAATAGTAGACAACGAGAGTTGAAAGGAGATAGAGGCAAAAGGGAAAGGCGGGAAAAAGAAAGTTAAGAAATAAGTTGAAATGACCGTCTTGTTAAAGAATTGTTCGACATTTCTTTCTTACGTTGATTACGAGATTTTGATCAATTTGCACCCCGTCAATTTCCTTTAGCGTTTAACAAAAGAAGTATCTGTTAAAGGAAATATCTGTAGATTTCGCAATGTCATGGGTCTTTTTATATTAATTTTTATTATAGTGAATTGCTTTAACAATTGTTATATGTCGCACGAGATCTTCATGTTCAAGTAAAATAAATATCAGTGGCATTTCTAATTTCTAAATGCCATTTACACAACGTTGCCCGAACAGATAGCTACTGACATGAAAGCTTTGCGTTACTTCTCGAAATACAATCGGTTTTTTTTATTATATTAATATTTTTTAGAATATAAGACTTTTACTCAAATTTCTTCATGGTGTTTATATCTCATGAAGGAGATTGTCATAAAGATGTACAAATATAAAGGCAGGATATTTTACTATCACAGCATATTGCGAATAATTTATTTAATACAAAAAGTGCACTGATATTTAATTTTATTTGTTTTTATGGCATACAAATTTTATTCTAATCTTTTATAGCTTATTTATTTATGTTTATTGATTTGATTAAACTTCTAAGCGTTGTTACGTGCTCGAGTGCATAAACTTTGTGCGCTATTTTCGAGCGTTCCATAACTCGAAAACTTTTCACCTTGATATTTTCATATTTAAATTGTTATTCTTCTTAATCTTCAGAATACAATATTAAAATATTATATGGTAGTTATAACATACTTTATATATTCAAGAGATTTGAACGCACTTTGCCATCAATTCCGGCGAGAACCTGTAGCTGATTAAGCTATTAATCAGCTTCTGATCAGCTTAGCTGATTTCTTCGTGTTTCACCTGAATAATATATAAAGTATGAAATAACTTTAAATATTATTAAGATAAATTATATTTAATTGATAAAGTAACCAAATTTATTACCAAATTATCTTAGTCAATTACTTGATTGGTCTGTCAAAAACTTTATTGAGCGGTTTCTCTTTCTCTCTCTAAACAATAAATAGCAATTAAGTTATTCTTTTCCTCTTTCTTTTTCATTGAAGAGAAATAGGGGAGAGAATTGTTGTTTCTAAGCTTGCATACTAAAGGCAATTTCTAAAGTAGAGTTGCGGACAACGAGGCACCAATTCCCCAAACCTTCGTTCTTTCCGTTGACTGAATATAAATGTAAAATTTTCACGCTTCGGAAGGGATAGAAAGGACATGAAATAGAAAGAGGAACAGCCGGACACAGAGCAGAGTCATAGCTCGATTTAAATTCCTTTGTGCGCGTTAGCGTGTATCCAACCCCACGTCGTCTCCACTTTTTTTTTCGTCGGCTTCATAATGACGTTTGATATGGTAAATTCAGAGCATATTATAAATACTGAGCACGCTGGGAGCTAATTTCGAGTTCGAATTGTTTGCACTCGAGACCTTGATTCCGTAAGCTCGAATTTCGGGATTTAACTTTGCATCAGTTTGGGGAATTTTTAATTAATGAGCATTATTTAGGTAATTACTGTATCGATGCTAATGACACGCGACGTTAATATTTTATATTAATCGCCATATATATTGAGATTAAATAATTTGCGCACACGGGGACCACCACTGAATCTTTTATTTTTCTATTATATATTTTGTTATAGTAACTTGAGATTAAAAAATCATTTTAAGCTATTATATTTAAAAATTGTTCTACATAAGTACATTATTAGATTTTAAATATAAGTTGATTTCAAAGCTTTATTCCACCAACAGAACAATATATTATAAGAAAGTTGAACAAAAATAGATATAGACACAGTATTAGTTTCTTATTAATGGTACGCCATGTGATCAGAAATAATTTATTCAAAGAGCTATCTCTCGTGTACGTTTCATCTGCGTAGGAAGAGCTTCTGATTATTCTCGCGATCGTTGATTGATGTCAAGTATCAAACAATGCGCTGCGAATGCTAGCCAAATTCTCCTTTGGATATATATGCATGTAGGAAATACTACGTGTTAAATGTCCGAGTACAATAATAAATCACAGTCACGATTAATTGAGCATTGCGCGAGTATGAAATCGATAGCGGCGGACAACGCATCGTATTTTCCGGTAAAAGCGAGCAATCCTCTCGTGTAAATATTTATGAAAGATGTTCACGTAAACGCGCTAATTAGAAGAGGAGAATGAAATAATTAGGGAAAGACAAGGCAACAAACGAGCTACAAACTAAAAGAGTCTTGTTTTGTATCAACGACGGCAGAAAAGAATATCGTATTTCCGGCAGATAACTAGTTCATGTTAAACACGCGAGTAAGTCGCATATAATTATTTTTCATTTTTTCACGACATTTTTATATTACATTTGCAGAAATTATGCCACGTATTCAAAAAGGAAAATAATATTGCATGAAAATTCACAAAAGGGCTAGAGATATGTATCTCTCTTTGAAAACAAGGCAAATAGCAGGCAATCGTACGATTAGATGCATGATTGCCTGATGCTGTGTATAATTAAATAGCATTAATTACATAACATTAATAATATGACGATTTTTTTTTCACTCGCCGTATATGCCCCGTTATAGCTGGTATATAACGAATAGATTAAAATGTATCATCACACGAGTGTCCGGGTGAAAGATTTATTCCGTAATTGCAGGATTCGAATTGCGCGCGATATCACATTTTTTAAATAAAACATTTTATCGTTGAAATTGGGAAAAATTGCGGACGTTACAGCGACGACGGGAATGTGTATTAATAGGTTCTCGAGCGCGCCATATGTGCTGTCGACTAAATCGGTTATGTTATGAGAGCCTGCCAGACCACAATCCGCGGAGCTTAACATCAATTACTAATTGTCCTTGTCATTAATCTCTCTATTGCTTCTGGAAATATGGTCTCCCGTTTCCGTATCCGTACAATTTGCCGACGTAATTATTGCAATATTTGTGATAGACACATGCTCAACCTATTTAATAAACTGATCATTTTCTCTCGTGAGCGTTTTTAATCTTGAAATATTTGTTTGCCCTCGTGAAATGTAGGCGAAAGAGTGTTTTTTTTGTTAGCAGACGCTGTGAAAGTGCAATAATCTATACATATCTATGAGAACAGCGATGCTTCTTCAAAACGCTCCACAAGTCTTCGTTATAATTCACTGTTGAAGAACAGTTATAATTCATTGTCAAGAGACAATGTCGGAGAACAGTTTCTTTCTCCTTTTACTTTTATCTGATAATTAATAAGTCGCCCAACTACTTCCGACAATTCCCCGTATATAACTGTAGAATGAGCCAAATCGACCGATGCGACGTGCCGTTGGCGCATTGCGCTCTCATAATTCGCGAAATCTCGCGAGCAGGACCGTATTTTCTCTCTCGGGGCGATACTCGCAAACTCGCCGAGCATAATACATCATTCCGGGGTTTATCTCGCCCCGACGTAGCGCGTGCACACCTCTCTGTCGACTTTCGGGAGTTCATGCACGAGGGGGAGGTTGATCGAGCGGCAAACCGGGCAAAGGGAGGAAGGTTGTCTTTTCACGGATGGCGAAATGCTTTCCGATTATCGCGTCCATGCAGCGCATGCAATTGCGACTGCAACGAACCGCGTATTATATGTGTGTACGTGTATATTAACGGTGTGTGTGTGTGTGTGTGTGTGTGCACGTTTGTACAGTTGAGCCCTGCACCGTCACGGGTCTGCAGTCACACACAGTCGCAGTTACACAGCTGCACCCTGCGTCCACAAAACGAGGGCGATAGTTAAACAGAATGCGCACGCCTCCACAGACTCGTAACTCCCTGCAACCTAATACCGATCCTCGTGCCCCATCGTCCATGAGAGATGCTAAAGGTAGTGCCAACCCTCGACATTAATCTCTCGAGCGGCGTTCGTAATGTTTACGTTTAGTAAAAGTTACTTAGGTTATTGAGTTGGCTGTTTCGCCCGCTAGTTTGTTAGCGGTCCGTAGAAATATTTGAGGTTGCGCGGTAGAGCTCTAGCAGCGAAATATTCAGAATTGGTTTCCACGGTATTTTTATTCTATTTTTTATTTTTATTTTTGTAAATCGCGTATGTGAAACTGTGTTAAACATCACGCCGCATGCAAGTTGCATCGTACCTTGTAGCACGAATCGTCACGATGTTTAGCATCTGGAATCTCCCCAGACATCGGGTGTGAACTTCCAACTTGCCTGGAGCTAGGTGGAACGCATATATACATAATATTGGTTGAGATAGCGCTTAAACACGAACTAGGTCTCTTGCCAGTCCTGAGATATGAAACACGTGTAATCCTACATGCTTCGTAAGTTCGTACGAGCGTTTCGAACAATCGCGACGAATTTGTGGCGGAGAAAGGAGCGTAACAACGTTCGTAATAAAGGCAATAATGGCGCAAATCATTATCGCGATTAAGAGTAAACTGTTCGTATTCTTCATTAACTTGCGCGAAATTGGAAATCTACTTTCTGCCGATGACTAATTTTACAACCGCTGCACTAGCTTATCTTATGGAACGTTTGCGTGTCATGAGCCGACCGATCCATTTATTTATCTCTTCCATCATCATTTGAATCCCCTCTACTTAAGCTACGAAGAAACCTACATTCTCATCGTTCCCTGAAAATCTTCGTAAAATTGGCTTGAAGTGAATTTCGCGTGATATCATATGCTAGTAGTCTTATTCGAAGAGCAATCTGGCTTCCAAGGTAAAACGATTTTATGGTACACATATACCAGTGAGTTTTAATCTGAGATTAGGAGAATTAAGAAAAAATAAAAATAAAATGTGTGAAAGATAGATAAAGAGAGATTAGCCGCAAAAATAAAAAACCGTCGGCTTTCTATTTTTAGGAATGTAATTTTCATGATTACATATTTGTTGAAACAAAGTACATTTTATACAGATACGTGTTTTAAATTCGTCAAATATCAAAAAGATATATTCTTATAACATTTTATAATTAATTTTTTGATTAAATTTTATTTTGCGAGAGAAATGGAATTAATAGCGTTTATAAAATTCTCAATAAAAAGAGATATTATTGGCCTTCAAGCTTGTACGATAAACGAAAATAACAATTTGAGATATAAAATAATCTTGTTCGCGTTTATCTTACAAAATGCGCATTACGCGGTGCAGCAGTCTCGGATGCGCCGCAGCATTCTCCAGGAGATGTCGTAAACGTTGATTTAAGATTTTCCCCTCGTGAACGTACGGGGTGCGCAATTTTTGCACTGAACGCGATGAATACCCACAATACATCTCGCGGCGCATGCACACGCGGCGGGAGAGTAGAGTAAGTAAGGACATATCTCAACGACGAATCGCGAAACCGCAACCGAGATGGGAACTTCGCGAGTGGGTCGTGTGTGCTTTCGGCACTCTCGAGCACCGCCGCGCGCCGTCGCGGTTCTAGCCAAGGAAAAACCGAGGAGGAGAAAGAGAGTGCACGCAGGAATCTCGAAAGAAGATCTCTCGTCGCTTTTGTATTAAATTAACCTTGGTGGAACGTGGGTGGCACCCACTGGTGACGCGGGGGGAGGAAAGAAAGAAGGAAAGAGCTTTCGGGCTTCGGGCTTCGGGCTTCCTGAACGTGATCGCAACTCCGTCAAAGAAGGAAGTGTTTCTCGCCGCGGGATGGAACGACGCTTCCGCCGCCGTCACGACGCTCTCTCCTTTTCGCTTGTCAGCGACTCCGACAGAATAAAATGCCGGAGAGAACTTTCACGACTGGATGCTTTCAGAGTGCGGGAGACGTGACGACGAAGCACGCGGAGAAACGATCAGATTCGCGCCCCGGGAAGCGCGGCACCTCCGCGGTGATGAGAGAAAATTCCGTGACAGCGGCGCGTTTGCGCTTGCTCGCATCATTTTTCGTTTTGGGACATTAATAACGGACGCTAAATCTTTTTTAATTGTACGTCTCAGTTTTTCTATTCGCAAAAATTCTCTGCAATTAATTAGGTACAGTTATCTTTGAAGATACATGTCTGGAAATTTCTCGTGAAGGATGATAAAGACCATTTATTCAGAGAAACATTTATTCGATATTTGATACATATAATAGATATACATTTATTAAATAAGCATCTTAAGCCGGGTTCAGACATGTATCAGATACGATACGGTGATCTGATACATGTCTGGACCCGGCCTTAGATATAATTAAATACACTCACACACACACACAAACTAGAATAAAATTTGAATTATGCCTATAATAAGAACTTACATTTGCAAAAGTAAATAATTAATTTGGCATTACTTGATATCAAATCTTGTATTCAATTAAGAAGGGTATTTACTAGATTTACTAAAATAAATTGTTATTTTCTTGTATCTCTACCGATACTGTAATTCATGTTACTTGTAATGGATTCGATTGCTATCTACTTGAATTGTAATTAATTGGTCTCGTTGAACCGAGCGCCACTTCTAGTAGTAACGCTCAGATACAGCTCAGCCATCAGGAGGACACAGCGGAAGCAAACAATCGCCAGCAATTTAACGGCCGAGCAGTAGACGATCCAATGACCGTAGACAATAATTATTCCTTCCTTCGAGCAGTTCCGCAAATAAAAACAATTAGCTTACCTTTCCTAAGACTATCGAGTTGTAATGTTTGTACGCTAACTTATTGTCTTCTTTAATTTCGCACGCAATGTTTTATATATATAATATTAGGCAAACAGGGAAGCAAAAATTATGTACTAAAAGATCACGTAGAAAAATTTGTTAGCAAAAAAATTTTTTTAAACTTTTGCCACACATTTGGCGCGAAAAAATAGCTTGCTCGATCAAATGCGCTTTCGTGCATATAATTATAAGTATCAGAGGAGCACTCTCACACACGATCACGCATTAATACATATTGTACGCATTGTACAAAGTCTTCGGAATCTTTTCCACAGTAGAGACGATATTCTTTTCAACTTGGTAGATATTTAATCCCTGGAATTCGACGAGTACTCGATTGAAGCGGATATGCATCAGCTGTCTTTTCGCGAACAAAAGAAAAAGAAGAGAATATCGGAGGGTAGTTATTTTTCGGACTGAGAAATTCTTGGTATGCATCGCCGCATAACTGGCCGTGACATTACGAAATTCCGTGGAAAGAAATACCCCCTTTGCTTTGTGATTCATCCTTGCATTCTCGACCTTCGTTTTTCGAGCTGCTCCCATTTGTACGTGGCTGAATAAAAATATTTTTATATTTAATTTATTCATTAATTTTATTTCACGCGAGAGATATGATACTCATGTCAAATTTGTTTCATTTTCTAATTGTTATGTAACCAACTTATATTAATTTCTCGGAGTTATAAGAATTTCAGAAAGTACCTATAATAATTACAAGCGAAACTTGCGATATTATAATACGGATTTTTAATCGTGATGGTTATACAATATTTTCTCTTTTATACTGAAAATGGAAAGGAAATGAAAATACGATATGAAATTGAAAATTGAAACTTCATGTTATATCCTCTCGCATCATGAAACTTCGTTGCATTATGTAACAGTCATATACATTCTGCAAACACATTTTTCGCTAGAGAATCTAGGGAAGCGAAAAATTGGAAATACATTTGAAAATTGATTCCGTATATTATTTGCCCCTTATTAAATCGCATAATCTTGTTGAATAACAGTATACCACGTATACAATTGAGATTGGTTACTATATCATTGTATAACGGTATTTATGAACATTGTACTAATATCTCTGTTATTTTTTTATTTCAGGTAAGTGCATTACGTGACTGATACGAGGCACTTTTGAAATATGCACATTTACGAGGAAAGTCGCGGCAACATAAGTATATGCCAAAAAATGTAAGTAGCGTAAATATTATTTGCGTTTAACGAAACAATAAATCACTCTCGTGACGTGCGACGAGAATATTACCAGCAATCTCATCTATCTTGCGGTCATTTCATGTCAGAATTTTTTATAACATATTGCGCCCTCTGAGAGGCGTTGGCTATGTTTTTTGCATGCCGTCTATTAATGTACATAAGCAAAACACGTCGGATGCACTATTCTTGATAAACCCGCACCGTTTATCGCCGCTCTCTGCCGAAAGATTTTAGGTTGCGATTTCAGGGACGCTACTTTCCGATTGCCATATCCATTAATGTACATATATTGAACAGTGCATAGAGCAGGCAATTCGGAAACTATGTCGGACACGGGCGTGGCTTAGCGCCAACTAAGCGGAAAATATAGTACAGTGGTCGACGAAATATATAGCAATGGTAACCCGTAGCTTTATCTTAATGTTGTGGCCCACGATAAAATAGAAAATTGTTCGGACAGTTGTACATTATGGTTAACGCGATTGAATAGGTATTATTTCCTGTTCGAACTGTTATTTACGTAATATCTGTGGTGCTTTAATAATTGAGCGTCCATGCTGGGAAAACCAACATCCATTACCATAATTTGATACTTTATGTCTGAGTAGCAAAGGCAGCGCAGATCTGCATTGGACGTGTCCACGTTCGCCAATTAAGAATTGTATTCTTGCGTTTGATATATAATTATAAATAGAAAGGGAAAACTGTTTCAGTTGACATGCATTTTAATTTTGCCGGGTTATTTTGTCGGATAATCCCGACGCTCAAGAGAAAGAGAAAAGTTTTCAGAATTGTAAAGACCACACACAATGAAATTTAGAGGGATTCGCCATCTTTCTCGTTCGCCTTCATTGTCGGAGCACCCAACTTATGGTAATAAGTTGATGGCATGAGGCAAAGTTGCCGGGGTATCAGCAGCTTGTGGAAGGAACAAAGATAAGAAACCATCATCATGCTTTGCGACCGCGAGAAAGTATGCACGAAGATGATAATATGAAAATTCGGTCAATGGTGATCATTTTTTTACTTAACGATATTATCTTCCTTTCTACTTATCTCCTTCCTAAAGGACTATCTTATCTCCTTTTAAAAGAAATTTCTATCTTGTCATCTGTTCAAAACTTATAATAAAAAAAATATATGATAAAGAAAAATTGAAGTTGTACCTTTTCGTGCTACATTTTCAATCTTATGAGCTTGATATGATTTTAACATGATAATATTTGTTTTCTTAAAGATATCGTAAAAATCATTTTACGGTTTAAATGTTGGTTGATTAATTTTAAAAGTACAAAGAAGAAAGGAGTGACTATTCTTTTCATCTCTATTTGTCTCTATCTCTTTACAGAAATTATCTGTCATAGATATGGTAGCTCATTAAAATTGAAATTGACACTTCAAATATCGCGTGAAGCGATGAAAAAAAAAGAAAGAGGACTGTTCTAAAAATTTATCAGAAATGAATAATCATCTTCGGTCTTCATTTGGGAAGACACTAAAATCTGCTATTCTGAGTTCTTATATATTATTCCCTTCCTCACGCGGATTTCATCTGCTTTGACCTGAATATGTCACTCGGCAAATCTCGTTCACATATTTGCTAAATCCAAATTTTCCAACTTTAATTAACGTACATTAATTATGAATTTACGATTTTGAAATATTCGATGAAATATTCGACAGGGAATCATAAAGACCCTTTAAAAATCTTTCGAGATTAATTATAATGCTGGATTCTGAATTAATTATTAATCGCGCGGGTGCTTCCAAAAAAGACCACTATAGCGTGCAACGTGACCGAGTAACTGTGAACGAATACCGCAAATCACTAGTATCTGACAAAAACGCGGGAGGGAAGTAGGGTGCAAACACTGGTGGCAGGACCGCGAATTTTCTGGTTCCCGAAGGTCAAGACCTCGACCTCCATTCGGTTCCTACATTCGGTCGTCGGGGCGTTTCGCGGGGATTCTTGCATCGATTTCGGCAGATGAAACTCCACCCAGTCTTTCTAGCGCTTGCGGGGAACAAATTGACAAGAGAAGACTAACTAGTGATGGACTCGATCAAATTTCTACTTGCAATTTTCGACCAATTTTTTTCTCGAATCACAACCATAATTTCATCAATAATCTCTTATCAATATAAGACACAACCTTGTACCGTTAAATCATATTCTACAGCATTAATATCTTTTTTCTCACAAGTACAAGGAGATATACATATATTGTTTCAATTTTAAGACATTGCGCTGATGTAAAAAACTACTTAATTATTTTCATATTATTATCTTAATGTTTGTTTAATTACTTTTAAGTACTTTTGTAATATATGATATTAGATCATGTTATTCGTGAATGCCTCAACTTTAGTTAATAGCGAGCGTGAATGTGATGCGTCAATCCCATCACTATAGGGATTGTCAGGGATATTGCGGCGGAAGTATCGATAGCGACATCGGGAATTTCGTTTAGAATTCATGCCCCAATTCATAACTGCCTGTGCTTCGTCTCGCGCTGGCCTATTGAATCGTAGATTGAAATCGGTTCGTGCAGCCAGCGTGGATACGGCCGGCAATTTTGCGGTCGAAATTTCGTTAATAAAATATATCGGCCCGTTCTTCACTGTTCGAGAGTTATCCACGGACGGTGGAGAACCATCGCTATCGCTGGCATATCTCGCTGGCACGAATACCCAAAGCAATTAACGACCATAAACTACTATAATATACGCGATAGTTGATGAGGCCAAGCAATCGTAATAATAGAATACAATAATAGAATACAATCACTAATTCTTCTATTTTTAACTCAACTTTTAATATTTTTAATATTTCCATTATCACAGCATCAATTCTTGTATTTTTTGAACGTGTTTTAATATTTTATATTATAAAAAAATCCATATTTTCTAATAATTTTTTTATAAAATAAAAAGCAGACGCACAGACAAGTATGAATGGAATACAAACAAAAACAAAAACAGCGTTTATTTTCGTTTTCAAGTTTTCTTTGTTACAATCCTATAATACCCGATTGTCAGTTTAATTGGCTTACATTGTTAGTTTCATTGCTCATTATTACGGGATAAACCAAATTTGTGACCGTGAAATAAATCAGCAGCAGTAGGCGGTCTGACATATATTTCGCTTCTATTTACGTGTGTAAGCAGCCCTCGGATAGGAATGTAATTTGCATGCCGCCATCGATTTATTCCGAGCCTTACCCTACGCAGCCCTCGAAGGCTGGGTTCTCCAGTTACACCTCATTTTCCTTACTCCTCTAGTTCCACTCGCTTAATAGACACTATACGTACGATCGTGGCACGTGTACGCAGATAGAGAAGCGGTCGAGATGTTCATCGGGTGTGCCAAAATCCGCGAAAGATGCACGAGCCCGAGAAAAATACTTTTAATTTCAATAATTTGCAACCCAAATATTCTTAGCACTGAAATTTTCAACTTTAGATTATTAGTAAAATGCTAAATACCAATTTTATAAACGAAAACAGCGTTATTTTCAATCTGTCTATTTTCAGTCAATTCTGGAACACCCTGCATATACCACGGAAATACGTGATAGTCATCGAAATCCGGAATCGATCACACTGCTTTTCCAGCGTGTAATGGGAACATGGTTCGATTGATCACCAATTCAAATATATCTTTGTTTGATATTGGCCATATACTATAATAACCTAATACTTTCTCGACGGTAAAAAATAAATTTAGTTATAAAAATTCAATTTTTAATATGTTACAATTCTGTACTACCGTGCCCTATGCCCTATAAGATATTAATTTACTTATTAAAAGATGATACAGATAAAAGCGACAAAGTTTGAACAAAATTATTTAAACATTATTTATACATTACTGCACATATTTCTATCTGCCAGTATAAAAATAAAATATAATGTTCAATAATGATAGCGTTCAATAAAGCAAAGTTCAAACTTCAATTGGAAAATTGATTTATCGCCCACATTTTTACGAGATATAGCAAATCATAAATTATCCAATCCAATCCTATAAATTACTTCAAGTAAATGTCGAGAATTTGTAAAAAGTATCAAGCGCAACAATCAATTTCTTAATAGAAATTTCTTTTAGTTAATGCGCTTATTAAAATCGCAAAATTTGGATTTTGTCCAAGCTCGCGTACGGTGATAAATTCAATACTGCAAAAAGAGGTAGTTTAACCACTTCTGACAGTTATATTTACTGCAGATTAGCGTGAAAATTTTCCACAATACGTATACAATTCAACGGTTTTCATTATAGCGTTCTGAGACTCTCAAACGCTTCTTAAACGATTAAACGAGGCGCACTGTTAAGTGTTTCGTTGTCGAGTAAGTTATCGTCATATCTACGGCTGCACAGAGTTATTACGAAAGTTCACTATCTTTACCAGACACGCAACCGGTCTTCCGTCGATGCGAGAATTTCCAGCAAAGTTGCCTAAAAAATCACGGAGTGTTTATCAGAACGACGAACATAGCGGATAAAAGCTGACGATAATAGCGTGCTATTGTTCTCCTCCCCCGAAGCGAGAACTTTCGGCAATATGCGGGAAAGAGCTCTGCGACGGAAAAATAATGACGAGAAATACGAAACTGAATTTCGCGCTGCTTGCGATCCGGTGGTTTGCAAATGATTATCACGTAAAAATATCTCTCATGGTCGTGTGCGTTTAGCAGCAAGGGTAAATTATCGCGTGGCTGGCACTCGAATAAACGATGCCAGGCATTCGATCTCCGTTCGATCCGCAAATGGTATTTTCGCTCTCGGGGGATTAGAGCGCTTCCCCAGATAATACACGCCGCGCGCGTTAATTCGAGTGTAAATAATCCGTCTGAATTAAATCTCGATTAGGCGCGGATTGCGCCCGTCTATATAAGCTAACCCGTTTATATAAGTGAGAAGGGGGGGCTCGTTTTAAAAAGATGGTCGCGATTTCGCACACGAAAATGCGAATGTCACGAGCCATTAATTACACGCGAGCATTAAGCAAAATAAACGGTCGCGCGCGGAAGCGTTTTCTCTAGCTCCGCGCGCGTTGCAAGCCCAAGAAATAAAAAATAATATTAGATTTACGATTGCATCGTGCAAACACGCCGGCACGCCGCGGCCGCTACGTCCTCGTTCGAATTATTAATTCAACTACACCTGGCAACGGATGGCGAGAACTGGGCATTACGATACAATTTTTCTTGCGCGGCGACGTAATGCAATTATGTCAGCGCGGTTTAAATTGATTTACGCGTGCTAAAGGAAAACGGTCTATTCTGTATTCGCAGGAGTATCAATCCTATTGAGCTGGAATCAGTCGAATCATGTTTCACGACTTGGAGACAAAAGGACAAAAATGTTTTATACTATAATAAAAAATTTTTTTAAATATATATAACATTTCTCTTTATTTTTCTCCGGAGAAAAATCAGAAAAAATTTATCTCTGGAACAAATCAATTAAAATTCTTTCAAGTTTTTCTATAGCGATTCAATTAATGCCAATTAATACTGTTCCATTGTGATTCGTTATAAATGTAATCATAATAGAAAATAGTCGAGTTTTTAATTACGAACAGTTTCTACAGCCTAACGACAAACGAAAATATTTGTCGTTATCCTTATATTATTTTAAGCTTTTGATCCCATCCCAAATTCTTTCCTTCCCGTCGCCTCGAACATAACGTGTTTGCGCTTCGCTTTTTCAAGTAGCTCACCCTTTTAGGAACAAAGTGCTCATGTACCTGGGTGTCCCGTAATGTCCGGAGACAGCGGCTAAACTAAAATAAACGATTATCTGCAGCCACCAAGGACATTCTGAAGCCAGAGTAAGGCGATTTTAGGACGACGGATTAGGATTACAGGAAGAAAAGTAAGTCGCGGAGGGTCGGCCTCGTCTCGAAGGTTGAACGTAACTGTAGCAACCTATTTTACGTGACTTTCGTCATTCGTACCCCGCGGGAGAGACACGGTATCAAGGAATAAATTTCAGATATAGAGGCGACGATACGCGGCCGATACAATGCCGATAGGCGGACATTTACGAGCGCCTGTGCGGATGTTTTTCCACGTGGACCTGGCTTGATTCACGACCGACTCCTCCTCGAATAGATACGTGTGAATTGTATAGGCTCGAGCTCGAAACCACCAGTCGATAGATTGTTTCTACCTCTCTTTTTTTTATACCTTTCTATTCTCGCTCCTCTCGGAGCGCCCCAGCATGCAATCGCTAAGTTGACGCTATTAATTGCAAGTTTTACAGTGTAAATTATCATTAACGGTTATTAAAAAGAACAAACGGACAAATATGTTTCCGTCACTGGTCTCGGTAATCTTTATATTTATAGGCATTTTAAATTTTCACATCTCGAAGTATTTCAGCATTTGGATATTATTGGGTATAAATTTTTCTCGGATTACTAAGAGCATCATTTGTTTCCCCGTCTATTTAAAAATTAATTTGCGGCGACGTCACATGCTTTTCGATCTTGTTAGTGACAGTCGGTTTCTTGTGCGACACTCCTAAGATGACACGTTAGTTTCAGTTTTGCAGCGTAATCGATCATAAGTCATATATAGTAGAAAAAGTTGAGATATGTTTCTTATATAACTTTCTGCATTACATTTTTTACCTCTCACAAGATGTTTGCGTTAACGAAACATTTAGACTTTCTCCCGTAACTGTAAGAGTCATAAATATTTGCTAAGGAAAAAAATCCCTTACGCTTTTTTTTTCTCGGATTGTCGAGAGCAAGTACGCTAGCAACATATTTTTTTACCGCACTTCTGCATCTTCGCAGTGTAATGCATCCGCTTTCCTTTTAAATTCTAGATGTTCATTTCTTACCAAGGAAACAAGAAAAGAGAGAGAAGGAGAGAGAGAGGATTTTGTTATAAATTTAAGATATTTTAATATAAATTCAATATTTTACATTTTTTAATTTATTTTACATATATATGTTTACTGATATTTTTATTTATTTTTATTCGTATTTTTTATTTTGCGGAATTCTTTATGAAAATATTTTATTGTATTATAATAGCTGAAGAGATGGAGACTGCATCAACGTAATTACCATGTTCTGAAAGCTTAAAACACTAATGTAATTTGTTTTTCAAATTAATTATTGCATTTGTAATATAAGTAATGTTGTTCACACGTGCAGTGTCTCGGAAAACACTCTTCGTCCGTATGTGGGCGGACTCGATGGAACAATTATTCAAGTGATGCATTTTCCCGCGAGCGAATCTCCACGGTTTCCACTCTTTTCTAGATGGCTAAATAACTGCCTCGTTTCATCCGATGTCGATTTGATATCTCGCGCGTTTCGCCTACACTTTAGCGAAAACTTTCTATTGAGACGTTGTATACTTCCGGCGTTAGCTCATGTATTGTAGAAAGGATGGCTGTGCACGACACGATTGGAACTCCTCCACTGAATTTTTATATGTCCTGTGCAGCTGAGACCGCGCGGCGAAGCACTCACGCAAGAAACTCCGTGGAGGCGGGTACCTACGGAAGATCGATGAGGAATTAAAAGAATGTCAAGGTTTCGCAAACAATTTCTTCGCAATATTTCCTGCCCCGTCGAAGAGGGTAAAGTGGCTGTAAGCGAGATTCGTAATAGTGAGAGATGAACGTTTTCACGTTGCACGTTCATCATTTTATGTCCAACGAGACATTACAAATCTGTAACGTCTCCTTTTCTTAAAGCGTTGAACGTTAAAGCGATAATGTGCGAGCGTTAACTTACCGTTCGCAGAGATAAAAAGGATAAAACATACAAAAAATTATGATCGCAAATTAATATGTAACACGTAAGATCTCGCATCCTGTTTTCTTAATTTTTTTACTATAGAAAATGTATAAACGAGACAAATATTGTTCATTTAATATACTTTTTACATTGCTTTGTTTTATACAATCGTAATGTTAACACGCGAGATTGGCATTACTTTTCTATTAAGTGACTTGCACTGAGGAAAAAATATAATCGTCTAGTGGGCCGTTGGTCGTTTCACCTTGGATCGCTTCCAAGGGGGAACTAGTGAGGCAGTAGTGATTGATCAGAGCAGGCCAGCCTCTGCAGGTACGCTCGTACGTGGTTCTGGAGGTCCTTGGAGATGATGAATATGTACTGGAATACCGAAGAAAGAGAGATGGAAGGTATTCGTGTTGGTATAGATTGATCAATCGGAGAACGCAAGTACACAGGGAACGAGTTCATCGTAAAAAAGACAAGTTTATACTAGTCGTAAAAAAAAAAGGAACGGGAGGAAAATAAATTAATGTGGCCGCGAAACGCGCCTCGATTTGATATGAATCGACCGTGCTTGAAACCATCTTTGAGCAAATGCTCTCGCCTACGCATTCCTAGATTTCATAACGAGAGTACCGCGACTGAATGGCTCGTTAATTAAAGTGTCATCCTGTCATCACTTCACCTCAGTCTATGTATACGTGTTAAGTTTGTGCGAGCGATATTAATTGCAGCGTCGATTAAAAAAATGAGGGACAATTATAATAATCGGGAAATTATAATTCAATCAGCTATGCGTGTTATAGTTTTATTTCCTATATTTCTTTCAGTATATGTTGAACTTGATTTGATATATAATTTTTCCAAATTAGATTCTAATTATACTTGGAATAAATCGATTAACAAACCAACCTTTATTAAAGTTGAATCTGGAAAAGTTAGAATTACTAGATGCGATTACTCTTTTTTGGAAGACAAAATCGGTACAAGATGCCATGCTTACTCTATCAGACATTATCATATTTTTCGGTCGACAAAGAACTAAAACTACGTTTCTCGCTATCACCGGAACAATTCTCGAGACAAGCGGTGGAATGTTTCTAACGAAATAAATTTTCCATCGTGGGTGAAAAAATTCCAATATTCTACACAGTCGGCCACGGAAAAACAATTATCCGGTTGCCATCGATATTCGCCGCTCTTCGTGAAGTAATTAATTACTTTATCTCGCGACGGGCTTATCGATGCAACTTTTCTTACGCTATTATCGGGCGTTTCTCGTTTGGCAAAATTCCGACGCTTTTGATATATATGCGAGTTCAAAATACACGAGCAATAAGTAATATAAAACGGACCGCAATCCTAAGAGCAAAACGGATGTTTTGTTTTTTATTTCAAATGTGACAAATTTGTTTGTTCAGCATTTTTCTCATCTCATGTCTTATGAATGCCGTGTATTTGTGCAATTTTCTTTGTAAACTTTTCCCACAAACATCATGTATGTATGTTAATGTTTGTTACAGTTTCTGTAGTCTCGTTCGTGGATGTCGTTCATGACACGTGTATAGCCCGTAAAATAGCAACAATCCGGATTTCGTAGATGTAAATTCGAGAAAAAGAGAAAGAAAGAAACGAAAGTTATTTCGAAGTAAATAAACTTTAAATAAGAATACATTTCATTGCTAGTTTGCAAGAATAAAACTTGCGCAGGAGCAATGTCAATGAAAATAAATTCTGTACATATGTAAAAACGAACTACAAACAACAAACACGATCGTATTTGCATTGATTAAGTGACGTCGTCAAAGCCTGATTTTTTTTATTCTCTATAAATGTTGCGTCAAGAATGCCAAGCGTGAATTTCAGTCGTACTCAGATTACTTTTCCAAGAGCAAAATGGCTGTTGAATTTCCCTACGCTATGCAGATAAGCTGCGGGAGCAAAGATGTATTTATATAATGTACTTATCGGTCTCTTTGATCTTTCTGCGATACGAAATTTTACGCGAAAAGCTCACGAGCTCGAACGGAGAAATTTTTGATAATCCCGAAGCGGCCAACCAGAATTCCCCCCTGGGCGAGAGCGCATTTTCCGCTTTAATACCGGAATTTCGTTTCGCCGCAACGTAGTCTCGTGCCGCGATTACCAAATGTTTTATTAAGCCTGTCACGAACTATTTTATATTATATTTTCCCAGAGAAAACTGCAGAAATGTGAAATAAATGTTGGAAAGTTCAAAACGTAATGTAACGTTGTGTAACATTTTATTATAATAAGATAGGTACGCTTCAATTAGAAAATAATAAAATACTTAAAATTGGCTATCGCTCTTTTCGCCAGGAACGATAATTACGGCAACTAATTCGGCTAAATGAGATACAACCGCAACGAATTCCAACAAAACATTATGAATTTCACAAAAATGTTAAGCACGTGCGCGTGCGATTACGATTTTTATCTCGGTTGAAAGGGAGGGTAAAGGTTCGTTCCTTTAATGCCTGACAAATGGCGATATTAAATAAATACCGCTCTAGACCCGTTATAAAGTCAAGTACGATGAGGTCCATTAAGATTTCAAAGAACCGCTTTTTCTTCATTTCTCTACGCGAGGCACGTGACGTCAAGAGCGCACGTGCTTTGGATCCGCGGTGGGCTCTACGCAGAGGTTCACGCATTGACGTAATCGCGCTTTGTGAATAAATTTAACGAAAAACCCGCTAGTGGTCGCAAAAGAGTGAATATATAACGTATAAATATTTATACGACGATGAATATATATACGGCAATGTTCGAGTTTCCAAATATTTGCACATTTGGAATAGGGCTTACATCAAATTCTCATTAGCAAATTAAACTTGAGGTTAATTAAGAAAAGCCAGAAGTTTTCGTACTTACTTTACATCTTCTCGGTGATAGATATAAGATTCTTCGATTTTCAAACGTTAGATAACTTAACTACTGAACTTTCCATCGAACTATCGCTACGGAAATTCGATACTGAAGCCGTCTAGAAGTCCGTGCTTGAAGTCCGTGCTTGAAAGGACATCCGGCGGGACTGCACTCTCTGCACAGGGATTTAGTCGCCCACGGCTACGAGTCGCGAAGCGACTATCACGGTGAATGTGTTTCGTATTCTTGCGCGAGTCGATGACGCTCAACACAAGAATTGCACCAAAATAGCGTTGCGACGCCACGTGAGAAAACGACGGGTTTCTTGTTTATTGCACCCACGCCGACTGTCGTTCATGAATGGTTATTCGCGTCGAAGATGAATGAGTCCGCGATCGACAGATATCCCGTGACATCGCGATGTTTGCGCGAAGCCTTTTAAAACGTCACTGAGATTCGTTTCGTCGTTAAATTCTTGCGGTCTCACTTGTAAATTTTTAAATGCGGGATTATAGGCAGAATTTCTCAAAGCTGAACGCATGCAGGAAGAAGAAACTGTGTAATAAGTTTGATTGTAAGTCATAATCAGATTTGTTATAGGCCAAATGTAAAACTCTGCTTTAAGAAAAAGAACATGATAATATTACAATTTTTAATAATTTGTTTTTAATATAGGGAGAAGAAAAATCTGAGAAATTCGAAAGAATAGTTAATTGTACGATACTATATAATATACTAACATATTTTATTTATAGCTTGGACATTACTTCGCTACGAGCTTGTTCTGATGTATCGATTATTGCTATTTTTCCCTATTTATGGTATTAATAAGCACTATACTGTATTATAATAAATAATTTAAAAGAATATAAAGTTAGTTAGCTTTAAAAATTGACAAATCGATTGGATTACCTTCTTGCTCGCAATTTGTACAAAAATCTATCCTACCAATTTCAAACGCGTCATCTTGCTGTAATAAAGTATTGAAAATCCTTAAAATTGATGAAAGGCTTCGTATGCCGGCGAATCGAAAGTCACTCAGACGAAAAAATTTGGAAAGACGTGCAATCCTCTTGCAACCGAAATACGGACAAGGTCAATCACTACTCGCTCAACTATTACATGATTCCACCCTTTTAAGCTTTGATGTCCAACGGAACGCTGTCTATTCCACGGCCTGTCTCTCTCATCGTGGTTGTCTTCCTCTCGGAACTCGGTCAGGGTTGACATCAGCTAAATTTCGCATTTACAAGCCTTTGTAAAATACGATGTTGTCAACGATATTTCGTCCACATTCTTTATTTCTTTAAACAAAAAGCGAAAATGCATTTCTTTTGCGGACAATAAAATTCATGTAAAATATCCAATAATGTTTTCTCATGACTTGGAAATAATCATTATAATCTTTAAGTATTTAGGTTTTTCGAAAATGCAAGACAATGTTAAGACAATTCTATTTCTCTGAAAGAGCATTAACTTTCTTTGAAAAATATTACCAATTTTGTTATATTCACGCGTTATTACATTATTGCAATGGAACTAAAAGCTTCGTTGAAACAGCATGCAAGTTTGTACAGTTTACATTTCTGTCTAATAAATTGCAATTACATAGATGCACGATAAACGTCAAATGGTTTGAGCGAAAATAATTAAATAATGCCTCTCACGTATAAATACTGGTGTAAATGCATTTAGTGATGCCGACGTGGCAAAAGTTAGGAGCAGTACGCGACGAAATGACGAACGTGTCGTGAATTGTGTAACCGAATCGTATAATTGCGGAGGAGTATCGTTGATTATATTTTCCCTGGCAAGACGTGTACACGACAGCTTGTTAAATGGAGATGGCGTAATTAAACGTATGATTTATTAGTACAGAACACGCGTCACACGCGATTTTATTCGAATAACACGAGCGGCGCCCGATTGAGGTTGTCTAAATATGTTGCACTAAACTCCGATTGTGCGCGAGCGTTTATTTTATTCTCAAACAAGCCGGTTTTTCTTCACACTATCGCGCGCGCGCGAATGCAAATATACGTAGATAGAATGTTATCAATTCAGTAATATCTGTCCTGCACATGCAATCAGTTCCGGGGATTTGAATTTTGATTACAATGTATAATTAAACTCGGCGATAATGAACCACCATGATACTCTAAATAATAAATACCTGATTCAATGATCCTACAACTCTTTAAAAACCACGTTCGTTATAATTAAATAGTTAAAAGTAAGAAACGTCCTTTTACATTTATTCTGTTTTTATACTTTTAGAAATAAATCAGTATTATTTTTTAAATTAACGTGGAAAGTAGCACCCAGATTTAAAGAAGTGTATTCGAAAATAAACGTTTTTTTTTAATTTAGATCTAATTAAATGAAACCAAGAGAAATAGAGATGGCCGTTCTGGATCGAATGACACGTATTATATTCAAATAAAATTCGGGCAAAAACCGAATTACGTTTTATCCGATTTTACATCAATGACGAAAGGGGAAAAAATATTGAGGTCGCGATTGGTTCTGCCAATCAATAGCGTGGCATTACGAACATCTATATCACGTCATTCCTCTAATCTTTGCAACTCCTATTCGACGATCATTCTATTCGATCCCTGTCTATTTTATACGAGGTTTTCTCCGGAAATTGCTTATACGCGACAGCGCTGAATATGTTTCTCTAGTCGAGGTAGACTAGGTAGGCTACTAATTGGCTGCACAAAATTGAAATGGTTACCCGTTCAGACGATTCGTATAAGTAAGTCAACCCAATAAACTTCCTCTTTACCTTATTGCGTGCACCAACGCTGGCTACAAGTTACTTTAATAGGTTAAATGCGACTACATACTCTTTAAAATGTAACACACGTGTGTGACCCTTTCGTGCAATATTTTGAAACGTCTCGCAGTATTAATTGGCGATAAAAATACGACATGAAAAAAAGGTGTTACGAGGTAAGCAATGTAATTAAAGAGCAGTTTTTTATGTTCGCTAAACAACTTTTGAATGGACCGTCACGCGTCATTCACAGGACGATATCGTGAATCGAATTTCCAGCGAGTTTATTCGCGCTCGATGCTCGTAAAACACAGCGAGGCCCATAAACCAATCTCACTTTTCACTTTTGCTCATTCTCAAAAGAATTCCTGTTCGCGCGAAATAGCTTTTTCGCGTCTTCAATAGCGACGATCGAAAGAAAGTCCTTCAGGTTACCATTAATCGATAAACATTGCCTCGGGTGAGATCTGTAAATTTATCTTTTTCCAATATTGCAATACTGAAACGTCGCGCATCTACTTTTACTCGATATCACTGCGTAAAGAGTTGTCGTGCATTATTAGAGCCGTTTGCAGAAAAGAGACGTAGGATTTCAAAAACGCTATTAGATAGGACCGCATCTTATTGTAATTTTGTGCTTCATCTAATGAACGTTTTGTGAAATATTATCCCTTCAAATATTATAGCTCGTGGCATCTCAAGGTGAAGGAGGCGCATTTTACATCATAAAATAGGTATCATATTATTATCGCTGGGTGGAAACAGCAGTGAAAATGTGTAATGCGCGGGAGTCGGTCGCGACACGCGCCCACTCTCCCGCGCGTTATTCGCGTCTCGGCGCCTTCTCACCTTCCGGCTTGCCGGTTATCGGAGTCCAAGGTCGACAGACCTTGATGAAGTCGGCCGACACGATCTATACGTGTTGATGGACTGAGGTAGACAGCGTGCGTAGCTATCTGGGGGCAACAGATGCTGGAGGGGACAAAGGAGGTATATAATGATTGAACTTTCCGCAGAGATGACTGATCCGCACAGTAATATGGGCTTAGCAAACCCACGGACCCGAGCTCAATACACTACGGACAATCGCATACATTTTTACAAGTCATATATACACACGTTTTTATTTGTGATTGTGCAATAAATATTCAAGGAAAAATGAAAGCGGGATACAAGAATCTTAATTTGAGAATATGAAAAATAAGAACAATACGTGTTAGATATGGAGCAGGATAGCGAAAGCTGAAGCTCGTTCTTTATTTATGTCTTTTAATAAAAAAAAAATAACGATCGATACTGCTGATACCACAGCATGGATCCCGATCGTGGAGAGAAAGAAAAAGCTGCTCTCTTCTTTCTTTCCTCTCCTCGCGTCCCTCAATCCGGAGCTCAGAACGGCGAATTTTCCCTCTACCTTCATCCATTCCATTCGTTCGCGCGGCTCCCTCCCTCCAGACAGCAGCCGGCGGCGGCACCCTCTCGGAAAATGAAAAGGCCCCTCCACCGCCACCCGAGTTTTCCCCAGTAACGATCGGTTCCCTTGCCCGGGGTACGAATAGCGGATTGCACGACGCCGGTCCCTTCCTATCCCCGCCGCCCTACGGCGATCCCTCGGTCTTCCTCGATCCCTCGTGCGATCTCCCTTCTCCTCCCTTTTCTCCTACTCCTCTTTCTGGCTACAGGCATGGATTATAGTCGCGTGGTGCCCCATTCGTCTGGTCTTTCGGAGCGTCGATTCGAGAATTGCGCGTGCATTTAATCCCGCGGAACGAATGACGAGATTCTGATATATAATAAATTTTACAGCATATCTTTTCTCAATATGTTTTCACGTAAAAATTTCTTCGAAAAAGAAAAGAAAAATTGCAGTGCGTTGTACGAGCTCTCTCGTCACGATTTTAAACGTACTCTTTCGAGTTAGGGATAAAATACGTGCGCGATAAATAATGAAACAGATCCCAATATGTATATATGTGCACGTGGCCGGTAAGCTGAGGTGTATGGATAGTCCATAGCCAATAGATATACGATCGAACGTGTGAGCTTTATCAGAAATACGTGGATTATATAATGTAAATATTGCGATTGTGCAGAGATGCCCGCGGAAATGCGGCTGGGAGAATTAATCAGCGGTTGCTCGCTACAGCTATTGAACGATTATGTTTTTGTACAACAAATATCGAATAATGCAGATAATTGTAGCTAGATTGTCACTATATGATGATACCCGTGAGATAGCTTTCCATATAAATAATAGTCATAATTATCATTACCGAATATCGTTTTCATATACGATAACAAATATGAATGTTTTCCCATTTTCATTCACATTAATACTCATTTCATCCTATTTTTTCATTTGAATAAAAGGTTAGTTAGTTACTCATAAAATTCTAGTTCTCCATAGAATAATCTCTTACATAATTGTTTTCTGTTTAATTAGGAAAATTAATATTCATGAAATGTACGGTATAACGCGTAGATTATCGAGGTATATAAAAACATACGTATCTTTATTGAAAATTTTATTTCACGCTATGTGAAAGTAATCAAGCATAACTGATTGAGATAATAACAGAAAAGAAAATATATGTTCTAACATTTTATTTTCTCTTTTGCTCGCTTATTTACTCTCAAAACTTACAATCAGATTTTCTTTCGGATATTAATTATTGCATCACATTAATTATTGCAACTACATGCACAATTCATCGAGATTTATAGATATTAATAAAAATGATGCGCATTAATCATGCAGACATGCGTATTAATACATATAGACATTACTAGCAAAATATTTATTATAATCTCGCAATGCATATATATGCAAGTGGAAATGATCGTAAAAGTAGAATCGCGATACTGAACCGCCGAGTATAAATATGCGAGAAATAATATTTAGAACATCTCCTTCGCAAATCGCAAAATATTATTTCTATCGTAATTATAATTCGATATGAAATAATATCACATTAAGAAAAGAGTGAATTAAATTGAAACAATAATTCGCATCACTCATTACGGAAATAATAAAGTGACGCAAAATTATTACGTCGGAAAATTATTTCTACGATATTTAATACGAAGATTATAATTTATTAATTAATGAGGATCAAATTAAAGTCTCGAATGCTATTTAATCTTCAGTTGCGATTGCTATAAAGTATTGCCATAAGTGCGTCCTAGGAATCAATATCACGTTTATCATGAAACTCGATGAAGCATAGCTATTATAACTTTCTAGACATTATCGCATAAAATTTATGTCGAAGAATATTATTATTTACGACTTCTTGAGACGTTAATAAGATACTGTAGAGTGTAGAGTATTAATAAACAGAGTTTATATTCTCCGTTATTTTGCAACGTATCTATAAAATAAAAAGATATCGTTCATAACACAGTAAGATAATTCATTCCGCTGTGAAATAAAGGCTTACGCGCAATTCTGGAAATTTTTCAAAAAACAAAAGAAAAGGTTCTCTTAGATTAAAAAAGTATAATAATTTTTTTTATCCATGTGTATGCGACGGTAGACGGATTTTCGCATTATTTGAAATGTATTTGACACTTTTATATAATATGCATATAAATTTAGCGTTAGGCAAAACTCAATTCTTTATTTTCGTTTTGTTATATTACACTGGTTATTATTCTTCCCGTTAGATAAAGCCCGCTTCAATACGCGTTGCGGAGATAAATCTTAGTTTCTTTCAAACCACGCGCGATGCTTCTCCGGTTGGATTCGGCCAGCTAGATTCGTCGAAAGTTATCGGTGCAATTTGTCCACTATATCTGTCGAACGGTCCAGCCCTGTCTCCATCCTTTGGCAATCCCCACTGCGTCCCTCTTTGCAACCACCAGCCGCCAGCCGAACGCCCACACGTCTTTCCGCCGAACGAGCGCGCCGCGCTGGAGCGGCCGCAGTAATCTTCCGTTTCTACTACTTGTGCGCGCAGCCGCGATCGCGACCACTTGGGGGGATGCGCGCGCTCAGCCGGCTTCGACTACTGGGACTCGCGACGCGCAAGTAGTAACGGACCCATCAGTACGAGGCACGCTCTCGCGAGGAGCGCACCTCGTTCACGGGGAAGAATACGCTCACTTTCATCGCTTCCAGCCTAGGCGCGCAACTGGTGATCGATTCGCACTTCCGGCGCGGGTCGACCCCCTCCGATACACGGCGGTTCGTCAAGGTCACTCGATCGAGAACCTAAAGTAGATCGCGCAATTAGCAAAATCACAGCGCGGGATAAGCTTCGCTTATTTTTCGCGACACGTCAATGAACTTTTTTTTGCCTTGTGTGTAGCGAATGTTGATATATATCGTATTTTTTTTTAATCGCGCAGTCTTGTCCTTCAAGTTCTGTTGTGCTGACTTTCGTTTTCACGTAACGCGTTGCGAGAATCATCGGAGGAAAGAATCAGGAGTTCATTTTCGTGTAAAATCTGCTTTTTAATGTGAGTTTTATTTTATTATCCGCTGTGCTTGTGAAACAAGCTATTAAAGTTTGATTTATTAACACCTGCCATGTTCAGTTTATTAAAGTCATCAGTGTTGTCTGTTGGAAATCATCGTTGTGCAATGTAATTAGCATGAAACTGATTAACATCAAAGGGAACGCTGCATATCATCACCCTCGATCATCTTCAACCGCATTTAATCGATTTGTCGCAACAAACAGACACACATGCGAAACTTTCGGTAGGAATCTCCAGTGAGTTTTCACACATACCTACATGAAGGAAAAAACGTATTTTTCGTAGACAGAACGCGAACGCGTGACGAGGATGTAGGCAAAGACATTAAAGTTTCATAAATGAAAAGTGGCTGACATCGGTAATTTCATATAAACGTACTAGTTCATAAACAATTTCAACGGCGGTATATTCTACGAACGATATCAAAATCCTGCACATCAGCTCGATGCATCTCGTAGATCGGAAGAGATATATAAAATATTTCCGTTTTTAATATTCTCGCGAATATCGAGCGACCTAACATGCTTCGTTCTTGAGCACGCGATATATGAATAAGCTTAAAAGCAATATCGTGATTTTTAGACGATACTCTTGTAGATGTAAAAACATGAATGTGGCGATTATGCATTTTGCGTACATTCTAGTATTATTCCCACACCCCAGCGACACATTATAATTTTATATGGATACTTTGAGCAAATCCCAAACGTTGCAACATAAATTGCAAGCATTCAAAACGCGTGAAAAATTTCGATAGCCGAATTCTTTGTGCGTTAACGTCTGTTTCTACTTGTGAGCAGCTTTTGCAGAGAATGCGATGCAAATTCCAGTAGCTCGTCTATGTAACGTTCCATGGAAAAGTTTGAAATTGCTCGCAACCCTGCAAACAATCTCAATCGATCGAGAACTCTTAATCCTGGATATATTTGAAACAAGATAAAGCGCTCAATAACGACGAGAAAATTATTTTCGAAAATAAATTATAGAAGTTCTGGTTATACATTAACTTTATTTTACTTTAGTGAAAG
The DNA here is from genome assembly GCF_030848795.1 of Temnothorax nylanderi. Taxonomy (NCBI): domain Eukaryota; kingdom Metazoa; phylum Arthropoda; class Insecta; order Hymenoptera; family Formicidae; genus Temnothorax; species Temnothorax nylanderi. Next base: position 175,319 of record NW_027249152.1, on the reverse strand, counting down.
CTGTATTTGTTAAGAATTATCAGGTAGATTATTTTTAGTGTTATCGATTACAATTTAATCATTCACGCAGTAATAATACTATATCTTTATTTCTTTGATAACGGTTAATAACGATGTACAGAAAATGGTTTCTGATGTTTAGAAAATGGTTTCTGCGAAATCGCGCTGGTCCTGTTTTAATTTTAACGATCGTTTCATAATAACAGCTCGAGCCACACGCAATTAGAGACGTCTTTAGACTCGGCAAAAAGTTCAATCTTATTTCTAGAAAGGTTTCAGCGCTTTAATCTCGCACCAACAAAAACGAGAAGAGGAGAGGGGGGAAAAACTTTTAATCTCGAGCCAGATTCTTCTTTTTCGCGTGAGAAACATGTGATGAAAATCCATTTATTTACACTCGATATTTTTCGCGAATATCGCATTATTATGTTCCGATTTAAATCAAGACCACCGCGGGAAATGGAGCAAGTGTTTCGTATACTTCGTTCCGTTGAAAGAAGCTTATTCGTCAGCACAGTAGGATTAACGACTGAGCGCGATTAAAAGTTTTTCGCTGAATACAGTTTGTAGCATTACGCTTCTTATCTCGTGATGTGTAACGATCAATTTAATACGACATTCGTTATTAAGGCGCGCAACTGGTGATCGTTTTAAAGTTTCATTGCAAAGCTACTTCGATTGCGCAACCATTGTTGTTGTTAAAATAACGCCACATCTCTAGCTCTCTCGTGACAGGTCAATTGCTCACGGTATATATTGCACCATGATATGAATCAATATAAAACACCCATCGGCAAATAACGTGATATGGGTACGATACGGGCGAACCATCAAATAAACTGCGAATAAAATTGAAATGTTTGTGAAAAGGTATATTGTTAAAAAAATATTGTTTCTTCATTCATGTGACATTTTTCTGTCGCGAAGTTTTTTTTTTTTTAACATTGTTTCTGTCGCCACGATTTTACGTCGCGCCTACATCCTCGAATTTTAATTCTGTATAACGTTACTATATCGTCGCACAATTTCCTGCTGTTCGCATTTCATTGCGCTCGCATTCTCGAAACAGCGTCACACCGTATTATCAGTGTCGCTATTATATTACGTCACATTAGCAGTCTGAAATTTAATCACGGAAAAAATGTATTCTTTCCGAAGCTCCCGTCATGGTTTCCACGTGGATTACCGAATCGATCGATTGATTAGTCGAGAATTCATCGGTCCCTTTCGCTAGTCGATTTTCACCGAGTGAACCGTTCGGTTTGCCTTCTTTTCGGGCTCTAGTAGCCGCGGATAAAATTGATCAGGGGTTAGAGGTAAAGAGACCGCGCGAAAACGAAACCTCGGCGGGAAGACATGAGCGGGGTCGGCTTTTTGGCGACCGTGAAGACGTTCGCGCCGGGCGGACGTCGGCGGCGACGCTGCGAGAAGCAGCAGAAGGTCCTGGAGCTTCCGCCGGGCTACGGGATGCAGCCGGATGTTGTACCCTCCTGGGATGCGGCGCCTCCTATCACGCCACCCGCTGCATTTTTGCCACCAGGCTACAAAAAGGGATTTCCAGGTGAGCTCTCTGCGCGCGTCCCGAACAAAAGCGTTCTTTATCGCGAGAGGAGGTTCCTTCCTTGGACTGAGATAAAAAAATTTCGCCGTGAAAAGATGTCCCAATATGAGAGCGTTCAAGAAGAGAAATTATTGTAAACTCGGATCTCTGGGATAGTACACGCATCTTTGTCTCTCGATATATCATTCCAACGGTACGGCCTTTCAAAGAATAATACGATTTTTATTTATATTAATATGTGATCGCATACGTATCTATATATCTTTTTTTATTATTCTTATCTTTGATTTAGGCGATTTAATTAGAATATGACAAGGATATATATATATTATTATAAACAGCGAATGCGGTGACCTTTTCTCCAGTATTTAATTTTAACGAATTATATATCGAGAGGTAACCTGATCACCAAAGTGTGCAGACTAATTTCTGGGTAACATGCGAGGGTGTTAATACTAATAAAGCATTACGCATTAAGCATTATGCGTTGTTTAATTATAAATACAGTGAATTAATTACATTGCACATTGAACTTTGATCATCAATTATAGCACACAGCTGGAGAAGCAGCTTCTCTTTTTATCTCATTATATTTATAAATTTCATATCGATATTAATCAAAATAAAATTAATTATATGACCATATAATCTTTTTGTCAATTTTATCAATAATTTTTATTAATTTAATCAATCTTCAATTAAAGCTGACGATAAAATTTACTGATATTTTAAATTTATGCATCGAAAATTTATGCTTCCCAGCAGTTTACGCTCTATGCTACTTACAAGTCGAATTTAATTTATTAATAAATGAAGATTAATTGTAATTTTATATATGTTAATGATGATTTAAACGCGGTAAAGAAGTTTAATTTGATGCTGGCCGATTTGAGTCCACGATGGAATCTCCTTTTTTCAACTTCCGTAAGAAGCACCTTGCTAATATCCGGCTGCCCGTTATCGTTCATTATATCGATTAAACTCGACGCAAGGAAATAGAACGTGGTTGACGCTGTGGGTTGACGCGATTGATGACTGCGATAGATTCCCCTCTTATTTAGGGAATGGGAGGCGAATTCGAGAGAGGATAGGTAACTCGTAATTGGAGAAAATCGTTTAAATGAGACACTTCCAGCGGAATCGGATGGGTGTACAGACCGCCCTCATTTTCCGCGATGTTTCTGGGATCGCGTTATCATAAATCCCCTCGAGGCAACTTCACCGCGCGTTTCTTGCTTAATCTTTATCGCACTTCGCACTATGTTGCGTGGCTCAGCTTTTACTTCCTCTCCGCGTTGCTCTTGGGCGCATCCTTCCCGCATAGTAACGCGATTGTCGCAGAAGCGCGGCATGAGAAGAGTGATGGTAACGCTTTTTTCGCGAAACCTTTATCTCTACGAGTCTGCTTACCTTGTCAGAAACAACAGTAAGTGCACCGTTATGTATTGTATCTTTTTTTACTGTTTATATTTTCTCTGCTTTCTTTTTCTCACTTAGTATTACGGAAAAGGTACATCTATATCTCGCCTTTTATATCCGTCTTTAATTACTTCGAGGAAGTTATCACGCAGGCCTTAAACGATTTCGAGTCGATTAACTCCTCTGATTTCGCGAACTTATTCCGTTTAATCCCGCAACTTACGGTATCGCAGAGACAGACAGTGAACTTTCGCTGCCGGTGCGGAGATGGGAAAAGATTCGCGATCTGATTTCCAGCTGCGCGATTCAACTTTTACGGCAAAAATTTGATCGGAAATTTTCCAATTGGTCGCGCAATCGACTCACAACGTCTACGTCTCGAAATGATGATAGAGATGTTGTTGACCCGAGGCAATGGCAATGGCAAAAGACATTCGTGAGATGAGAGGTTCAAAATCACGGCGAAGGAAATTTTCTCGCTGCCATTTTTCTGCGGTTTGATCATAAGTCGTGCGAATTACGATTTTCTCTCGAGCCGATAGCCGCGTGCAGCTGTCGATACAAATAAAAGAATTGTAAATAAATCACACAAATTTTACATTATAAATAGGAATTCAATTGAAAGCTGCAGAAATATTAAATGTTGCACTAATGTTGTTGAAGAATTGCGTTATATATATTTATATCACAAATATTGCCTAACATTTAAAGGAAGGAAAATAAATACATCAACTAAATAAATTATTTAATATAGAAATATATTGCTTAATAATTTTTTAATAATATTAACTAACATTCATGATCTTTCACGCAAAAAAGATACTCTATTATCAATTATATTAACTTTGTTAGAAGTTTTTTAGCATTGATATCTTCATATTTTCTCGACGTGATGCGATAACACGCACGAGCTCCGAATAATTCATAAGCACGTGTAAGATCTCGGCCGAATCTTCTGGTGATTAGGTCGAGGTCGGTGATTTTCTCTCTGTGGCCGGTACCTTGCTCGTCCCCCTCGGATCTGCCTCGAATTTACCGAGATTATTAACGTCGAACGCGGTGACAACTGGGTCGAATTTTTCGTTGATGAATCATGAGGCGCCGCGCGCCGTTCGCATGTTCCTCGAATTTCGAAGCGTGTGCGTCCCAGTTTCCTCTCGCGTTATTTCTCCCTCCCTCCCTCTCTCTCTTGTCCGGCATCGTTAAAATACGATATCTGCATCGCTGACGATAAATCCACGCAATGTTATGTGCGTCTTCATTCACAACATTTTGACTATTTTGAGTGACCACTTCGTGTCCTTCTGACACGAATGAATAATATCACTCGTGAAATGGCGACACTTCGCACAGATGATTAAACTATGCGGAAGTATTGCACCCGAGGGAGCCAGGTTGTCAGAACGTGGAAGTAATGAATGCACCTATTTTCCAAGCCAAAACGTAGTACATTAATATTATTTAAAGTAAAATTGGAAGAATTATACTCCCTTGTATTCTTCCTTACCTAATTTTCTTATCTTCGCTTATCTTAACAGCTTTAAAAATTTCGCGAAAATTATCGTTTTTATTGTTTTAATGTGAGAAAGAAGAGCCATATATTGAGAGCCAAGGAAACAACGGAATTTTTATATCGCGCTAAGAGTGTTTAGAGAATAATTTCCATGTTGATTGACGGCTATGAGAAATACGTGGATTTTATTTAATATCTCTGGAAGGAGTAACACGAAGTCTGCGAGTAGGCGGCACAAAAAATGGCTTCACGATAACTCTTTGTGCGAGCAGTATCACGGATCCCGTCGAGATGGATTATAATGTTCCGCGCGTTCTTGCTTTGCGCTGAAACAGAAATCAATATCGCGTGCGGATTTCAGGTACTTTGGCTCTTTATCTGATCATTACGATGATGGCTATTGTACGTAAAAACTCGATCGAAATATTCACGTAAATTATACCCACTCATGATTCGCAGATACTTGACGTATGATAAATGAGCTTTTTATGCTTGCACGTGGATTACACTCGGCGCGATGTGGACCGCGTTCAATGTTGCTTGTTTTTCCAGGCTTTTTAATCCCACGTCTGGAATTCATAATAGATATCGGTGATATTTATGCACTCTACGAAGAAGCGCGGAATTAATGTTTGAAAAATTTATATACTTCTATATACAGCTGTACTTCGCAGCTTCTAACAATGCAAAGTTGAATATTATTTCTGAATATGCCATTTCTTAAAAACCTAGCATATTTGAGATGACATTACCGATTATAGTTATGAACTTTAAAGACATTTCGCTAAAGCTGTTATTAATAAGAAATAAATCAAATGCATTTTAAATCCGTAAATTATGCGTATTTAAAATCCGTATTCCTACGTTTTTTGGATTATTTTTGGATCGACGCCACAGGCACATGTGTAATTCACGAATGACCTAACCACAAACTTTTATTTAACTCGTGCCCTTTTCTGTAACCGCTCGACAAATATTCGCGTTTATATAGCCTTTTCAGCGTAACATAAGCGTGACCGTTTAAATGGATCGGCAGCCAGTTCGCTCGTACTTGGATCAGAAAAATCATCGGCGCCATCCGCATTTTTCTGTAGCCCACGTTAGGATTCCGCCACGTGGAATAGCTGTAAATTCTATCGCTGTGCTATCGTGTTAAATTGTTTATGTAAAATTGTTGATGAACAAGATGGAAGTAATTGAAGTAGCGGAACAAGAACGCTGCAATTGTTGTTTAAAAATACTGTCTAACGATATAAATCGACAGTTTTCATTATAGATAAATTTGTGTTATTTTATTAATATACACATTATTATCTATCATGATACACATATATAATTCATGCAACGATTTGTAAATAAGAATGTTCTTTAATCGCACCTCGGCGCTGCGAGCGAAACGGTGTCGCGCCGTCCGTAATTAGCGCTGTAATTACTTGGATAGTCGGATAGTGTGCATAATTATCGCCCCGGTAATTATTGATAAAATCCCACCCTTCGCCGGTCGGACTAATCCGGTACGGATATGAGCACTTGCGTCCGTAAGATTCGCGGAAATTGTTTCTACCTTGAATTAATTCAATGCCCGCACAATTTCTAGCCGCCGCCGGCGCTTTCGCAGCTTGCTGCAGTTTGTTGTTGTTGTTGTTACTGTTACCTGGAAAAGCAAGGAATATCCGGAAACCAACGTTTCCCATGCTCTGATCCGATGTTACATCGCACTTTACTATAATTGCCCGCAATTTGACTTTGAATTGAAGCGCACAGATATTAATTTAGAGCGCAGTAAACTCGTAACAATATTTGATTATAATGATTTTTAAAGACGCTAGCTTTTTCGAAAAATACCGTCTAATTTCGATCTTTCTTCTTAATTTGTTACTCGCAAATGTTCGAAGTTTCGCTATAATTGCGGGAAAGCGGCAAAGTTGTAATCTCTTCGAGCAGAATTCTACTGCAAACACAATTTCCGCATATGCAATCATTGCGCGCGAACATTTGACAATTCGAATATTCAAATACTCTTGTGTAAACATTCGATTATTCGACGGCACCCACGTATGTAGATTTAAGGTAGATTAACAACTCGCGTAACCGACTCGGGCCCACGCTAAGTGGAAGTGCAAACAGAATCGGATTATTTCTACGACGATGTAACGGAAATTCGTTAGTAAAAGTAACGGACAGCAAGTATTCTCCGTTAACGCTCGAAATCCATCAGGAAAAGATCACTTTAAAACACAATACGCGAGCCGTACGTTAATTTAATATCGTACAAAACTCTGAGGAAAGATCACGTCTAAATATATCGCGTCTAGATAGTTATTATCTGCTTTGTGAAACTTTCAAACGCTGCGGTTGATCGATCGAAACGTTAGCTTTGGCGAAACGGCGTGCAACAAATGCAGTCTCTAAGAGGTAATACGTAGCCGGCAAACAATATCCACGTTACGCGCGCTTATGAGCACGGCGCCATCGCGTGTCATAGACTACAATTCCTGCGAGCTAATGCCTTCAACCCTTTCATCCGACCTCGTGATTTACGCGCGCTTAACGCGTGCCGGTTAATTCGGCAAAACTCATTTGTGTGTGTGTGTGTGTGTGTGTGTGTGTGTGTGTGTGTATGAATGTGTATGTGTCTGCCGTACACGAGCAATCTATACATTAGCACTGTAATACATTCGCTGAGTAATTATTTCGCCACCGTAATCGAGCATTCCGCGATCAATATATCGGCTGCGAATAGTTGGTGGAACCGACGGAGCCAGTGCGGCAAGACGCACCAACACCAACGTGATATTACGGCGATCACCGCGAGACCGATCGAGACCGATTAACTACGAAATACTCGACGAAATATCAGTTAATTTTCCATCACCGCAATCTCGTCTGCGACGATCGCGTTTATTAGTCGTTCGGGAAATTATCTCGCGCGAAAAGGAACGCGATTTAATCCGGCGGACGCGCACGTCCGCCCAAAGCTACGCTCGCACCACTTGCAATTAATTTGATGAATTCGGTTTGGTTATTGCGCGCTCCAAATTCGCGTTTCAAAGATGGCCAGCCTCCTTTTCCCCCTTCCCCTTGTGTCCTAACTGTCAGCTGACCTTATTTAACGCGAAATGAATTTAAATTAATTCGTTTGATTCGCATTCAAATGAATGGTAATTTATTTTAATTAAATTGTCGCACGATTATTATGACCCGCTTGCGTGTGTCGGCTGATAAGTTATTTTCCGTTGAATACACGATGAAAAATCTGCCACAGATAGGCGACCGCGATCGCAAGGAAAGGCATGTCGCACTATCAGCCAGTTAATTAAACGCGCAGTGAACGTTTTATTAGATCAATCTTAACAAGTCTTCACTCTATTGCTGCTTATTACATTTTGCAGCTGTGTGGGCGAATGAACTTTTTCGCTCGTCGGTCCTCAATATTTGGTATTCTCACTTTACCTGAGCGTTACGTAAAAAAAAACGCATGATTTTATCAACATGAAAAAGCGATAACAGACATTAAAGGAAGAAAATCTGTTTCCGAGAAATGTAACGCCAAGTAAACGTGAGAAGTTTATTTGTTTTTTGACAGAATATTGGATAATTCACAAGTTTTTGGGTCCTATTATATATAGCAACAATGGAAAAACTTAGTCACATATATTTAATTTAAAATGATATAACGAAATCTCATTCATCACAATGGCATCGAATAATAAACATTGGATAATTTCCTGTGAAAGATTTCTCATTAAGGAACCAACCGCAACCGGGAAAGACAAAGATCTGGGATCTGGGATCTATTTTGATTCCATTATATTGTTTCCGCCTGTGTTTCCGATATTCATTCATGCTGTAGCTCCGACCTGAGATTTCACTTCATACCCTGAGGTGTTTCACTGCGCTTGAGGCGTTATATTATAGGTAGTTTCATTGTTCCGCAACTGCGTGGGCGCTTTTAGCTTGGTACCTCGATTACTCCCGCGACAACGAACATATTTTATTGAAACGCAATAACATTGGTAGCAGCTGCGGTTAACCATACCGTATGCCCCGACGGCTGTTAAAAAGCCGTTTACGCTTGGATGGAAATAATGTTAAGCCTCCGGCTGCTGCAAAGTCAGTTCGATATGTGCGCGACTCTCGATGAAATCAACATCATAAAGAATACGAAATTATTGGTATTGCTGTCTATATCAATTATCCGTGTACAAAAGAAATCGGTATCTATTTGTTTAAAAAAAGAACCTATCTTGTACATATGCGGAGATCACTTTAAAGTTATTTAGCATTAATATGGGATCGTATTTGTGCAGAACTTTAATTCGCGGAATAATGTCGGTTTACATATCACAGCTTCAATCGTATCGGCTTCAATCACCCGCGATAAACAGCGGCGAAAGGTGAACGACATTTCAATTAATTCGAATCGCGGCCATTCCCGTTGTTTCGCGAGCACGCATTATTCGCGGAACACGCATAAAACACAGCATTTTTACACAATGCCCGCGGCGAGCGCAAAGCTCCGACGTCCGTTTCTCCCGTCATTCAATCGCGCAATTCGCGCATACTTCTCCCGTGCAATTTCATCGGCCCCCGTCCGTTCACCTTGCGAATGTTACAAGTGTGTTATATTTGCCGTCACCATCACGGTGCTTCGTGCGGTACCAAATGGCACCCTGTGGTTTACGAGTATCCCATAAACGCGCGCGACGCAAAACGCGAGCCGTCAACGAGATTCCAGTGGCGTCGTTCCGCCAGGATTAATATAATCAAATTAACAGCTGCAGTCTTGCTTTACTGCGTCCGTGCTCTTTATGACAATGTATCTATTAATATTTAATTCTACAGACGATATTTTGATTATGGGAAGTTATTATTAGCAAACATTAAACGCGTAGAAAGCCGGATAAATCCCTGTAAAGCAGCTGTAAATGTCCTTTGTTATATATTAGGTAAAATTGCAAAGTTGAGAGAAATTCTAACGGGAAAGGATATAAATGATCTGAATACGTTAAAATATACTTGCATATTTTATTGAGATTTGTAATAGGATTACATTGTTACATGTAATAAGATTACTGTCTGCGGAAATATGACATGTAATACGACGAAATGACTGTGCTACTCATCAACAGGTGACTTATAGATTCGCTAGCCAACCTTTTGACAAAATTGGAACTGCGGGCAATTATCGGTCTCGTTGGCGGACAGAGAATAATGACGATGTCGACAGCTAAATTAGTCCCGCAGCCGTCAGTAATCGATCTTCGTAGATTCGCGTTATTGAACGCGAAATTTCAAAATCGTTTTCACGTACATAAAGTCTACATGTTCAAACAAGCGTTCGCGACCTAGCTGGGATTAATTGCATTCCCGCGATAATTGTCGCCGACATCATCCTTATCTCGTTCTCCTAACGCCGAACGCCAGTAGAGTTTTAATTGGAAAAAAGTAACTAACCGGCCACTGAGACGCCGCTCCTTTTTTACTTCTTCTCGGCGACGCCGGTGTCAGACTTTTCGAGGAAAATCTGAAACCACCGGAAACTCGTGCGGATTAAAGCAAACAAGACGCGGAAGTGTCCGTGAGAATTAGTTTCGTTTTTCGCACAGTGTAGTCCGCGATTACAAATACTTTTTATAAAATACGTTGCAGCTACGTGTTATTTCCTAAACGCATCGGAAGGCGCATTCTCTCATGTATATATGTATATATATGTATATTTACATCAATCTCTTTCTTTCTCTTCTTTTTATCCAATACGCCGTAAATCGCATTAAACGTTTTTCTCAAAAAAAAAAAAGAGCAGCATTCACTCGGCGGCTCTGCGCTCGCTTTTCGCAGCTGTTTCCAGCCAAAACGCGATAAAAAGGAATCTGCCACCCACCGCCGGCATTAACCCGCATTTTGTTGAATATCGCGCCGGGGGTTGCCAGGGGGTTGCCGGGAGCTGCCATTGTAGTCCGGAGGGTCCCCAGATGCGAAAGACGCAAAAAGTTCGCGCGCCCGACGGACGGCGAGATCTCATCGCCGTAAAATCTCGGTACGGTAGGAAAATAGGCGGCGAAAAAAGTATTACCCCGGATTTACATCTTCGATGTCCGCAACAGCGTCGATATCGCGGCGACCTTTTTTCCTTTTTCGTTTTGCGCGGTCTGCTTTTTTTCGCCTATTTTTTTTCTTATCTCCTGGAAGTTGATAGTTTGCGTGCTGCTGCACCAGGCACTCGTTACTGTTGGCAGAATAAATATACTCAAAGCCAGATCAACGTTGTTTGGCGTTGAAAAGCAAAAATGCCTCGATACATCGCGTAGTTTGCTTTTTACGTAGGTTACGTTTTTCACAAGTGCTTAAAGTCGAAGCGCTGGGACAAAACCGAACTATGAAAATCCTCTTTTTCTGATTTAATACACGGATCAACTGTGACTCTTAATGAAGCAGAAATTGAACGAGAGCAGTACCGCTGCGTAAAATTGAAAACCGCTGATAGTCACGTACGCGACAGCTGTCATTTACATTTTACATTTTCTACCGAAAATATCATAATTGGGTCCTCTCATCAGGGCGTTTTCGTTAATAGCATTGTGCTTCTGCGTGTCGCGTATAAATATTCGCGTGTTCAGTGGATTTGCGTGTTTCAGTGGATCATAAACATTTTCCAAAGATCACTGACCCCGTCTCCTTGAATATACTTTTTATTCCAAAATATTCTTTTATTACTCGACTAACTGGCAACAATATAAATAGTTACTATTTATATTGTTGCCAGTTAGTCGAGTAATAAAAGAATATTTTGGTTTTTAATCACTGGCGGAGGAAGTTATTTTTTCTATACTTTTTATTTTTATTCCTCGTGTGAAACACATTCATATCCGACTACTAATCACAAAACAAACAGCGTCTTACGAACAAAGCGCTTAATTGTTCCTGCCGAGAATAGCTCTCTCGGAGTGTGTGTAATACTTGCTGGCCAGACAAATTTGAGCGATGGTCTCTGGACTTAGAGTCCGAAAATGTGTCGGCCACTTCGGAATTAGAAATGTAGAAAATGTGAGTAGAACGTAGCACTCGAATAAGTGACGTCTCACGCTAATAAATTATCTTTCAGTTTGTCTCGCTTGAATTACCTCAGATTTCTAAACTGTCTTCGAGTTACTTAATACGGATTAATTACGGGTTAATTCAACCCAATGTAATTGCGAAATTATTACGAATGATTGATTGCACTTTGTTCGAGCTAGCCGTGGCACACTTCGGAGTTGCCTAATGGAATTGTAGGCAGAGGTTGCGTTGATTTATATATATAATATTTAACAGATCGGCAACACACAATAGATCCGGAAATCCGATAATACTCGTATTCTCCGCATTACATTTGCCCGATTTACTAATTGCGGGCGTTGTATCCTTCGTTATTTTCCACTTTTCCGCGTGTTTTTTTTTTTACACAGATGACCGTATCCAATTTTGCGTGTGCTTCGACACAACAAGCGCAACAATGGTAGCCGCGGTTTAGGTTTCCGGCTATTAGTCCGTGCACAATAAAACGAGCGTTTCGAAATTTATAATTGCTCACCGTGTATTCCGACGATATACGCACGAGTCGCGCGAAACGCGAAACGCAATTAGCTCTTTGAATCGACCTAATTTGGCCAATAGGACTTTTCCACTGCCTTCGTATGCATCAGCCGGCGGTCTTTCGCAAAAAATAATTTCCATCCGGTATGTCGCTACATCGGCAAACAATAGTCTTGTTCGCGTAACGCAGTTTTATCACGATTTCATGGTCCTCGTCGCGAGATATAGAGAGACGCGACGACACGTACGCGCGCCACGTAACGCGCGATACATGCATGCATTCGCATACGTCCGCGAATGACGCTCCAATTGCGGTAATTGCGGTGGACATATAACGCTATGTCGACGAGCCATTGGTCGGCCGGGCCATCCATAATAAATAGCGTTTTCTTTTGTAATCGATGTACACACTATTGTACACCGGCAATCTGCGCAACCAGGTCAGTCCGGAAGAGGGAAACGAGATTGCGCGGGTGCGCTATTAAAATCGATCGTTTTTTCCTATCGAAAATATACCTTCCCGTTACATTCGTTGCGAGCTATACAAAACGAGAAGAGAGAACTATTTTTATTTCGAATCGTCGCGTCGTATGTATTCTCGGCCTTTCTCTCTGTCGTCGCTCTTTTTCCACGATGACGTTTAGCGGCATTGAAGCGATCCAAAATCTTCGTAAAAAATTTATTATATTTAATATTCACAGAGAGAGCCATTGAGATCTTCATTATATTGAGATTTAGCACGGATTTTCAGCATCAATATAAAATATTAAAGTGACGCGCCCGTAAATACCGACCGTTTTAATCAGTCTGCGGCAGAGATATTCGCGTATAACGAGATGCGAGATAATTATTTAAATAGAGACCGAAATAGAGGGAAGTCCGGACAAAATATTGAAACCGCCGCCGCGCCGGGGTACATTCCGTGATGTTTCTACGGCGCAGAGCTAATTTATTTTCATACTCCCTCTCGTATCCGTCAGCCATTACTCAACGAAGGGATTATTTTGATTATTACATGAGTAAGGCTCTCCCCGGGCGTGAGAAATGCTTGTGCCATCAGCATACCTTCCTGGTGATGTAAGACGGAAAAGCGTTCTTAGGTAGGAGGAAAATATGGTCAACGACCCTCGGTCGTGACGTACGCGGGTAATCTTGACGGTCAAAATACATACGTATCTTTGGCTCGTCCGTTCCGTGCATAGGCGTAAGGATTGGCGTAAGAACACGAAGCGATGTTTAACTTCGCTGTTCCCTTCGGAGTATATTTTTGCTAACGATGAATGATCGAAGAGTCGAGAAGATTGCGTGGGATGAAATCGAGACGAGGATAATAATTTCCCTCGTCGTTAAGTTGATAAGGAAAGAATGCTATTTATTTTATTCTACTTACCCCTATCGATTGAATCATTTTAATGCGGATTCGCATGATTTTACAAAATGATTTTGCGAAAACTTATAATGATTTTATAAAAGAAATAATTGAAACGTCAATAGTTCTAGCACAGATGTTTATACGCGTGTATTGGATTAAATACGTGCATGCAAGGTTACAAAGATCAATTCTATTTCGGCAGTTCCCTGCAATTCCAGTAAAATGCATTAAGATTAATTTGAAAAATTGAAACTTAAGAGCTGCTAATTGTAATACTTCTGGCACTTAAACACTCAAGTTTCGAGCTCTTCAGTTACATTTCTGAAAATTTACCGGGAATTCCGTGATTATGAAACAAACGTTTACAACGTGTCTGACTGCAAGCCCTTCCACTTTACGACGTCGGGAGATAATTCTAGCTTTGTTAAGCGGTGTTCTAACGAACTTGATGTTTCGAGTACGCTGCTAACGACTGAAACTGTATAGTGTATAATAATCACGCGAAGTGAGGACGGCGTTTTGAGGACTTCATGTATTTTAAAGTTTCTGAGCTTGCTACGTGACAAAACAAATAATTTATACCACAATTAAATAAAGTAGGTACGACAAGTATTATTATTGTTCGATGTTATAAAACGACAGAAGAGTTACTTTCGCTCGATAGTATCTAATAAGAGGGGATAACGTCCAATCAAACTTCCGCTAAATAAAAGATGTCCCCATTGTACGGCACGTGTGCAAAGTTCAGTGGGTTAATTTCGATTCGTTCTACATATATATTCCTCCCACGTGCGTTTTGTCGCGATAACTACATGAGACATATTAGACGAGTCAAAGAATAAGCCATCGAAAAAGTTTTGTCGCGTGATACTACTAACATTATTTGTCTTCACGCAATTTTATCTCATGCGAAGGGTAAGAAAAGGCTGACCGGCATCATCAGCAAAACCGAGCGGGTAAAAATGATAGTCTGCGGATTCTCCCGTGGGAACGCCGTGTTTTAACACTCGGTCGTGATGAAGGGCGTTATCACGCCAATCCTGTGCTGATTATTCGACGGGTCTGAAAACGCGAAAGTACTCTTCACATGCACGCTTTCCCGAGCAAGGGAAAATTCCCTTTGCACGTTCGCCCTTTGTGCGTAAACTGGTGGCTAGAAAACGCATCCGGTTAAAGAAAGCTCTTTTCTCTCGGTAGTTTCGCACAATCGCGAAAGATTCATGCGTGCGTTAAACATTTTTTATTGTTTACGTTGTTGCAAACTAGATTAAAAATTTTCACAAAAATATCGTTCCTCATAATCTATATGCGAACGTGAACGTTGTTTTATGATAAAAAAAAGTTACATTAATTTCGAGCGAACGAATTGAGAAATCCGGAATAAAAATGTCACCGGGAGTGAAATGTCATACACCGTAATATGTGAAACCGATACGTAACGCACGGATTAAAAAACGTATCGCAGCCATTTATCCAAAATTGAAAATCCCATGTACGGTAAACTGATGCAGCCAGTTTTGCATCGCACAGCTCACGGCAAGACACGTGTTTGATTACGCTATCTCGTCGAGTCGGCGATATTCATTTCCACGAGCGCGCGCATGACAGCGGCGAGTGTGCGGCCGGGAGAAAAAAACAGGCTGCACCTCGCACGTTCATTTTTCATACTTGAATCCGACCTTCGTTATGACGCGGCCAAAAATAGAGCTTTCTCACCGAGAATTATCGGGTGGTGCAGTTTTTGCAACCGAAAAAAGGAACAACGCGGCGCACAATGAGCATTAGATCTCGAGCGTGATTATTCAGCGCGAATGTATACTTTACGCTGAGAATAAAGGATTAAGGGCCGGAACACAATACAAATGTACAGGCAATAGGAACAGGGAATAGGAACAGAGTGCATTGATACACGGCTTCCGATAGGTTGACAATCTACATTCTGTTGCTATTCCCTGTTGCCTGTACCTTTGTATTGTGTTCCGGCCTTAATTCTTTCGCGAGCGTACTACTGAAATCGTAGCCGTGTTTCGGATAAACTGCCACGCACAATTATTGGCCGCGATTGAACTCGATCACCGTGTATCTGATAACAATCTGGATAAACGCTGGATCGGATACCACCGAATGACATGATCTACCTCAAATTACGTGAAATTGCAGCCGCAGCGTAATCTACATCAACCGCGATTAGGTCGCCCACGAGTTTCTCGCGTACACATCCGTAGGCGGATTTGGACGTGCTGAACAAGCGCTCGGGAGATGGCGATTTTCGACAGCGAAAAACCACCGACGTTTCCGCATATCGTTACATCCTAACGAGTATCCCGCCGGGTATTTACGTGTGTACATTATTCCGGAGTTCCTGCCGTTTTCCCACAAATTTGCGTCGCGATTCATGGATTAATTGCGCGCTATGCCATCGCAAAGAATTTTTAATTGTACCGTAATAGAAAAATTACCTTTAGCGGAGCTAAACATGATGTAATTGTATTCCGGTGATGGAAAACTCAGCAATAATTGATGGTGTTATTTTACTCACGATTAGTTTAACAGGAAATTGTCGATGATATTAATTCTATTATTTAAGTGTACTATTATGTAATATGTATACATCTTTGAAAAAGAGGGAAAGTAAATTAATCACTTTACATATTGTAACAGAAGTGACGGAAAGTCTAGAAAAAATGCACTGTATTTTGAGTAACTTTAAAAAGTTATAAACCAATCATTTCGACTGTTTTGACAGTCTTAATGGTAATATTTTTCCTCGTATTTTCCAAATTTTATTCAAGAAATATATATTGAACGCGCCATTTGGCAACTGGAGTTAAGAATGGCGAATTATTTTACGTTATTAATTTGAACAGAAAATGTAATTAGCCTAGATTAATACTAATTGGTACAGCTTACGCCGGCGGTAAATGAAGGATTATAGGTGCGCGAAACCGCATGACTGCGGGTAATAGGACATAGTCTAAGAGCAGTTCGGAGCAGCTGGTCGAAAGCGATTAGAGAAACTTCTTTTCTCGGCAAAGCCGCTATAACTGGAATTCCAGACTACCGTGTCCGGAGGACTGAGGAAATCAGGATTGCACGAGTGGGAGGATGAGATCGGATGGAAACGTTGAAGTGTTCTCCAAACTCGAGCGGTTCCGTAAACAATGCTTCCTTCCACCAACATGATGTCAACCTTTATCGCACGCGTCGTCGACTCAACGACGCGAATCTGCAGTTCAGTATTATGGCCCGGATAAAACTAGCAACGAATAACGATTGTGCTCCCTCGTGCGCAACATCGTCTCCCGATAGAAGACACAAGACTCCTCCTAGGAGCTCGCCCACTATATGCTCAATTATACACTACAAAGAACAAAGAAGCAAACGGACGGCGAACAAAAGTTATTCTTATCTCTGAGTTAAACGGACCCCGACTCGAGAAACAGAGAGAGATCCAAGAACTTTCCTCGTGAATATTTGATACCACCTTGCAAACAGAAATTATTTAACCACGTTTAAAATAGGACCATTTAATATATTATATTTAAATATTTAAGAATACATAATATGTGCACGAATTTTTTTACATATACATACGTTTCTCTATTACACACGATATTATTTTGTGAACAGAAATTACTTGATCATCTTTAAAGTAGCAGTATATGATATATTATATCTAAAATAAGTACATGTAATACATGTGCGACTTTTTATACATACATTTCTTTGTATTACACACGTGAATTTCTCTGTAACATTATTTTCTTTTCATTAACTGATTAACTCATATATCTTTTATCGAATTTCGAAACCGCGGTCTTCTATTTCTGCCAAGTTTTCTATTTCTGGCGCGTAGGCAGGAAGCAAAACATTTCCGTAAAACGGAATTGGCCGGTATCCGCACGGCGGATTCCATCTTATCGGGTAACAGCGCATTAAGCCCCGCGGCATGCGCACGTACGGAATGTTCCGCGATCAAATACCCGTCCGTCTGTCGAAGCGCACTATATAAGCAACCGATTTCCAGCCGTGCGAGAGTTTGCGCTAGAAGCGTCGCGCTCGGAAAAGAAAAATGGTTTTCTTGCACACGACGCCCCTTATAAATAACCCCGCCTGTCTCTCCGAGCGTGAAGCCTGTCGTTCTTAAAGTTTCTACGTAATAACACACGCTGAACGATGATGTCACGAACCTACGATGCCTGGTTACGCAAATATCTTCAGCCGCGGCGCCGTTGTCCTGACGAGCCACGAAAATATCAACGTACGTCCGTTGTTGACGTCGTCGAGACGTCACATTGATATTCCATCCCTGTAGCAACGACACGTCCCGCTCGCGTTCCCGAAACGTCACTTCTCGTCGACCGGTTTTCCACTGGCGAACGGCGTTTCATACTAACTCACGGTAACAAGTTAAGTACCGTAGACATGTCATTCATTCGTTCGAACGTGGGTAACGAGATCTCTATCATTGAATCTGAAGCGTGCGAAATGTGGAGAGCCAAGTCGCAACAACGAAGAGTTACCCGAACAAGATCTCTCCTGAGGTTTCCACTAGAGAACATTCTTCCCCTTCTTCTCCGTATCGCAAAACTTAAGCAATTAACATTGAGCTCTCGTCTATCGTCTGGCACTTTACTATTACGCGCGGTATATATATGCGCCGCGTACCTCCAGCATGAACCAGACAAATGAAAGCGTACGTCTCTTTTGTTTCTCGCTCGCGCACTCGGGCGCGAGAGACGGATCCCTCTTCATTATGCAGCCCGTCGCTGGTATACGGTGTAATTTATTTCTCTCGTTTGTTAGCCGAACAGCCCCGGCTGTGCCGCGCCGCGCTGCCGCCGCGCCGCGGCAAAGACGCCGTGGAAAAGCTTTCGCTGCGATGCGCAGCGACCGCGACAAGGTTTATGCGTTCCTCGCGTACGACGTTTCAAGTGCGACGCCGCGCCGTGCAAAGAGGTGCCAAGGGCGTGATATAGGACGTTTCGAATAGCGCTTAACCCTTTGAAATATTACAATTGCATTTTGTCGTGCGGGTCACAAGTCGAGGGGCGCGGCAACATCCGCGAGAAATATAATTCTTCGGAGTACGTTTGGAATACATTTCGATTGTATCGGAGTGAGAAAGACGCTCCGAAATCGCACGAAATCGTTTGAATAAAAATTCCATTGGCCGTGACAAGATTCTGGTATTTGTCTCGAATGCGCTATATACATATGTATGTCACGGTCGAAGCCCACTGGCTCTAAAAATCTGGCACATGTGGCGTTTCACGCTCTATAAACAATGCCATTGCTTTAGGCAGCTAGCTAACTACGATTTTGTGTAAATATATATATATATATTTCGTCGAAACAAACAATAGCAATCCGCGTTTCTCAAATGTTAATTGAATCTTAATTAAATATTCAACTAAATTATCTTTCTCCGAGTAAAATTTATCTCTTCGAATATTTTTAAATTTTTATTCGGAGAGGACTAAAAAGTATTTTACTTTTTATGCTTATTAAGTATGAAAAATATATTTTCGTCTGTTATTTAATTAGCAAATATGCAATTCTCAGGCAACTTCGAGGAAAAAATATTCGCGATCGATCCGCATTCCCATGACCTGTCACGTGCCGGCAGCCGCGGAAATCGCGTCGGTTTCATGTATCGTGCTCCAGTTTTTTTTCACGCTCGCGCGGCCGCGACGCGGGCTTTCGCCGTTAACCGAAATTCCTCAAACGTAACGCCACGTAACGGGAATATTGCCAAGAATATAAGGCATCGTGCGTTCTATTCATAGATCGACGATGCCTTCGTTGCTTCGTTGGACCTCCAGATGCATCGCGGTCGTCATGCGACCGGCCGAAGTTCTCCCGCAAGTGAGAGCGATAGTGCGTGCGCTTGGCAGGACCGCCGAGACGCGGTCGATGTGTATGCGCGTATCGGTACACGGTTGAACTTCGATGCACCATCGTGTACGTGCACTTGGCAGAGAAGTTCTCCCGCGTGGAAATTCGTCCGGTTCCGTGTTGGCTACCACGAATTAAGGATAATCCTGATCGGGGGTTGTGTCATCGCGCGGAGTTGCCTCGAAATCGCGATGACACACAACTTGTGCGCTTTCTCCGCGTATTGTTTACCCGACGTTTGCCAAAGCATTTTCTCGGCTGACTATAAATGGAAAACTCGTAGAATTTCAATACAGATATGATAGAGTAATGCGCGGAATGTTGGTCGTTCGAAAATGTATCAAACGCAAAACAGCCTCTGTGATGACATTAGATGGAAGGTCACCGTATTGTGGCCCACTCTGCCTCGCGGCGAAGTCATTCATCTATTTTCGTCCGTACGCACGAACCTAACAGCTTCTAGCTCGCGGTCAGTCTCGTGCGAGCCTCGCGACGCGTCGGATGTAGAACACATTCGCGCTCGAACTTGAGCTTGACTGCCGAGTCCGGAACATTAGTCACCGATGGGTCGCGTCATTCGTCTCAAGTAAAACGGGCAGCGGCGATCACGTGACGCGCGGGACCCTCGGCAGACCTAATTGTGAAACTCGTCGCGGCATTTAGCCGACGCCGAAACTGAAGCCGCGAATCGCGGTCGCGTTAATCACTCATGGGCCGTATTGTCCATCTCAACTGGCGCAGTAAGTGAATGGGCACGCGCGGGCTAACTGCGCGAACGCCGCTCAATCGACCCTTCAATCTAAATTACGAGAGCGTGAGCTGATATCAACCCGTTTTTTTATTAAACGAGAATCTGGTATCTATTTCGGAAAACTTATGAAAGAGCATAATTCAAGCGTAATTAAGATTATTGATTTCTTGACCTTAAACGCAGCTATCAAAAATTCAACAGAAAGTTTTGAAGATGCTAATTAAAATGTTAAAAATGCTAATGATTAAAGACTCAAATTCTTGGACAACAAATTATATGATTACGTACTTTAGTCTAATATCGTGGCAATATAAGACAGTGCATAATTAATAAATCTAAAACATCGAATCTCTCTTTCGGTAATTAAGTTATACCGTTCTATACGGGTCCACACTTCTGTTTCCAAAATTAATAAAAATAGAGATCTGTTAATAGCTCTAGAATAGGCGAACTGCAGAGTGGCTCGCTCCTGCAGTATGCTATATGTTGTTGATGTTATTAGTAGCGTGTCGAAAGAACCGACGCCTGCTCGTCATGCCTTCAAGATTCCTTTGGCGATTTTCCAAAGACGCGACGCGTCGGCGGAGCTTCCGGGACGTGTAAAACCCGGCAAAATCGAATCGATCTTTATCGCGCGAACGAACGGCGGCAAGGTGTATTCTTTCGGAAACTGAGACCGTCAATTTCTCATCTCTATTCTCCCGCAGCTGTCCTCTTTCTCCTTTTATACAGTATTCACGACACCCGCGTAATATTTATCGACGACCCGTATAGTAACTCAACTTCGCTCTCTGGCATCCCGTTATTTAGCCTTTGTGGTGTAAAAGAGCCGCTAAACATGAGGAGAAACTGCGCATACTCTTGCAGGAAAATCAATCGTGCCGATTTAATTTTGTTTGAGGCGAGATCGATCGGAAGAGTCGGTTTCAATTGTAGATATTAATACGTTTGATCTTAAATTCAACATTAGCACGTACACGCATCCGTGACACGTAATTCCTGTGAATCGATCGTATTTTTGTGCCCGCGCGCTATATTCGGCAGTATATTTGGAATAGCATTTCATTTTCGTCATTAAGCAGGATTGTCCCCGTCCTCGTCCTTTGACCGCTCTCTGCGCTCTTTGATATTAGCACTCAATGACGCACGTTGTCGTATTCTGTACTTTCATCTATCTCGATAATTTCGATGATGTTTGTTTGTCGTTAAATTTTATGTAACTACGATTTTTTTGTGAAAATCAAGGCTGTGTCCACATAAAGTATATATTTTATAAAAAGAGATTACGAAAGGATTAAATATAGTGACATATCAGTAGTTTATTAAATTATACATTGTAAATTCTCGATAATAAGTTTCATGTAGCGGAAAATTTAATAAGAAAACAAGCTACCGCTATTTTATCTTTTCGTTGACATTTTCAGTCGCAATTTTTCATAATTGGTGAAATTAATTGGCATATTAATTAAACGAGATCACGTATGTCGCTTCGAAATTAATGAATCTTTCGAGTTTTATCCAATAATTAATTAAAATGTATGTAAAAAGACTAATCGGGCGACACGAGTTCGTATTTCAACTGACATTCCTTTAAATAATTTCACGATGTAATACGGAGAGATGCGGTAGATCTAGCCACGGGCGAAATGCACGGTCCATCATTAATGTCAGAAAATATTCTGATTGCACCCCTCGAACATCGCCGATTGATTTATTGATATGCACGTAACACCGTACAAAGAGAATTTTCGAAGACTTCGCGCTGCGTTTAATCGTCGCCGAATTGGGAATGTGTCAACTTCTCGAAATCTACAACGGATTTCCGAAATCGACAGTCAGCAGTCAATAACGTGCGCACACGAGAAGCTTTTTGTTCGGCTTCGTACAATGTGTCCGTTCTGGAAATCGACGTATCCTTTTTGTGGCGGATGTCACGATGCCATCACGGCGCGTATGTCGAACTTTCGCAACGTTCGGACAGATTTTCGTCGACAACCGGTCAGCGGAGTGTCCGTTACCGGGCGAAGACAAACGTAATTTGAAGGCCCCTGCGTGCCCGGCTGGCCGAGCGGCGTCGGCGAGTTTTGCCGTGACCCGGTTTTTCCTTTCCTCTGGTCATACAGACGCTAGTTAATGAACAAATAATGCTGATTATTAACAACAGATTCACAAAATTCATTACTGGTACCAAAGGCTTGTAATTGAAAATGTATTTAACATAGAACGTGTAATGAACGACCTGATTTAACTGGCTTTTGCCGCATCGTTTAATTTTTAATAAATTTCCATAATTGCAAGACACGATTACTTAACG
Organism: Temnothorax nylanderi; assembly: GCF_030848795.1. NCBI lineage: Eukaryota > Metazoa > Arthropoda > Insecta > Hymenoptera > Formicidae > Temnothorax > Temnothorax nylanderi. Next base: position 152,916 of record NW_027249152.1, on the reverse strand, counting down.
TTACGTAAACGAACGTACTTGCTTTTATAAGCGGTTTAAATATATCCACAGCGTCGGCCTTCAATCAAGAAGTGACTTAACGGATTATGTTGTCCCATCTATGCAACCGCAACGCACCGAGTAAGCCGATAAGTCGTCTCGGCGAATACATCGATCGAAAACCATCGCCAAAGTAATCGCAGCGTTTCACGATAGAATGATCGGGCTACGTGTGAGATCCACAATTTTTTGTGGATAATTTGATAGAACTTTTCTCTGAGCGAGCGCGCGTCGGTTCAACTCGAAAATTCGCGAGGACGAGAAATCGGCGAGCCAGCAAGTCTAATCCTCCTCTTTGACGACGCATATATCCCGCCACGGTTCTGACCGGTGTCGAACTTTTTTTTCTGTTGCAGAGCCGAAGAAGGAAAAGACTGAACAGAATGCGAATGGCGCGATATCGCCGAATGGCGAGCCGCAGGCCGCCAATTTGGGCACGGCCACGACCGGCTCGGCGGTGCCGGTCCCGGGCCCGGCCCCGGATGCCGGGAACCAGCAAAAGCCGAACAGGCCAAACACCCTCGACCCCAGGGTGATAGCCAGGAGGCTGATCTTGTTCGACAGTGAGTACACACTCGCAAACTGGCGAGCATATCGATATGCGTGTCGCGTGTCGTCGTCGCTCAGAGAAAAGTTCGGCGAAATCGAAGAGAGGGAGGGAAAGTTTGGTCCAAAAAGGACCAAAAACTTACTAAAAATATGTCTTTCAACTAATTTTCTTTAATAGGAAATTAAAATAATATTAAAAGTAAGACATATACACGAAACATATGTAATATATTTAACAAATGCTGTCGTATATAATAATTAATTTTATGGATTATGTAACTCAGCGTTTATGTTGTCCGAACTATATCTTATATTTTTCCCTCACATATTTTCCTCACGTAATTCTGATCTATATAGATCTGTAATTACTTTAAAAACTTGTACTTTTTCGGCATATAAAAGATCCACAAGTGCATCAGCCAATATAAACTTGGATTTATATTCGTTATGCAGCTATCGTTGTGCAACTTGTAGAAACTTTCGAGTTTTCTCTTCATCCTGAGGGTTATCAGTTTATAAGCCATAATAACATCTCCTTATTATGCGCTAACTCGACGAAGAGCGATGGGTTCCCGCTTCCCGCGAATTCGTGCTACACGAGTGTAATTATTGTCGAATGAACACGATGCAGAAAGCTCCTTTATTAGATTTAGTTGCCTCTTTGACGACGCTCGATGTTATTTACATATTTTTCATGTTTTTTGGAAATTGGGAAGCGAAAACAGAGCAGACGTGCTTATGTATTATACGAGAGCCATGTCTATCTCTTATTATAAAATTATTATATTCTGGAATTGGTTACAATAGTATTGAAATATGATAAACATATAATTCTCCGATCTTTACATTCCATCGGTACCGTATGTAATTCCATCTACATATTGAAATTTTCATTAGCGAACACTTCGGATTGTTTAATTAGTAGACTCCTAAACGATACGTTTCAGAATACAATGTCAAGAAAAGCAGTTTCGTATCTGTTCTTTTTTGTCCTCATATTTTTTTGAAAGAAGAGAAAATAAAATTCTTTTTCAGAGAAATAAAATGCTGAGGAAAATTTCTGCGAGAGAGATCAGATACGCTGTTATCTGCAGCGTCACGTTTTCAAAAAGCTAATAACGGCATGCATGCCCAGAAAATACATTTATTCAAATAAATTTGAGATTAATCGCGCTGACACGCACAGCGTAAACTCGCACGATAACGTGGCCCGTACGTTGCCTAAAATTTTCGCGATAAATTTCGACCGGGCTGGAATCAAATATGTGTGATCAAACACGGCTGGACGATCCCCGGGGAATGCGTGGTAGCCGAAGTATCTCGCCTGGTAACCGCCTGGAACTTCGTCCTTTTGTGTCAGAATTTAGGTGCGCGACATTATCAAATGGCCAGCAGCGCGAGAGCGCGCGCATCCACCGACTTGTTTAACATTCCAACCGATACTGGTCGTGAGTATAACGACGGGTCGTTATTCATGAAAAATACGCCGGTCTTTATGAAATTTCTAAAACAAAAAAACGCCCCGCAGTCGCGAGCCGTTAAGCGGCAGCGCCAAATTAAAAATTCCGTCCGGCGTTCCGGACGCGACGGCAACGGGATTTAATAATAAATAAATTCGGCGAAGCCGGCAAACGGTGTTTCGCAAGTTTCTCATCTAGCAGCCAGCTGCAACGAGCATGAGCTCGTGGCATTCGTTCGTTTGCCAAGATATTGTTGCTTCTGTCACCGCGAGATGAATCACGTTTCTCGCAACAACTGGCTTCGATGCAACTTTATGGGACCGAGCGCGTGCTTCTTTCGATCGCATTGAATGCGGCGGTTTTTAGGCAACTCGAAAATAATTATCTAGCACTGCGTCTTTTTGACTTTAACGCTAGGAAATAAATGCGTCTTATTTTTGGACGGAATAAAATTAATTAGCACAATAATGGCATGTCTAGATGTACGATTATCTCGATATCTCGTGATATTACAAGCCGTGTTTTTCTTTCTGTTTTCAGTGGACAAGGGGGTGCTGGATCAGAGCGCCGACAATCAGCAGGTAATCGAGAGGTGTTATCCATTACCGCCTCAGAATACCCTGATGCTGTCGGAGCTCCCAGAACCGCCGATTCCTTTGAGTGAAATCGGCCCTATACCACCCCCGCCCATGTTCAGCTCCCCGAGTCCCACTTTACTGGCGAGGCAACGGCAAATCCCGGTCTCGGACTGCGAGGACGAGGGTAAGTGTAACGAAACATTAATGCCGCGGAAGAGAAGAGTATTGGAGCAATTAATTGGAGCAATTAGTCACATGACAGAACCCCTTCGTCGCTTATTAGAGTCTCCTCTGTTGGCACGGTTCTAAGATGACCGATAAATTGATGACCGACGACGTTCCGTATAAGCAGTAACGCGTGTCCCTGCCGTTTCTGTTATTCTGATTTTCAATATCGCGATATAAAGTTATAAAATTACGGTAACGATGCATATCATTATGAAATTGTTTAATACTGTTTATCTCATTACTGGGAATTTAATTTCGTTGTTAATTATCGCTCTGCGCTAATTGATGACCGCAATTTCCTGTTGTGTTGATGCACTTGCCTCCGTGATGCGTGCTTAGTTATTGACTATCAATTGTAATGATTGTGTCATTGAATATCTATAAATTAATCTCAACATAGCGCGTAATTATATGAATCTGAAGCAATCGACACGTCTACATGTTTATATAATGCATTTATTTATTATGCACAAATCACTGAATTTGTTTTAAATATATTTATTTACATTTTCCGAGCTTTAATAAACGACGAAATAGTCATCCGATCTTTTTGCGTGCAAGCTCGAAGCTGTTTAATTTCCACATATAAATCGTGAAGTGATTGCGAGTTTTCTTGCCGCTTGCTCCGATAGATGAGGAGGACGTCGATGTGGAGGAGGAGGACGACAATATGTACGCCTTCAGGGTGTCGCAGCCAGATCCGGCGATCGACACGTCTCGCGTTGAAGAGATACCGGCGAAGGAACCTAAGTTCCACGCGGTACCGCTGAAGAGCGTGCTGAAGAAACGGGGCTCCGGAAGCGGACCCGGCACGCCGCAGAACACGCCGACGCAGGAGAACAGGCCGCTGACGCTTCGCCAGGAGCTCCACGCCTCGTTCAAGTTAGTGCCCTCCTGCGGTTCGCAGAAAAATCTCTTTACACACTTTGCTCGAATATATCCATCGCTGCAGAAGCGTTCGGGAAGGGAAATCGGAGATCCGAACTGTTAAAATTACTCCCGTTGGTTCAAAGTATCCGGAAAAGAAGGAAGTCACAAAATACCGTTTATATAATTCGTGATAAATTAATGATAAAAAATGTAACGCGAGACTGCACATTTTTATTAAATCTTTTTTTGGCTAAAAGAATATAATTTGTGGAAATTCGGAGTGTAAGAATGAAGAAAGTCCAAAGTTTGTGAGATTATTTCATACTTGAAAAAAATTATTTTTAACTCATCTTTGCATTACAGATTTAAAGGTTTTGATAGGAAAATGCATCGTCTTTTTCGTAACGCATCACAAAATTATTGGAATCGTAAAAGAAGCTCGTAGATCGTATTACTTTGAACTAACACTTTGCAACGGACTCTTGATAGCATTTTAGAAGAAACAAAAAAAGCAACGAATGCAAAGCGCCGGTATTCGTGAATTCCTTTCGAACGCTTCGCACCGAAACTCGAAACTCGCCGTAAGAATCGGGTGCTCTTCGAGACTCACCCGGCACAAATTCGCCGGGATAATTCGCTTCCTACGTCGACGACTTTTCTTTAATTAAAAATCGCTTCTATTCTCAAAAGCCCGCTTTCTCGCGGGTCTCTCGTTGTTTGATATCGAAAGCATCGGATCTACAAGCAGGCTTCGAGTGCACTGCTCCACCGTGGTATTATTACGCTCGGCCTTAATGAAAAGTGTAAAAAGCAGACGTCGAAGAGCCCTAATTTTTTCCGAACGTAGTCTTTTAATTTCCCGTCTCGTTGCTTGTAGTTTTCTTGGCAGCTTACGTCAACTGCCCGAGTGAATAAATTTCTTGAACGACTTTCAATCCAAATTTATACAATAGCAAGTCTCATTTAAAATATAATTTGGTATTAAGATGGCTTTAAGGATATTAAGTGTACAGATATTAGGCTTCTAGAATATTAACATGTTGACTGCCACAGTGGTCATCCGTAATCAGTGCTCGACTTTTCATTAACGTTCTGGTAATTACTGTGATTAGAGTTATCCAATTTTTTTAAAACACTTATAAAAAATGAATACTGGTAGTTGATATAATAATTTTAAATGACATAAATAGCTGGGTAACAATGTAAAGTAAAAAATATATAATTTATACTATCCGAAGATCAAGTCTTATTTACTGATATTGACACAATAGTTCATCATTCTATATTTATGATAATGAAAATTCTGCTATATGGCGTACACGATAAGCCATACAAATGGTTGAGCAAACAACATATTAAGCGTTATCTGGCAACGTTACGATGAAACCCGAAATGCGAGACGGGATTATTGAAGAGACATACGCTCTCTTAGGCGAGTACTCATGGAATGTAGTTCGTGCACCCGTCATTAACATGTCAGTCACTAGTAAAGGATCGTATTTTTCTTATGCTTAACCAGAAGGCCACCGTTGAGGCCTAGGATGAGAATATGGTAATTGGGCATTGGTCTAACTAAGCATGTGTGCAAACCGATGGTATATATGTGTATATATATCTATGTATATACACATATGTACATATACGTATTATGTATATTGTCTTTACGTCTGTGTCTTACGGCGCGGTTGATCGCGAGAGAACCATGATGTTCTAGTCTCTCCTCCTCTCTTTCTCAGTGACTCCTTTCGCGAGTCACGCGAGCGCCGTGAGCATGGCAATGCGCGTCCGACGTTTTAAGCATGAGAAAACCTTAGGGAAACCCATGAAAAATCTCTCGTCTTATGCTTGTCACGCCGCATCATTCGATCACGCACGACACATCACGTGAGTCGAATATCGCGCGAGAGACGGGACGAGTTCGTTATTTTCCTTTTTCGCGCGAGTCGCGATCCGTCATCGGTCGACGGTATCGCTCGCGAAGTAATTTGCGCAATTTGTGTAAGTCGGGGACAATTACGACGAGAGGAAGTGTCGGTTAACTATTCCGTTCCTGTGAGTATACGACTTCCCCCCCCCCCCCCGATTTTCTCGGTGTATTTATCTTCGGTATTTTCAAATTGCCCGATTATTTCAATTGTATTTCGTATGTCCCTGTTAATTCCGTTATAAGAAAAAAGCATGTAGCCCTTTCTATATATTAATAATTATTTCTGTGATATACCTGATCTCTTTATGTTCTATGTGATGATAGATAAAGCCTTATATTAATTATGATTGCTATAATGAATATTACATTCTTGTCTGTAACTTCTTCTCTGCTGTACCGCAGTTTCTGTAGAAAACTGCAGAGGAAAACTTACGAACAAGATATTATCCAGTATTTTTAATTAATACAAATTGTATTAACTTGTCGATTATTTTCCAAGATTCGTACGTATCTGTGGGAGTTTTACTTATTTACTTATTTAAAAGTTAATGTTTTCTTATTGATATTGAGTTAAAATGTATATATTTCACGTCGCTTTACGCGAATCTTAAGCACGTTACAACAAGAAACGACAGTACTGCCGGAGCTTTTGTTCATTATTACATTATTGCAGCTTTGATGCTTTAAACGCGCCGGCTTTTTTAACTTTGAAAATATTTGACCCGAGGCACCTCGCTTCTGACGTCACGCACTCCGCTTGAAAAAAAAATAATAAAAAATTTAGTATTAAAGCAAAGATATAATTGGCACAGGTTATAATGTGCCTCACGTTTGGACTTTCACGAAATTCTCGATAATTTCGCAATATTATTAATCCTCAGGAACGTGAAGCGCAACACAAAGAGAAGATTAAAAGTCCCGACAAATTTTGGAAGTTACTGTAATATTAAATGCTAATATTATGAGAGATTCTCACGATAAACTGTCACGAGGAGGGAAAAAAACTTCTTGTCAAGAACACTGCGCACACAGCCAAGAGAAGCGCTCGTGTTAAATATTCGTGAAACATTTGCCATTTCCAAGCGCCCCTCCTATTCTTGGGGGAAAATTTGCGATAACTTCCAAAGTTTAAATCTAAAAATTCTCAATGCAAGCAGCATCAGCAAGGCAGTACGCTTATACGGATCGATCCAAGAACAGCGGGTTCGAACACGTTGAATGCGCCGAGTCGCGATAATTTCCATATTGCAATTACTGTCCGGTCTAGGATTTTTCCACGTTTGTTGCAAATTTTGACGATAAATTTTCCCTGTAACGTCGACATTAGATCGTACGCGACGTCTGATACGAATAATAAAGTTCGCGTATGTAACATTCAACGTGTCGAACTTAGTAACAGCCGGACTTGGGTGGACGGGTGAAATACGCGCGAGAGTCTTGTTTCACATGGGGTGCCCCGTTGTTCTCGACGTGTCACACACGCCACTATGCATCTTTCCCCTCGTTCCTTCCCTCGCCCCGGCATATACCCCATTCGCATCTCGTTCTCTTGTAGCACCGTAGAGTAGAACATTGGTTCAACGTAGCATCAACCAGCGATTGCGTATACCACCGGAGCCCTGTATTAACGATCTCGCACGTCTCCGTGCCTCGTTCTTTCAGCAGTCGACCGGTCAGATTCGGCCTCGCTCTACCCTGCACATTGGAGAACAAGGAGAACGCGAGGCCTTACGTCATCCGAGAAGACACGGACGGCGACTCCGGCGACGGACAAGTCCTCTACAGGGATGATTACGACGACGAGAAAAGTGAGTCGCTCCGTTATCAATTTTGTTAAATATTTAACCCGCGAATTGTCCGGCAATCGTCCCACAAAAACGTCCACTGATCGAGATTCGGGATCGTCACTGTCGTATCCCGTTTATTCTGCCACACGGTCGCACATCGATCGAAAGGCAATCTGTGTCACACACAGATTCTAAAGTAATTATTAATTATAATTAAAATATTGAAAATTATAATGAAATAGTTATTATTTATGTTTGCTTAATTGATGCTTAATCATTAATAATAAATATTAATATTATCATTAGTCTATACCAATTAAGTTAATTTTACGCAAACTGCATAAAATATGTACCAGAAAACATAATAAGCAAGCAATATTGTGGCACAGTTTATATCGCAATAATCAATGTAAATAACAACTTTGCAATTCGATTTTTCCTGGATGTTTTTGGGAGCACGTGCTTGCCTCTCGGCAATCAATTAGGCAGATAGTAACTTCATGTTGGTCCGCGGAATTTTGATGGACGCGCTCCACTCGTTGATGAAAAACTACAGCCGCGATCGTGCCGATCGATGAGACTCTCGGTGAGAGTCAATCGTATCGTTTTTCGCGAAAATAAATATGCTCCGCGGCTCTCAAAGATCCGTATCAAGATTCCGCCGCAAGCAGAAGCTTAAATCGCGTCGCGCCCGTGTGCATCGCGATAAAAATGCGCAGTCACGAAAGCAGTTACGCGAATACGAGGGCCATGTTTATTTCACGCCCCCGCTCATGCAATTTTCCATCGAGATATGAGGTTTCAAACTCCCGACGTGAATTCGGTTGAATGGACTTCCGAACGAATTCATAAATAGTCCCGCACTTCGTGTATTCCCGATAACGTTCTCCCGCGAGCGGTAAAAGAGAGGGACGCGGCGGACCGCTCTAAATCTCGAAGATATAGCTGGGGAAAAAAGCTGAGTCAATCGCAGGCGCCAGGAAAACTTTGTGGAACATGGAAATAAAAAAAAAAAGAAGTTCAGGGGGAAACTCGGCGGATGGGTTTTGAACATTTACGGAGGTTGAGAAAATTCGAAAGAAAGTGGAAACTTCGATGTGACGGCGTCAAATAATCAATATAAGCTCTTCTCAAAGAACTTAAGATTCATACTTTTGCATTTAGCACTTTGCTGAATGAATCTGTTCGTAATTCATGGCACTGAATGCTGGACAGAGGGAATTCGCTTAATCGTTTAGACGTTTAAACGTTTAAGACCGGATTTTAATTCCTCGTGTTATAAGATCTTTTTTACTCGTACTTCTCGATTTTCTCCTCTGCTTTATAAGAAATTGAGCATAAATGATTAATTATTCGTAACGGGAGGATTTATATAATCGGCGCGTGGAAAGAGAATAATCTCTCTGCCTAGTCTAGCGTTTATAGCGCGACCACTCGCAGATTAAACGTCTCACGGGAACATTGCATTGATTTTCTCACAATACATCTGCGCGATTGCTCAACACTTTAAATCAGTCTTCAGCGACGGGACTAATTATACTCGCGCTGGGTCGTGCGTGCGTGTGTGTGTGTAAGCTGCCGCTTAAGAGGTGGTTTATATTAATCCCCGAAAACAGCTGGCAAGTTGCTCAGTTTCTAGTCGTTCTTCCGTCCGGCTTTATCGCGACGCAGAGTTTTGCTCGCTAAATTTTTATTGAACCGCGTAAACAATCGTAAAGTTGCTCTCTCGATTTTAGTCGATTCCTCAATTCATACATCCGCTCGTTTCGAATTTGTTCTCGCGAAATGATCGAATGATGGTTCCCGAAGTTCGAATTTCGAGACCACGCGATGTAGAACGGCCAGTGCGAAGGCCGACGGTAATTAATACCGTCGGAGCGACGATTCCGATCCCTTCGGACACGCTTCGTGCGCTTTTCGCCTCGAAATCGCATTTGTAGGATAAGAGAGATAGAGTGAGAGATACGATGCTGTCGATATGGACCACGTCGACGGTGTCGATCGTCCGCGCCTCGATCGAGCCGGCCGAACACGCCCCGCTGCTGTTGCATCGCAGCTTCAGCTGCTCGTTGATCGCGGAGGGTAATTAATCAGCAATCGTGACGTGCAATCGGACGCGAAATTAATTAACATCGATGCGCACTTCAATGGGCGTCTGTGCGAAATTCACTCTAGACTTTATATGCTAATTTAAATCCATGATGTGCGAAATAAAAAAGAAGGAATCATTTTAATACGTTAAATGATTATCTTGAAATTAACTTATTTCCATTTGTTAATTTCCGTGAAACGTGATTTATCTCGTAATAAATAAACGACGTTTTTTTTTTTTGCATCGATATACGGCGAGTAGAAAAGCAGATTAACGAGCTAAATCCAGATTCGATGCCTTCTGTCTCGACAGGCCGTTTGGCAGCCAAGATCGCGCGCAAGGAATCGCTTTCGCTGAAACTCGCCCTCAGGCCGGATAGACAGGAGCTCATCAACAGGAACATCCTTCAGCTGCAGACAGACAATGAGAGGCAGGAGACGAAAGAGGCCATTGGCGCCAAGCTTATCAGGTGAGAGAATTGTTCATCTGTCAAATAGCGTCCACATGACTGCGTCGTGATGAATAAGAGGATTTCGAATACGCGATTGTCTGTATTTTCGTCAAAGCTTTCGTCATTCTTGAAAATTGGCACGTCGTAACGAATCCTCTTCGTCTAATTTAAAATTACGTTTAACTAACAATCTACTTCAAGGAATATCGAGGGATTCTCTGGTGAGTTAGGAAATCGTACAAATTTTTACTTGAATAGTCACGCAGTTGATTATGAAAATACAATTACTGTAAAATATCTTGGCGCGATGTAATGAAAGCTGTGTAAAATCAGTCAGGAGATAGAATATCGATAAAGCTTCGTTATCTTCTTGCCTTCAATATTCGCGATCCGGATAATTTCTCTGTTATTCTTCCCTCGTCAAAGAATTCATTATTAAAATCATTTTTCAGTGATAATGGAATTGCGTATATATAATTTCTGGGATATTCATTTCTTCTCCGCCTTCTTTTTTCGTCACCGACGTCAGTCCGTCACGACTGATCCGGCTCATGTGAAAACGAGCTTGAAATAACAGCTGTCTCTCGAAAAGATTACGCGCGAATAATAGGACGAGTGGTCTCGCGGTGAATCACATTGTTTGCACAAAGCGGATGCCTCGCTTTCTCCCTCGAATATCTCTCTTGCTCGCGAAGGAAGATTAAAGCGGCCGATGAACTTGCATTGATTCTCGTGCCATTTTCATTTCAGGCGGCTGAGCATGCGGCCAACCCAGGAGGAACTTGAGGAGAGGAACATTTTGAAAAGTAAGTTCGCTTTATTAGTTTCCGTAGTCCTTTAATTATGAACAACGATTGAGAATTCCGAGATCGATACGTTATTTTTGAAGCTAAATTTAAAAGAAAACTAACTCAATTTTCTTAGAAAAATTATCTACGTTTTAATTCGGAATAACAATGTTTATAATCGAGTATGTTTTCCGCTTTTGCGAAATCGAATTGCGAGTCAAATTCTAATTCTATTTTTTTCTTCTGCTTTTTAGAACAAAGTCCCGCCGAGGAGAAGAAGCAGAAGGAAGAGAAGAAGCGCTATCTCCTGCGAAAGCTGAGTTTCCGACCGACTGTTGAAGAGCTCAAGGAGAAAAAAGTAAAACGAAAAAAGTTCCTTCGTAAATCTTTGCGGAAATTTTTGTTGCGCAACTTATATTTTTTTTTCTTTAAGTTTGAGATTGACTATACCAAAAAATGCATTGTCGAATTTAAGGTCAACTGATATTTTATCGTGCTCCATTTTGCGGAGATGCTATTTTCTTTCTGATAAGGGTCTTGCAATTTATGATAAAGCTATAATAGCGAAAACCAAAATACTTATCTGTTTCCCTTCAATCCACAGATCATCAGGTTCAACGACTATATCGAGGTAACGCAGGCTCACGATTACGACAGAAGAGCCGACAAGCCTTGGACACGGTTAACTCCGAAGGACAAGGCTGCTATTAGGAAAGAGTTAAACGAATTCAAGAGCTCGGAGATGGCCGTTCACGAGGACAGCCGACACCTCACCAGGTACTTGACGCTCTACGAATTTTAGAGCGGAACCACTTTAAAAGCACAGCTGGCACCAAATCAGCATTTTGCTAAAGTGCCTCGCGAAAGATATGCAGCCTTGTAAAAATCGAATTAGAGCACGTATGAAACTATGAAACCATCTTGAATTACCAAAACGAAACTATGCTCGATAAAATTTAATTATCTAATGGTAGCCCTCTCGAAGATTAAACCCTTCGAAGTTAGTGAAAACTTTTGTAATTATCGCATATATAATTGGATGACTTTTGATATTTTTTATAATATTTTTTATTAATGTACTTTATATATATATATATATATTTATAGGGCTTTCATAATTAATGTTTTTGATTTTCAATTGCAGGTTCCATAGGCCATGACAATTGCAATGTGTTGAGGTGCTACAGTGTGGTGCGGGTATACGTGAAGGTGCAGTGTGGTGGCTTCGTGTTGAGGCTGGGTGAAGAAAGAAGGAAGAAAGAATCGGCTAATCGTTACTTCCGGATTTAAGGCCGGAACGCGCGATACTCGTCCGATCGGTGATTTCTTTGACGTTGCTGCGTCGTGTCGTTCGTCGTTGTCGCCAAACATCATCTACTGGCACTTCTTCCATCATCGTCATTTATACACGTCAACGATAAACGCCACTATGACGTCGACGAAGATTGTGATAGGGTGACTCGCCGCCCCGTCGAAGAGGACTTGGCGGGTCGCTCGCCGATTTCTTTTCATAAGGGTCGTTCACACCCGTGCTTGGCCGAACAGTTGTTCGCGCTTTCCAACATATATCCAACTACTCTTCATCTTTGTATCTTCGACACTGATCTCTATCGATACTACACGCGTCGAGGTGTTTATATTCTCAAGATATCTTGAAAATATTCTTAAATCTTTGCGCGATAAATTCTCAAGTAGATACGCTACGCGCGAGTATCACTTTCCGCATTAAACGACATCATTGAAGCTTAAAACTACGATCTGTCTCCTTCGGGTTCAGCTCTTGAAAGCTTGCCGTTGTGAAAATCAAAACGCTGTATAGTAAGTAAGACTTTTTTATCGAAACGCTCACGTGTGTCCGCATGTTTACGCTGAATAAGATCGGTAGTCATTTTTAATTACATATCTTATCTCGTTCATCGACATTTCTTGTTATGAATTTTTTTAAAGTTGTTTTTCTATGTTGTATAATATATTTAAGAATTATGTGAGAGACGTGAATACACGTCTGTCACGGATGTATTTTAGTGATAAAAAGATTATGTACGAGGGAAGCGCGTGTCACACGCATATCAATGCGTGAGAACATGTAGATTAATCGCGTGCAAATTAACCGTGTTTAAAATTAAGCATGAGCCTTCGGCGTAATTCTCTGGACACTACGAGCGCGCGTGTGAACATACCCTTTAAACGTGTAAACACCATTTTGCAATCAAGCTAGCTCATCAGTGTCACCTGGCATCGTTGTACATGTAAATGTCTCTCAAGTTTCGAGCCATTATAAAACAGAGATATGTGATATGTCTCGTTGATATCACGAAAAGAAAGAATACTCGAATCCTGTAATATTCAAGGATCACATTACAAGCGATATGTCTCGTAAATAATGTCGAGTAAAGTGAGTTCGGTTTAGTTAAAAAAAAAAAAGTTTTAGTATTAATATTTTTATACGTTGACGAATGAACAGCAGAGATTTTCCGCAAAATCATTTCTCGATATAACCCTCGTTTTTAATGATTAAGATTATTCGGCTGACGTCCGAAAATGTGATTTACGATAATTCCATGTTCTCACGATTTTCGCGCGGTCCGCGCAGAGAGTATTCATTGCTTGAGACTTCACTAACACTATTGCGTACATAGTTCGTTATAAGCTCTTCGTATACACCATGCGAGGAATGAAAACAGCCATTCAGTGTCTACGACAATCGGTCGAATGCTCGATCGACAAAACTGTTTTCCTTTACTGCCAGGTATCACTCTCTCGTGGGGCTGCCTTGAGGAGCAAGCACTTACGATTATTATCTAAAAAAAAAAAAGAATAAAAAATAAAATTGGACGTACTCCGTTCGTGGGAAATCAGAAATGCATTGTGCAATTAAACTTTGTACAGAAATTAGATAGGGTGTACATTAGTGACTATTATTATCATCATTGTTATATCGATAATATCGCTATAGGGACGCTCTACGGTCCTCGTTAATTTCGATCGCGTGTGCGCGCTTTAATCGCGGCAGTGTTTTAACAAATTCAGAGCAGATACGCAGGTCAGTTGTTGTTCCGTATTCATTGAGTGCGAATAAATTCACGATAAAATCTCGTTAAAAAGAAAATGGTTAAACGCATTTGCGATAAATACGTACGTTTACTATGTATTTTGAAGGATACGTTTACTTGAATGGCCCGGTAATAGAAGAAAACTATATCGTTAAAAGCCTGGGATCGCGCCTGAATCGGCCATTTATTATCAGATTAATTTATGCCCGCATCAACTGCAGCGGAACATCAACAATAATTACTCTGCTCATGTAAAAGCAATTTGATGGGTCAAGTGGATTGTAGTTCTAAGTTATAGACCTGTCTATAATACTGACGGACAGAAGAAAAAAATTGAATTAGGCAGAATTAGCGCTAACTGACGCCCGGTGATGACCGGCTCTTAGTATCGAAATTCGTTCAAGTCCGTTGTTCTCAACAGAGAGTAGAACGAGGAAAAAGAGTAGTCGCATTACAAATCGCCATATTGCGCGCAAATTTGTATCTAGATTCTTAGCAGATCGAAAGAACGAAGTCCAACGACGGAAGAGGAAAAAAAGGAATGGGTAAGAGACAAGAAGACACGTGCCTCGATGTGCGATGTCTTGCACGCTTATCTCTGGAAGCTTCTTGCATCCCTTTCCCCGCTTATCCTACCCCAGTTATGCAAAACCGACCCTCCTGCTCACGTCGCCGTTAACGCGACGGAGGTTCGTCACACCTCCTTGTTTTGGAGAACTGGCGAGCAAAACAAACAAAAACAAAAAAAGAAACAAAGAGATCGCGAGCTACGGTCTTGCGCGACAGGCGGAATCTACGGCAGCGGTGAATAAAACGAAGTCGCGGTCGACAGTCTACTTTCCTCTCCTCGTTTAGAAATCCTAGTTTTTAACGATCGTCCAATGGGGTGAGAGGATCGGTGTGTAATGTGTCGATCTTTCTCTTAACCCGTCGGTGAACTCAGCTGTTCGATATTAATTCGTCAACTTCGAGGTCGTCGAAGGTATAAAGGACGAGACGCCTCTACCTTCGGGAAATACCACGAAGAAGCACGTCATAAGGAACGTCATAAAATAATAAGCAGGGAGATTAAAGTGTCTCTCTCGTTCCATTGGTCGAGCGCTGTGGCTACCATGTAGTCGACAAATATATCCATTTCCGGATTGCCTGGGTCAGTATGAGTGCGTACCCACGTGTATGTATGTGAATAATGTGCATGGAGAGAAAGATGGGAGTGAGACAGAGAGAGAAAAAATGTATGTATGACGTATTACGAACAAATATTTTAGGAAGAGAGTGGTCGAAATTTGAATGGAGCGTCTCTGCGACAGTCTTTTTTTTCCCTGAGCTACGTTCGAAAACGTATCTTTATGTCGTCCTGCATACATTTTCGTAAGAGAACGCCACAAAGAGTCTCTCGCGCACACACTAGAAGTTAAATAAAAAAAAAGGCAGCTGTTTCCACGTCGGAGTATATAGCGGTGAAGTTATTTAATTCAAGGAAGTTAGGCGCTCGTGATGAACTAAACACGAATAAATAATAAAATTGTTCTCCAGTCAATTCCGATTTAATTTCGTTTAATAGGAATGTTAACTCGAAATTGAAATTTAACATTGAAGAGATTACAATTATAATGGTCTTCAATCACATTTTCGAAGAAAAATAGGTTCCAGATTTTTAAAGAGATATAGAAAGAGTAGTGTTATACATCGTAAATGCTTCATTAAATTGTGTTATGAAAATTAAACAGTTAAATATATCAGCATCGTTGTCGATGGATCACCAACATCATGTTCAAATAAGTAAATGACTGTTTTCAAATAGGGAGGACTGGATAAACTGTAGAACGACGTTCTCGAACGTAGCTTCACATCCTCACATCTGTTCGAAGCGTCCACTCTCTGAGCGTGGAACAAAGGCAAGAAAACTATAAAAGCACGACATGCGAAACATATGTCTAATAATGAATGGTTTTGTGTATGTACATATTAATATATAAATATA
The DNA here is from genome assembly GCF_030848795.1 of Temnothorax nylanderi. NCBI lineage: Eukaryota > Metazoa > Arthropoda > Insecta > Hymenoptera > Formicidae > Temnothorax > Temnothorax nylanderi. The sequence continues at coordinate 137,110 of NW_027249152.1, read as the reverse complement.
TATATACATATATTCGCATATTGTAAAACACCGTGATAGGAAAGAGCCACTGCTACATGCTACACGATATTACGCAATGTGTAAACGGTGAATACTTATAAATACTAATTTTTAGATAACGGCGCGCTCTAAATGCAAAACAATACACCATATACATATATAAATATTATACATATAAATATATATATATATACATAGATATATATGAAGCGTACAAGCAGTATGTGCATTTTCCAGCACAGATAGTTGGTATTTTGTGTACAAAACTGAAAAACAATTGTTGGACATTTTGTGGACGCGCCGAGTTCGAAGCCGCGCATCGTGACGGAGGCGAAGGGATGAAATTAACGTCTCCGTTACAATCGCATTGTCGAACGATTGAACAACGAGACGATCGGCCGATCGACGGCGCGGAACGGCACGAGCGCGCGTCGCGAACCATCGACCCTGTAGTTACTTCATGTATTGTCATCCCATCTGAATATAATGATATTAACGTCCAAGTTTAGCGCATTCTCTCTCTCTCGTTCGCATCCTGCTCGATGACGCGCATCCGAACCGTTCCTTTTTCGTGTTTCGCACCACGCATAAGCGAATTCCGTTTATTCTGCAAAATAAATCCCAAAACGTGTTGAGATTAATTTCCCACACCCTTCAGACAATTCTTTAAAATTCTAACGAACCTTCGACACTTAAACAAAAAACAAAATATCCTATCCAAAAAGGTACAAATCTCTCGTAACGTTTTCCGAAAGAAACAAAGCTAAGAAGTTATCCTGCGGTTTGCAGAATAGCGGAAGTCCAGCGCGGCAAGTGGAATCGGGCTGTAAAAAGAAGAATGAGAAAGGAAGGAGTTTCGCAACTGAACCGTGAAAACGGATGTGTGGGGTCTACTTGTATCATAGCATCTTTACTATAGTGAAGCGTTGTAACGACAGTAACAATAATAAGGAATCATAGTAATTTAAGAGTGAGCGCGATAGGAGAGGAGCGCTTGAGGGAGAGAGTGTAGATGCGACGGTGCGAACCGGTGGTTCTCCAGTTCTCCAACCCTTTCCGCAACGCTGAGGAGCCTCCGGTCTCGCGACCGCGAGAATAGGCTTAGGGCACCTTCGCGCGGGATACTCGTCGCACGAATCCTCCACTCGGACTCCGAATCTGCCAAAGGGAAAACGCGCAAATGTCGTCGGGGGTCGTACGGGATGTCCGCTCGAGGAGGACAAATCAATCGGTACCGAGTATCCGGCGCGAAGGGCGAGCCTAGAGATTTTTACCAAAATGACTCCACGCCACGCGAGGTGAAGACAGTTACAGTTAGACATAATTCGTTCCGTTTTTCGCGAATGAAAACTCGCGGTCTGTGACGGAGGAGCGATCGGGAGAGGAGCAGCGTTCGGGAGTTCCGCTGGCGCGATCACTCGGAACGAAATTTTGCATTTTTTTCCGTGCGCGATCTCGCAGATCCTTATCCCGGCTTCTTTTGTCGCGATCGTAGTACGTAGTATGGTATAATCGTCGTTTCCGGAACGTGCGATGGGTGCAAGGTGTGCGACTCCGCCTTCGTGGAGGATGAAATGATCTCCCTACGTCTTTTTTATTATCGCGCATTTCGTCCGGACGCGAGGATTATCGATAGGAAAAAGATTCGGACGTTTAGTTTAGAAGAGAGAATTTTAGAATTTCCTTTTTTTTAAAAGCAATGCGCACAGAGGCGCTTGAATAATTATTTTGCGCTAGCGACGACTAGCGATGTAACTATTCGCGCCTCGCGTCGCCGCCGCATCATTTTAACTTACGTTCGCATTGTTTTTAAGAAACATCACTACACGCGTTCTCGCACGCGCGAAGCGTGCGCTTTTCTTTCCACTCAGTTCGTCCGCCGATATTAGCGTCGTTCGGTTCGGAACATTCGGCCAGTGATCGACCGCTGACGCGTTGCACGGGACGTAATTTGGAAAAAAAATTGTATTATATATCGAAACCGAAAGATCCTCTATATGTAAGAATAATGATGTATATATATATATTATTACACACGGTAAATTTGGATTAATTGCACTCTCGAGAGATGAGCTGCCCCGCTGATCCAATGAAAGAATCAAGACGCACCGAGAAGCGGAGAATGAGATAGAAGAAGAAATGAAGAAATTCACGATTTATAAATATATATAAATATATATAAAAAAATATATTTATGTATACGTATAAAAGAGAAAAGAGCACGTTGTTCTCGCATTCATTTCGAAAGACGCTGCGTTTCTGATCCAGACCCATTTTTGTTTCGTTGTTAGTTTGTACGCACTACGATTATCGCAACTTATTGTATTATCGACGAGATACTGTAACAAACAAAAATACTGTTAACTATTCTTAAAAAAATTAAAACTTTTGTAAACTGAGACCAAACGGTTGACGAAGACTTTACTTATTTGTGGATTCCTTTCTCAGATGTTTGAATGGCTCTTCTGAGTTTTATACCGAATTTACACATATACAGCATGCACAAATCAAACACATGGAAAAGTATACGAAAAGTACGGTAAATCAAATTGAATTTTGGCTCCATTATTATCGCTTGACTTGGCAATAATATTCTGATCTAAATCAGGCAAGTATTTAATCCAGTATTCGGGGGATTATTCGGGAAAATGGATAGACTTTCTTGAGGTTCAAAAAATGCCAAAATTTAATAAAAATGAAGATATTTTTATTCCATATATTATTTAATTCCATTATACACGAGAAATGTACTAAATTGAATTTTATTTTTAAATTCTCTTGTCTGTGAAAAATTCTATCCTACAATGAGATTCATTATACGGATTATAAAATTTGAATATGTCATTTTAAATGTTCAATCACTTCTTTATGTAAAAAATTATTCGTGCATATAAAAAATAATTCTGTTTGCGCACTTTTCATTTCAAAGTGTGTGCGTATGTAGAATTAGAAAATAATACACATTACATATATATGAGATCATTGATGACTCGTTCGCGTAGTATTATCGCCAGGAAAAGATTCAAAAATTGAAAATTTTTGATCGAAATGACGCACTCTTTGTTGCTGTTTCTTGTCGATTTTTTACTCCTAAAATCCGGAATGGTGATTCCTACAGATGACAAAAAATAGCAAATAATCTTAATTATGGAATCTTAAACTATTATTGTTTTTCTAGCAAAAATTTAATTTTAAAAATGTTCATCATTTTTTATTTAGTCTCTAGCGCGTTATCAAAATGAAACACACAATTTCTTTTTACAAGTAATTTAGATATTTGAAATCTACATTACGAAAAATTTTCAACGTTTTCATGATTATTTTATTCATATAAATTTATTTCTTAAGTAGAAATGCCTCGTAAACGTTGAACAAAATTTTTATGCACTATAAATTGTCTAATTTTTCCGCAGTATGCAAATATATTTTTCCTTTTGAATGACTAGGAAAGACAAAATTATTATCTGAAGCGTAATAATTACCTTTTTCAGCATATAACTTTGGATATCATAGCCCATGTAAAAAGCGATCCTCTGAAGGCCGAGAAGAGTTCGGAGTCTTAAACGAGGCTCCGGTTGTAAGAGACGTTTCAAAAGATCTCTCGCTGCTGGTGAAATGTCCGCATTCGCCGGTAAAATTCCTGGTACATTCGCGCAATTCAGATCATCCCGGGCGATTCTGTCGGCAGGCAAAAGCTCTGACCGCAACATAGATGGATACTGCAATAAAAGGTTGTGATACTTGCAATCGGTTCTTCCAATTTTAATTCTCTGTAAAAAACCTAATAATTCTACGACTGATCCTATCAATGATTATTATTTTCTGACACTATGTACGCTGTTTTAATTGCTGAAAGCAACTTATAATTAACGATGCTTGATTTCTATTCAATCATTTGTAACAATTCGATAGCTAAATTGTCCGAAAGAAGGATCGATATCACAGCGCTTAGAATTCTGTTAAAACAAAATTCTGTGGAGACGAAATTTAGTCATTAATTAGCGGTCGTGCACCCGCGCGCTCAGGACCAAAAGAGTTTGCGGAAGGACCTTTTCGTCGCGGCCGCAGAGGCTGGAGGAGGGTCATAAATGTCTTCTTTTACGAGAGGTAGGCCGGTAAACTAGAGAAGCTATTACCAATGTGCGGATTCCGGCCTGTCTAGGCGCGCTCGTACGCTCGTCGGCTCCGGCATACTACACAGGTACATACACAGGCAGGGTCAACGGCCACTCACGACCCCCAACCTATTCGCTCGTTCATGTTCCCTCCACCGTGTGGTACGACCTCACACGACCTCACACGCCGCCTCGGCGAGTGCGTCCCCGCGGCCAAGTGTGGATTTCTTCGCGCAGCTTTGTAACACGCGCGTTGAGACTCGCGCCGAGTTTCGCGCGTGTCAAACGTGCAAAACGGGACCCACTGGACGTTCCCTTTGTTGCAGCCGTGATTGTTACGCGACGCGGTGGCGAAACATTACCGCACGTGCTCGCGTTCGCGCGGAGAAATGGCTTTCGAACGGTGCATAGACGTTGTCCGACGGTGTTTATGGTATCGGAGGTATCTCGTTTTACGTAATCCTCTCGCGGGAGACGAGTGTAGGAAAGCGATTTGCCTCTCAGAGTTATCAGGATTGTTAATAAACTAGCGACTTAAATATTCTGCTCGTAGATTTCCGTCGTTTAGATGTTAAACGCGACTCTCCGGAATCTAAAGTTGACTTGGACATCCGAACCGAAGTAGAAAGGTGCTGAAAGAAACACGTTTCCCTCGTTCTGTACGACATATAGCTTCGAGAATTAATAAGCCTTCCCGAAGAGAATTATTCCGCGAGGCCCAGCTCGAACCTCCCCGCTGTGTAAATTTTATTAATTTCCATGCAGATCTGTCTCTCTCCGCGGTTCCTCGGCAAAATATGCGCACACTAATCGCTAATTAGCATCGATATTGTCCGCGTATTGCTTATCACGTCGTTGTTTATAAGCGAACGAGAGGAGAGGAGAAGCACGAAGCTCGTCAGGTCGTTGGACCACGCGCATTGGATCCCGATCGCGCTCGGCGCGGACTTGGCGAACGGGATATTTCAATTCAATCTCGCCGCGGGAACCTTGACCGAGAATAACGGTACGGAATGATCGTTACGAGATCGTAGACAGTAACGTATGGCTTTTAACGCCACCGCCGCCGCCTCTTCTACATAGATCGGTCGAGCTGTCCGCCTTGCCGGCGCCGCCGTTCACGGCGTCCCGTCCGATCGATGATGCTGCAAGCGATGAAGCGAAAGAGCGAGACACAACGACAGGAAATTTGAGCTGACCATGCTAATTGCATTCTAACTGCCCAATTTTCTTCATATTTAATTGAAGTTTCTCAAAATATATGATATGTTTGAGACGTCGAGGCATTGCTGCCTAAGTGCACGAGCGGATAAACGTTAACGAGTTGACGATACGCGTTCTTCAGTGACAAGACGTTGTGATCCATAACGATCGCACGATTAAAACGTAATTTTGCAAGCAGGGCACCAGAAATGAAAACAGAGCATCTTTTTCTCTGATCTTTTCTCTGATCTTAGAAAAAAAATAAAATCAATTCGATTCCTTCATATTTCTTTATTAAAACAAAGTTCAATCAAGGATTATATCATTATTGATGTCGCGATCAACAGCAATGGGTCTGCGAAAAGTTCGGAGTCAACAAACTCGTCTGTGCGCGGCCGCAACCTTTCTCTTCGTTGGTCTGCCGGCGGAAGAAAAAAAAACAGGCGCGGAATGATGTATACACGGATCTTTATGCTACGTTATGCTAAATGTAAACGTACCGCGTTCACCCGTGGATTCCACTCGGCGCGCCTCGGGCAGCTAATTGTTGAGCAAACTCGAGCTTCTGCCTCGATCCAAGCGCGCCGCGGATACGTTCGTTAGCACCGTACACTTCTCGCGGCCTTCGCCCGCGAATAATGTGTATCGAAGACGTTTAGAGAACGTGAATCTTATTATTTCTCGAGTGTACGGATTACTTGAGATACGAAACTTCTTCCTTCAAGCTTTAGCATGTAAAACGTCCGAGATTTTGTCGCGAAAACGAGACGAGCGGGATGGAAGAAGCGTATGCGCATCTACGAAGCTCCTCATGAGAACTTTCGCGTCCCACGGAAAGTGACCGTTGCGATCATTACGGTAATTAAGGCGTTGAGAAAATGAGGTGCGGATTTTCAGATCCGGCAGGTTACGTTAATGAACGTGTTTCCCGCTATGGGAAAAACGCCGTGATTCTGCAAGGAAATCTTAAAGAAATAAATATATCTTTTCGGATTATCCGTTACACAATTAAACACATTAATACGCAAAAGATTGAGTCGCGTGAATGTAATTGGAAAGAATATTTTAACAATTATATAAATTAGGAGCTATCTTTAGCGATTATATATAATTTAGAATAATTATGCAATATACAATAATTAAGAATTTTTCAGCAGACGATAAGGGTTAATATTCATATAATCTTTTGTATCTCACGCAATTATTTTTTCATGTTATACTTGTTCAAAGAGTTAAGTCTACGAAATCGAACCCCGAAATATCTGAATGGATAAAGTTATTAGAGAATCGCCTTCATTCAAATCACGCATCGATCCGTATAATAAGAGATTTGCGAAAGACCGATGGAGAAGACCGATGAAGCGAAGGATGCGCGAGATCGAGAGCTGATAATGCGGAGGATCGGTAGAACAAAGAGCGCCGCTTTCGCGCAAAGATGGACGGAACAAAGGATCTTCGCTGTCACGGGGCAGTACATCCAGCAATCTCGCGAGACGGACCACGGACAGGCATGGACGTACGGAGTTCGTTCGAGTGAACAAAGGAGGAGCGTCTAATCGGATCGAGAGACGAGAGATTGCGTCGATCAAACCTCGGCGGAAGACGTATTCGGGACACAATGCGAGCGTCATAGAAGAAGCGATCGGTATTGCGGTGCGCAGGACTCGTTTCTTGTCGGGGTGCATCGACCAGGGGGCCGGTTCTATTCCCGGCACGACGATGACGGTGTTCTCCTCACGGCGACGTCCGTGTGCCGTCGTGCGAGAAGGTAAAATCTACGGATGAAGAGTCTCGCGAATTAAGAATCCATCACCGGTATCGGCATCGAGGAAGAGGACGTGAGAATATCCCCGACGCCAAGCTTGGGGGCTCACTAAATATTTTATAGCTCATAGCTTGTCTCTCACGTTGCAATATGTGACGCTGTCGGATGGATTATGCAAATCCTCTAAGCGCTAAAGCTGGCAGATAGATGAGGAGTGAATCTTAGATCCATAAAACGCATGCAAAAAATCTTAAAAGAAGAAAAAGTCAATCAGTAAGTTGAAAATAAGAGAATATGATCGATTAAAAATTCGGGCAACGCTCTCAAGAACGATAGGCGAAGAAAATATCCGTCGGAGCACCTACAAGCGCGCGGCTATAAATAAACTTTATACCCGTGCCGTCATCAGGATCGAGTCATCTTCTTCTAACAGTACACGCAATTAGAGCTGCTCAATTACACGCTACACTCATCACGCCGCAATCGACGCCGATGTGCGTGGAGAAGAGGATCGCGAGGTGCTCGTGAAATCGGAAGAGGAGACAGAGGGAGAGACGACGGGTGGAGGGAAAAAAGGAGAGGCGTGCAACGGGGAGAGAGATGGGAGAAGAGAAAAAGCGGAATAACAGCCACGGGGATGCGGTGCAAGGAAAAGAGGAGGCTCGTGGAAAGAGGAAGAAAGACCGGTCTCGTAGTTAGCACACGGCGGACATTAACTTCCCATTAACCACCTGCCATTAGATGGGGGAGAGGGGCCCCGAAGGGGGGCCCGGGAGAAGGCCCACTGCGCGCTGGCGCCAGGAGTAATCGTCGGGGCGCGTATTAGGCGCCTCATGCAAAACCTGCGTGCAAAAGCTCCTGTCTATTTATAAAGCTGCCTTGCGGCACAGCCGCGATAAAATCCCCTTTCGACGATGATCGCGATAAGAAGAAGGAAAACGTCGATCGATACGACGCACGCGATCGGACAACGGCATCGGCGGAAGTTACGACCTCTTCTTCAGAAAAGAATTGTTTGATTATTTAATTGTTTAATCACCATCGATTCACTTTGTTTCGATAATTTCTCTTGCAAAACTTAGAATGTTATCTTGTAAACATTAATTGCGCAATTTTGAAGATTCTGTTGGGTCTTGCTGATTTTATAAAACTTATACCGCAGGGATATAAGGAGATAAAAACAAATTTTAAAGTAATTTATCAAACGTCCGCTTTTATCTGTCCGTACATGTCTCGATTGAACTACTCGCATGTATTTATATTCTACGTTCTATATTCAGTTAACCGTGATAAATCAGGTATCGCGATATTAATCTTCGATATTATCCGAATAACGGGTTGATAATCGCTCTTCCAATCTACATGCCGTTGTTCTCTCTCCTTCCTTTTTCCTCAGTGATCATTCCATCGGTTGTGAAAGACAGTGAGAACGGTTGACGCTTATAGGCGAGGATGTCGAAGAAGGGAGGAGCGAAACGTGGAGAGTCGAGTGCAATAATAATCGGCCGGTCTAACCGTGCAATAATTATGCCCATCTGTGGAACGGATATCTCGCGGGCCGCTTATATGTGATAGCAGAAGCCGTGTATATACCGCAGATAATAATCTATGATCTATAAATAGTCTCGCGGCGGCGGCGACGGCGGCGGCGGCGGCGGCGGCAGAGAGGCATTGCGCCGCTTCTCTCCGTACCAAAAGAAGAGCTAAAGGAACAAGCCGTGTAATTACACACCGGGTGGAAGGAAGATAGCGGGTATAACCGCGGCCTCGCCTGCCTAGAGTGCCATTCCTAAGAAATGGAACGGTCGTACCCGTTCGTTCGTTCGCCAATATCCATTCGTCCTACCTCCCTCTCTCTTTCTCTTTAAATGATATTTAGGATCTATAAATAGCGAGGGAAGAAACGGCGGGGAAGACGAGTTCATTCGCGATGGAAAAAGCTCGATGGACGTCAGTCAATCATTAGGCAACAGTCACGCAATTAATAATAAAACCGGATCGAATCTTCTACAGGGATGAATCTTCTACAGTAGGAATTTTTCCCCGAACGTCCTTATCTCATTAATAAGTCCCATCATCGACCCCGAATATCGGCGTGAAAACGCAGCCGTTAAATTTTTTCTTTTCCTTGATCTCACACAACGATATAAATCTCCGATCGAATCGTCGCGCAGTGCCTTAGGTGGTCCCCTCGGAGTTCGGTCTCGATTAATTATTAGCATCGCGAGAATTAATGTTTCCGCTAGCCATGTGTTACCGAGATCAGAGATCGAGAGAAGCCCGTCTCGCAGCGAACGATTCGTACAAGCACATAAATACGTCGAGCCGCTACAAAGTAGCAATCGTCGAAACGATCCGCGATATATCACGCCAGGCATATCCCCCTGCGCTCGAGGAAGCCGAACCGAGCCGACATGCGACAGTCGGCGGTATCCTCTGGCGAACTCATGCACGAACGCAGGCACGCACGCACGCACGCACGCACACGCATTCGCTCACGCGATCGCAAACATACGGCTCGCAGGTAATACCGCGGGATCTATAAATAGACCTCGGCCAGGGGCGGCAAACCGCACCGGTTGCACGCCAAGTGTCTATCGCTCCTGCGAGATAGAGGGAAAAGAGGACCGGCCGGTTCAGCTCGGATGCCTCCGAGCGTAGACGCCAGCAGAAGCGAGCAGAAGCGGAATCGACGCAGGACGACGCGACGCGACGCGAAACGGTGGATTAGAGACGGAATCGAAGAAGCGGGAACAGGATGCCGGGTGGAACGACATCCTGATTGTGTAACGCCGGCAATTCCGATGAAAATGCCCGCGTGGCCACCGTCCGTGACCTCGCTGACGTTGACTCGGGGTTCTCTAAAAAATCCTTAAGAAAAAAGGACCGATAATAGCCGTGAAATACCTGTTTTGCAAGATTAGGTAACTGTTGATTCGTATTAGTTCAGAGATTATCGCGACCGATCTTTTATTTTAAAGAGGTGTATGGCTTATCTCGAGAAACATTGGAATTTCTATTGCATGCGTATATTAATGCGATGTATTAATTTTATTGTTATTTTAACGTGACCTACGGATCAGGATTTACGTGAAAACGGATGATGATAAGCGGCTTTTCGTCAATTTGTTTGGTGAAAGGAAGAGATGGCGTAGGGAAAAGTATTCTGAAACGATGTTATCAGCTGGGAAAATAAGCACCCAGCACGCTTATCAATGGCTAACACCCTGTACTAATTCCCAACCAGTTCGGCGTGAGAGCGCGGGCTGCTGAGCGCCGCGCGTACGGCACGCACCTGCGGCACGTCGCACCGTTCGAGCGTATCCGTTGCGTGCTTTCATACTCGCGTCCTTCGCGGTTGTGCTTTTCGAGGCGATCGCTGCCGTTCCCGCACTTCCCGCGAACGTCTACGATTCTACCAGCGGGATGCTGGTCCGACTCGCCGGCTTTTTATCCCGTTGCAGCTTCTTTTACGCCGTTCGCCTCCCCGCGTTTCCCCGAAAGGAAGTAGCCACGACGAGACCGCGTCCTGGCCGCAAAGGACGCCGATGACGATATCGTTGCGTGCGCTTGGGAGACGCTATCGGCTCGGCGTGCTGATTTTTCCCTCGCGGAACTCGCCCGGCGCCGCGAGAGGCAGGTCGAGAAAGAGAAAGAAATCAAAGGTCTACGATTAAGGCTGCGAGGCTGGTTTGCCTTGCGAAGGCTTTCTTGCGTCCTGCCATCGATCCTGCGGCGCGCATAGGTGCACCGTATCCTCGAGAGTTATTCTATTACAAAAAAGATTTTTGCGCGTCGCTTCGCAGCCGTTCGAGTCGAGGATTGTATTACGAAGATCGATCTCGCGAAGCGTCGAGTGACCGAGATTTATTGGAACAGAATAAGAATAATAAATCCATTTCCGATATATGATTTATGAAAAATTACAGCATTCACGCTCGCGATACGTATCAGCCATATCATGGTGGTGTAAATTAAAAGCAATTGTCACGCTAGGTAATAACGATATGCCGCGAATAGAAAAGGCAGAGGAGACTCGTGCGTTCAGTTTAAGTCCGGTCTATATCTGGTATTATGCTGGAAATTACATGGTCCGAATGGCAATTACTTTCAGCATTTTTCCGAAACTTTTGTTTCGCGCAGATTGACAGGATGATTAAGATGGGGCGGAGCTGATTCGCCTCGTTTCCCTTAGTTTCCTCACATCTGGGAAACTTGGCATGCGTTTGACTTCCTGTCGATACCGACGAAGGGATTGACGTACGTGATAGCTTCTTGCGCATCCACCATCCCGTTGAACGACGATGCTTGATATACAGTTTACGATGACGCCGCTTCGCGAAACAAATGCAAATAACGGCGCAAGCATTTCGAGAAATAATGAAAATAGAATTATTTGTTCGCGCTATCGCATCGTCAACGAGGTAATTAAGTTCCGATTATCTTTTGGATCTCGCGCTCCTTTTTGTAATTAGGTGGCCCGTTGCTATCCGAGATGACGACGACGGAGGCTGCGCCGATCGGGGCACAGTCTTAACGATAACGAGAACATCGACGACGTCGTAAGGCACGGATGCAGCGGCAGTAAAAAGCTCGTCCTTGTCGTGCGTATCCTCTTAAAGACACCCTTACTCACGTTTAATGGCACGCACAAAGAAGGGTAATGACTGTCGCGACCGATGTCTCTAATGGTCGCGCGGCCGAGCTAGACGCGAGCGTGAAATAAGATTGCACTCGCTGCCGCGATTTAGCGAGCGCAACGACAACGACGACGACGTTGTAAACGCGACGAACAACCGTCGTTTTTAACGGCGACATTAAGTGATAATGTCGTGATAAATGATTGCCGGGGTGGATTGAAAGGGGACCATGGCGGGCAACAAACTTCACCAGAGGTAAATTTCTCGAGGAAATTACCTTCTTTATGGTATCTCGGCTGTTAAGGTCCGCGTAGTGTATTTTCGATAAAGTATAATGGGCCTATTTTTAGATAGAATTTATAAATTAATCGACAAGATTTAACCTTACGACTAAATTATTCGAATTTCAATTTTAAACGTCTTAACGTTATATTGTGGAAGAAATAAGAGAAAAAAAGTGATGGAAATCTTACTCGGCTAAATATCAGACTTGCTAAAGAAAGATAGGAAAATTTCTCCTCAGAAATAACGTTTGTCTTTTCTGTTTAATTGCACCGAAATATATATCTCGGACAATCGCACCTCGAAACATCGAGGCTCCACCGCGATAAATAATCGCCGCGATGCGGTTCTCCAAAGTTCCCCTGCTGGACGACACGCAAGTCACGAGCCGGAACGAAACGTTAACGAGGAGACACACACGGGGTACGATAGAGCGTTTCGCAGAGTGGCGACGAGGCGGCGGTCCCCCTCGTCGGATATGTCCCCTCCCCCGTAAAGACGTCTCCTTTTCTTTCTGCTTAATGGTACGGACAAAGAAGGGTTGCGCGATAGTCACGCTCTCGCGGCGCTCGCTCGAGCGGAGTGCTCGAGTCCCCTGCAATCTGCACCGCGCGCGCATTACGCACGTTTCTGCAGATGCACGCACATTCAAGGTGCGTTCCTCCTCTTTCTCCTTCTCTCTCTCTCCTTCTTCGCTCGCGCGCTCCGCCGAGGCATCATTACGCGAGGCGGTCTTCTTCTTGTTCTTCTACCAGCATCGCCGATTCGCCGCCACCGCCTTCTCTTCCTCCCTTTTCTCATCCTCTTCGTCCTCAACCGCCATCATCCACCGCGATCGGTGCGCGCCGATCTATTTATATCGCAACACGCCGGCCCGCCGTGGAAACTTGGAAAGAAGCGGGTAATAGGATGGCGAAAGAAACGTAGCCTTGTACTTGTTACTGCTCCTCCTCGTCGTCGTCGTCGTCGTCGTCGTCGTCGTCGTTGTCGTCATCGTCGGCGGCGGCGGCGGCGGCGGTGCGCGAAGAGGTGTACAGACCCTTCGTCTGGGTCCGCTCGCCACTTCAAAGAAATATTATACGGAGGTGCGCTACGTGCCGTGTACGCGCTTCGTGGAAATATGGACTAATGGAAGCGGACGGGGAATCGTGTAGATTAGCGCGAATGCGATTCCAGTGACCGCGAGAGAGAGAGAGAGAGAGAGAGAGAGAGAGAGAGAGAGAGAGAGAGAGAGAGAGAGAGAGAGAGAGAGAGAGACAAAATAGACTCCAACATCCCGTAGTCACTATCCAATCGAGCCAATGTCCCTTCTGCGAAAACGGTCGTCGTAATTCCGCGTGATATCGTTCGCGGTACGGAAAATATGGTATCGCGATACTTAGCTCTCTCCATATTGGAACCGTAGATTTTCAGTTTCTGCTCTTCAGCCTTGTATCTTGATTTAGTTCGCAGTTTTTTTCCAGACATCGCCATTTCTCTGCCGAATTAAAAAACGATTCCTCCCCGACAGAAATTTGATCGATGTCCCTTCTCAATCTTCGTTATCGCGCGAATACGTGTCCTGGAGCGGACAGGGTAGGGACTTAATCTACATAGAAGAATCCCGCGAGCCTTTTTTCGCAGCGTCGTATTTTTTCGAGGGAAGACAGGAACGTGGGATACCAGGCACTATATCACACGGGCCATCGGACGGCAAAAGTTATTGCCGGTTTAGGAGTTCGTTGGCTGGCTCTTGTTGGGGCCCAAGGGCCCGAAAACTCGTTAACAACGGCCTCACTGGCAGCTCGACGAGAGTTGTAGACTCCGCGTCGAACAGAAAAGAAAAAGGAGAAGACGGGGTAGGCGAAAAGGTAAAATGGAGTACGAAGGGAGGGGGGCGAGGGCGAAAAATATGGCGTAGGACCAACGAGAGAAAATATTTCGGGCTATCCGAGGCGAAGGTCAAGGTTTGCGAAGCGTGGCGAACACGCAAACGAAGCAGAACGCGCGCCAGCGCGGCGACAAACCGCGTGCGGAGCTGCGGAGAGAAGGATGACTTGCGGACCCCGCGATTCCGGTAACAAACACCACCGTCGCGAATCTTTTATCAAACGGTTCGCGGAACACGACCGATTATTGGTCATCGGTTGCGTTTTATAGCATAAATTCGTAGGCAGGATAGTTCCTTGAACTGTGAAGTGTGTCTATCTTACCGAAAAGTGCGACCGGAAGATTTTCGCATTTTAGAAGTGTCATTTTGAATTAGTAGAATCTGAAATAGCGATGCTTTGCACAAGCAGGAAGCACATTTTGCAAGCATCAATTAGAAATATAGTGGATAAGGGAGAAATTAGTCTCGTGAAATAATCGATATAAAAGAAAATATTTATTACAACTATCGGAAGCATAGTTCAAAGCACAAGTTCAAAGAGGCTGTAAATCTGCTTCTCTGTGTCGAGAAAATCAATGATCGATATATATATATATATATCGAGTTTCCAGTAACGCGCGAGGTCACGGTTACGCGGCCGTTGGATTCGTCGATTAACGTCATGCAGAGACGTCGAATCGTTTAACGACGACGACCAGGAGAAGCGACGAGCCGCAGCAGGTCGGCGAACCTGGCGAACGTAGCAAAACCTCGAAGGTCGCGGAGTCTCCGCCGTCGTTGCCGATCCGACGTCCCTTGGCGACCGGTCGCCGCTCGCCCATCGCCTTCGGCGCCATGGAGGGTGACTCTTTTTCTTCTCGTTCATCCACCTCCTCGTCTGCCCATCGCGCGGTCCTTCCACCCTCCTTTCCTCCCTGCGCGCCGCGGTGCATCGATGCACCGCGCGGGCCAACCCATCTTCATCTACTTCTTCTTCTTCTTCTTTCTTCTTCTTCTTCTTCTTCCTCCTTCTCCTCCTCCTCTTCTCCTCTTTTTTCCCCCGTCTCGCCCTTCCTCCTTTTGCTCATCGCGGCCGTATACGGGGATTCGCACCGATACGGCTGCCGATCGCCGTATGGCAAAAAGCTAAACCTGCTCCCCATCTCGTATACCGCGGATCTCTTACTCTCTTTTCTGTCCTCTCTTCCTCTCCGTTCTATCCACCCATATTTCTCCTTCCACCCCCTTTAGCTCTATCTCTTTCTCTCTTCCTTTATCGTCTCTTCCTAAGCCTCGAGTTAACGCCGAGTTCTCCCTCAGGCTTTCAGAGCGGATTGGAGCCAAATGTGTTTCATCACGATCGCGCACCATTAAATTAACATTTGAATAATTCTTTTTTTCTTTTATCTCTGCAGCGAGACGAGCACACCTAAGATGTCATGGATAATATTAAAAAATTCTTTGCGTTTTTTTCTATGTAGATCAACTGAGACGCATAAATCGTAGCTAAATCTTCAGATAAATGCGAGTGTCAAGAGAACATTAGTTTCTATGCGCAACAGATACGACGATGCATTCTCGAGAGTAAATCATTGTTACGCTTAACAGGATTTTTGCAAACAATCGGCCATGCTCGATGACGCTAAGAGATTCTTATTTATTTCGCACTAGGTGAATCGCAAAATAAAAGCGCGTGGCGAGGAAAGAGCGGAAAATGAAGGGGTGGAGGCGCGGAAGAGAGGAGGAAAAGGCGGGGAAACACGATGTGGCATGTCGTCGCGATCTAATTTAATGACTGGCGTCAGGTTTCCCGTGCTGGCTAATACCATCCCATTAATCCCGATGTGCGCCTCGTTACTTCCACTCCTATCTCTCTTACCTTTTTTTGCATTAGACTTGCGTATTTGGTTCGCCGACCACCACCGATTTCATCACGATAAACACGCTAACTCGTTTCGCGTCTTCCTCCCCCTCTCTCTCACGGTAATTAACGTTCTTTGTGACGTTTTGCGACGTTTCCGACTCGAAACGGCTTTCGAATCGCTGATAACGCAAATAGGCGCGTCCTTCTTCGAGAATGTGTACCTGCGCTAAAATTAACTCACTCTAATATCCTTTCCAGCGCAATTACGCAAATGTCACCCAGCGAATTAGGTAAGCGTGTCTCGTCTCTTTCACGCTACGCGAGTCGATATTCGATGGTTCTCAGGGAGGATAATAATTATGATCGCTCCGCCGTGATTCTCTATAGGTGCTGACCGATAGGTCGCGATGTCGCGTGGCCTACGTTGATGGATGAGACCTTTCTCTTTCATTACAGTCCCACATGCGCGTTAATAACTCCGACGCTCGTCGTTTCATGACGCTCGTTAAATGGCTTACGTATCGATCACGCGTTACACGGATACAGAGATAATTCGCTTGCACGTCCGTGTATTATCACGCAAATGCTAATTCATTCGCAAAAGTCTCCCAACATTAAGCCAAAGTCACCGTCGCCGATTAGTACCTGTACGTGAGAAACGTCAACTCCTGATTTCTCTCTCTTTCTCTTTCTCTCTACCTCCCTCTCTTTCTCTCTATCTCACATACGTTTAGATCTAGCTATCGCCAGCCTAGAACCGTATACAGCCAGGCTGAGCCAGCGATCTCGTTGGCGAACAGGGCCGACGAGGTCGATATATTGATGTATCTCCGCTCGGTGTCTAAATGTCGCTACGTCAGAATCGAACGATAATTTCGCGCGGACATTCGTCGCCCCGCGACGAATCTACCGTTACAGATCGCCACGCTCCATTAATTCCACGGCTTGGCCGATCGCCGCCGCGCCGATTCCTCGTGAACTCGCCGACGCGACGCCGACGGGGGCTCTCTCTCGCATGGATCGCGCGTTCCCGCACGCGCTCGACCCGCATATGTTATACGCGGCTGCGTCCGAGCGGAGCCGATCCCCGGCTTCGTTTTCTGGGGTGGTTTCTTGACCGTTGTTTTGATCGCGTGATCTAAGTATAGACGGTGCACAAGCCGTGACATCGATGGCCTGGATTCGATCGGAAGAGAACGCCCGCGATCGATCGTTCGCCGAGTCACGCGATACGATTTTTTTCCGCGTCGTTCTCGACACAAATTGATACATAAACAACTTGTTTCTAAAAATGCGCCGGAAGAAAGATCGCTTTATGCCGCATGGAATACGCGGAGGCGAGTACACTCAGCAAAATCAGACAAAAAATTTAACATAAATACATTAAGCTTTATAATCCATCGCTAATAAATGTTATCGGACTGTTTCACGGTAGAACTACCGATTCATGGATGGGATAATAATGCGATTTAGGCGAACACCGGTGGTCAAAGCGCGATCATTCACGCTAGAAGAGACACAAATAAAAAAAGAACAGATAGGAGAGATAGCCCACGCAGCATCCGGGGGGACGATATCCGCGAACGTTAGTCTCGAAACATCTTTCTCGCTCGTGTTACTCTCTCGACACTCTCGACCGACGACGCGTTGAGTAACGCGGTGATAAAGGCGAGAATGCCGCGGGAATATCACGATAATCGACCGAATGATGGATAATGATCGGGGCGGCTGCCTTTCGCGCCCCACCGGTCGGCCAACCATTATTCAATTGAATTCAATGCTACGCCGACTATTACGGAATTGACTTCGAGAACTTTCTTTCGGGCATCCGTCTCGCCGCACAGACGCTACTTCCGTCGGCCGATCCTACGAGAAACGGCCTGTAAGCGAGCCTGGTCGTCGAAAGCAAAAAAAAAACGCAGGGTTGTTTCGAGGAACAAACAAGTTTCTAAATAATTTAGAGTCTTAGCAATTTATTCTTACAAACTTTCAGCGTGCCGATATATTCTCGTAAAGTAAAAAATATCGTCATTCTTTGAAGCTGCTCGCTGCTTTTACTGTTGATCAATAGACGTCCACTTATCGGGCTCATCATTTCCAAACGTCGCTTATCTAGCCACATTTCACACGGCTAACGGGCTCAATCTCGTTCTCAATCGAGAGTCAGAGAGTGATCTCCCGCTGATAGCAGGCTTCTCATGAATCGCGTGTCGTCTTCCTAGCAGGAGAGGAACTTTGTCGCCACTCGAGCAACTTCGAACGCCTCGCGTTCGTTCGGATTCGCCACATAGCTGGCCCCGACGACGGTAAGGGGGCACCCAGACGGAAACTCGCACCGATGAATTTATCCTCAGGCAAAGGCGTCTAATTCCCGGTAAGACAGTCGTGTCACGTACGTAGCATCGGGCACACGAGGTGGAAGGCGCCGCGGCGTGGCGAACCCCCTGCCGATTCCACCATCGGATTTTTCCCCCCTTTCCTCTTTCGATCCGCTATAAGCTCAACTACTGACATTGAGATCGTCGAGAGAGCGTCCATTGTACTTCGCACTTCGCACCTAGACTGCTAATATGGGCGCCGTACGTCGGGACTTCCTACGTCGTAAAAGCAGCGACGCCGCTTAGCGAAACCAAAAGTTTCATAATATCCAAAAAATACTTTCGAAGATGATAGGTCATCTCGATAGATCATCCTCGAGAACAATCAAGTGCAGGCGTATGAGTCTAAATTGTAGACGTGAAGGATAAAGTTGATTTATTTAACGTAAATTGAATGCAATTTTCTTTCAGAATGTGCGTATATGAGAAAGATAAATAATTTAAATCTCTTAGATACTTAAATTTATTTTAATGCACTTCTCGAAAAATTTGATAAAGTCGATACAATCTTTGCAGCTTATTATTATGTTTTTTACATAAAAAATATAACTGTCTATAAAAAAATGATTTAAAGATATGCTTGTACAGTCCTCGATCTATCAAATTACTATGTTAAAATTATAACCGAAACATTCAACGTACTGCCAAAAAGATTTTTCAAGAGGTCCGAAATCAGCTTTCTACTAACTGACTTGGCGTTGAGCAAGGAGTTGACCAGATTAAAATATACATGCCGAGTGTTTCGAACGCTTTGATAATAACACGGTGATTTTACGTTACATCCAACCGGTTATACTCCGACCCATTCATCGGTTTTATCGGGAGCAGTGCAACGCAACTCCCAATATTAATGACGCGTCTTAATTGGTGCAGCAATAAAACGCAATTTCAGCGACGATCCTCGTCGTCGTTGTCCAAGCCTTGACTTTTTTCAGATATACGCATCGCGAAAGGAAAAATATAAAAAAAATTCTACCGTAATAAATAATTATGACGCACGATCATATTTTCTATCGTTAGTTTCCTGTCCTTGTCTCGATCGAGCAATGGTCTTTCAACTTGCATCACTCGCGTTTAAACATGAATCGCGTAACTCTTGCTAATACATGAAAATACCACGGAAAATACCGTCAAAATTAAATCGTTGATGAAGCAAAATTAATCAATTTTAACTGTAGGTTTAATAAAATTGCTTAATTAAATGTTCATGTGAGTACACTGATAATTTTAAATTAACATTGGAAAGTAATTTCATTTAATTCTACCCCCCCCCTCCCTCCCAGAGCCATTTATTATAAAACCGGATTATTAAAAAATTTGTTTTTCCTTTTCATAGCAGAAGAGTAGAAGAAATTACTGGAGATTCTTTTTTAACTTCTAACTCTTGTTTCGATCAAACGATAAGACTATCGAAAATAAAACTGACAAATCGTTTTGAAGCCGGGATTAAGATCAGGTTGTATGATGTATCACATATACCCCATGTGCCTGTAATAATTCAACACGCACCGCCCCGTAATCTTTCAACCGAAATATTCACGGCAATTAGATAGGCGGTGGCTTGAGGTCGGATGACAGAAAGCGATTGAGATAAAATTACCATGCACAGATCACTCCCAGACCTAAGATCGAATTTACAGTTATCGTGGGAATAACGGGAAAGAAAGAAATATAAATGATCGTTCCTTCTGCGCAGTCGTTCTCTGATAACCAGAGTTCACATCTGTCGAATCGATATCCGTGCGCCGGGTGCTCCTGACATTGACACTTTCTTAGACCCGATTAACGCCGATTTTTCTCGAAACGTACATTTTAATCAATCGCGCTAATCGCGCTTTTTATGTGGCGCGAACGTAATTAGTACGTCTCTCCTAACTGACGGCGTCGAAGGTTGAGCTAGACCGATAGTGTTCGTTCTCATGCTTAGAACATACACTATGAATAGCACTAAACGATTTTTAAGTGTGAGCGGCATGAAAAATGTAAAATTAAAGTGATGTACGTGTGTGTGTAATGTACCTCCAACAGCGTCAATTTAGATCGAGTTAATGACCGTGACACACGACGAATGAATCTTATGAAAAGAACGAATTGGCTGCTGCACGGAAATGCGTAATATACAAAAAGCAGAAGTCAATTAGCACCTATTCTGTTAATGTGATTGATTTTTTTAAATATCTTCCTAGCGGTGTTGAATCGTGGCGGCGCCGAGCATATGCTTATTTTGCAATTATCATGTTACTGCGTCTTTCAGTCTTTTTTTTCCACTCACATGATAATGCATAATACGGTCTAATGACTAAGCTTTCCATGATACGCATATATTTATGTATGAGATTGATTTCAGAATTCATAGATGCAAAAGCAACGCCGCCGATGGACTTTTTATCCGTCGTTGCGATCTCCCTCATCGTGGATATTGCATCTTATTCCAAGTATACGCGAATTAATTTTTATTAGCAAATCGTAAAATATCCTCTTTGACGGAATAATAGATGCTTTTATCTCGTTTCATTCTTAAACATGATGCATTATCGAATTTGTTCCGTCTAGAATTGACAGAGAATTTTCTATAAATAATGGCAAACGTGATGCCTCATCTCTAGCTACGCTGCCAGGAAAATACGAATTTAGTTTGCCAGCCGGTATAGGAATATATTCATGGAAACTATTTCTAGGATCTATAAATCCAAAAAAAAAATGCAACGGATTCCTTTCACGATCAGAATTCCCCTTATCGTCTGCGGCGCGCGTTCATTGACAAAGTCACGAAGCGACATCGCGCACGGAATATCGCATCGAATTCGATGAATATCGCGGAAACTCAGGCTAACCAGGAAGAATACTGGCGTCTCTTTAACATGGTATTACGGCGAGTGACTTCGACTCGACTAATTTATAGAAAGATTTATTTTCTACGAAAGTAATATTATTTTAATTTTTCTTAAAGAAATTTGCATAAACCAGTTAGATGAAGATTACATAAAAATTAAACGAGAAATAATCATGTTTATAATTCGTAAATTTTGTTCGAATAGAATTTTAATTCTTAGAAATATTAATCATTTATCAATATACATATGTTTATACGAGCAATATGCGAAAAAGGCATGCAATACAATGTTGTCAAAGAGAAAGAGTGATGATCCTTAAGAGGTGAGTCACTTCACCCGAGTCGTTCTCGAGAGATAAATATGAATTAAACATCTCTATTCAAATATATATTCGTTAATCGACGATACTTATGCGCTGAAGAGCGTGGACCTTCGTCGAAATAGCCGAAAGAGGTATATAATACGTATATCCATGCCCGAAGCAATATAAACGGCCTTGAGTCGTTCATTATTGTCGAGGTCGCAAATTAATATAGAATTTGCTATCATTCGCCTAACGCAGCATTGGTCTTCGGTATTTGTACTTGTGTGGAGAAGTATATTTGTACAGAGGAAACGGAAGGATGGCAAACAACTCGCGAAGTGAAATCGTAAAGCACCACTACTTATCTGTCTACAGATTTCATCTAGTTTTACATTAATTTATATA
The DNA here is from genome assembly GCF_030848795.1 of Temnothorax nylanderi. NCBI lineage: Eukaryota > Metazoa > Arthropoda > Insecta > Hymenoptera > Formicidae > Temnothorax > Temnothorax nylanderi. The sequence goes on along the minus strand of NW_027249152.1, from coordinate 115,471 downwards.
TGTACGTAATTTACAAGCGTAGATAACGATGAAATATATGTGCGCACCAAAGAATATGAATTCACGGTACGTCTTATCTAGCTATAATGAAATTTCTTATCAAGGAAATTCATAGCTACGCGAAATATCACCCGAGGAATCATTTCATGAATCGCGTGTTGCAAATTATTCTAACAAACACAGTTCTACAGTACGGCGTAATTTAACCACGGACAATCTCTGCACCGTGTACCCTATCATGTGCGCTGTTGCCTTCGATCCAAGTGGACTCCAAGGCCTGTTATTCGATCTGACCCTAATAGATACTCTCGTCCCTCCGAAAGATAAAACCTTTTGTCAGTACTCGTTGCGTCGAGAGGCACTTTTAAAGAAGTCAGACTTGGGGGTGATTGTAAAACGACACGCTCGTTCCGAGGGCCCGCGACCGTTAAGCAGTGGAATATTCCCAGGACCACCAGATGCAGTGAAAATTTTCCACCGCGCTGTGAAGAATCTCTCAAAAGCGGAGTAGTATTTGACAGATAAGTACATGATATATGAAACTACTCTGGTACTTCAGGAAGCAATAATTTATCCTCTTAGCGTTGCTCGAAGGGGCGTAGTCGTTAACTAATTCCCATTTTTTCTCACCTATATTTCTCCTTCTCTAAATATTTTCTCAAGATTAATTATAAAAGTTGTTCGTCCAAGCTTAACGCATTTTATCTCCCATCTGAGATTATTAGCCGAAACAGATTCAATATTCTTTTTCCATATCTTGTTTTTCATCACTTCCTTCATTTTCTTCTTCAGGAAAGCGACATACGCGGCGCGATGGATCGATTGGTCTCACTCATTACCTACGTCATTGAGACGACGTGACCCTGAATGCAAACACGCCAGCCAAGTTCGCGGTCATTTCACATTTCGTGATCGCGCAAAGGAATGACGTGTATTACGACATCGTCGGCGCTCGTCAAATGCAAATCATATGTCCTCACCGGGCGACGAAGCGAACGGTCTTGTCGAGGTGGACCAGACGAATCGAGTGAAACGCTCGGTTAAATAAAAGCGATAGGGATCGATTTTCGCGCACGCTTACGACGAGATGCGGGCGCACGTATTATAATTCACATATGAACGCGCCAGTTGATGAAGTATGAATGAGAATATCGAGGACTCATATCGTCGTGCACTCGTAATTCGTCTCACGTGTGGTGCACGTCAAGATCATCTCGTGTTTCTCCACCGTTCCATCTGCCATCTCTATTTTTTCTCACATCTTTTTTGTCGCGAGGAAAAGTATTTGGGTTTCTTTAAGTCCGTTTCTTAACGAATTTTAGATTTAAATTATGGATTTACTTCAACTAAGAAAATTTTATCTCTCTTTCTCTGTGTGTCACAGATAAAACTGTATAATATGCAGACAATTATTGAACCGAAAATTTAATGCACACCAATGAGGCAATTGGAATTTAATCCACTCTTGAGCTCTTATTAGTCTCTTTCAATTCACAAGAACAATATCGTGCAAGAATAGTTTACCTCTCGCGACTTTTTCCGATTTTTCCTACGTGACAAAATTTATCATGACAAAATTAGTAATGTGTGTAAATTGATTTTCATCGACCGGTTTCACTAAACTCGCACACTATATAACGAGAGCATTCCGTAGTCGATAACAGGCCGCGCCGTGCCGGGCACGGGTTTGTATCGAGATGCATAATAGACGATGCCTTCCCCCGCGTTCGACGAAACCTGTCTTCCTCTCCCATCGCGGCGGACTGAAGGTGAATCTCTGCACGATTCGCTCCGGATCGTCTTGAACGAATCGTCGTAAGTGAAATTTCTAAATTACAATTGATTCTTCATAGATCCGTTTGATCGTATAAATATGTATATAACCGGCTTATAAAATTATTTTTTCGAGTAATCATTTTGAAGAAAATTTGCGAAACCGCCTTCAGACACGCTTATCTCGGCTCAACATTGTATACGCAATTGAATATCATCAAATAGCAAAACCTGTTATTAGCGTATTTATCCCAGGAGCGCCAGTAAACACGTTCGAAACTCGATTGGAGTTCATTAAGGTGAACGTGCTGCCTCGCGAGAATGGACATCGTGATCTAGTGTGTATGAGACCTTACAGCACGCGGATTGTATGCAACGTATGCACCTGTGTCAGCATGCAAATGTACTACTCACGGGGGACCGGTTCGTAAAGGTCGAGCATTATACCGAGGTCGTTTTCTCCGCGACTGAAGATCGATGATAACTAGCCTGTTTGATTCGCATGGCCTATACGCGATGACAATCAATGGGTTATTACATTAGGCATAATTATTAAAATATGTTTACACGAGCCACAATTGGCACTATTAAAAGTTATATTTGTCTAATTTCCATCGCGTCAATCGTTAGTGACGAATTTCTTTATCGAAATCAAAACACTGACTTATTGCAGAAATTAGAAATGCAATTAGAACTGCGGGACAATATGTGGATTTATTGAAGGCGAGATTTATTATAAGAACTGACAGCAACTAACTTAGATTATTAAGATAGAATATATGTAATGATTATGCAAAACTTTATTCATGCAACGATTTTTTTTATTGCTACTCTGGGTAGAGGAAATAAGAAACGAACACACGAAGAGACTGGTACGACGTAATTCATATCTTCGACATATCGTTATTTTTATTGTAGAAATAAGAATTTACTACGTTGTTTTAAGTATTCGAATATTATCGGAATCATGAGTATCTTGAGTTCTGAGAAACATAAATTATGCATGATTGATTGCAAATCGCTGCAATTAACAGAATGTACAGAGAATTTAAAAACTATCGCGTTTAATCTCAACTACGGGATCTTGCAAGACTGCATTTTGCAAATTATTGGAATTAAATTATTCTTACCGTTTAAACGAGCCGAATAAAAAAAGATTACTGCAAAAAGGTCACGAGACCCGATTTTTGAGAGAACAATTTGAGATAAAGGAAGAATCGTCGTGATAAAGATGACAAGGCGAACTTTCGTGGATCTTGGCGTGCAGTTGCACAAACGGGAGATGCATTGCTGCGCGCGAACGTCGCGAAGCGCGCAGGAGTGCAACTTCGGGGGGACGGAAAGGTGATCGAAGCCAAGGAGGAGAATGAGGAGGAGGAGGAGGAGAACGGGGCAGGAACGAGGGAAGGTGAGAAAAAGTCGCGGACGTTAAACCGCCCGCTCGCTCTCGGCCTTAGGGTAAAAAGATATGACAGAAGAGGCAGGAGAATAGGAGAGAGAGAGAGAGAGAGAAACAGAGGTGAGGCGAGTAGGATGAGCCGCGGAATGGAGGAGGACAGTCGGAAAGGAGGATGGGGCGAGATGAGGATGTACGGGGGTAGAGTGACGAGGGAGCCGAGGGAGACGCGGCGAGACGAGAGATGGCAGGCGCGAAGAGGGAATCGGAGAAAGAAGAAGCCGTCGCGCTGGGCCTGTTCTACCGAGGTCGCACGTACGTCCGTATAATACTCGTAATACATGTAATACGGATAATACCTGTAATACCTGTGTAACGCATTATACACCAGCGCGCCAGCGACCGGCTGGCTCTCCCGCGGCAGCAGGCGACGACGACCGGTCGTATCTTCGCGTCCTTGCGATTCCGCCGCGACTTTCCAAGGGATCCCTGGGTGCCATGCCGCGCGGCAGGTGATTAGGATTGATCGGATGGAATGAAACGCCGTTGACGAAAGTACGTGTATTTTCGCTTTTGCGCCGGCGTCGAGGGAAACGGGATAGAAAGGAAGAATAGAAAGAAAGTAATCTTTTTTAATTTTTGAAGAAAATAGGTATTATTTTAAGATAGCTCTGGAACGACGAGAAGTTTTGTCGGACAATGTTACGGGAAATTATGAAGAAACGATCTTAAAAATAAGTTGAAAGTACGCGTCGGACGCGTACCTAAATTAAATTACTCGAATCATCCTTGGCGTGGATTTTTTAAAAACAATCAATGCCGTGAAGATGAAATCACGCGATGGTCATGGAGAGATAAGAAAAAATGTCGAAGGATGACAATGACGCTACTGAGAAATCGTTTTGTACGCATCGTACGTGCGTTGTCGGTGCATGCAAGTACCTGCCTGAAAATAATTATCAGTGATCGATGGACGAGGTGAAGGTTACTTTTACTGTATGAAAGTCTCTCCGAGAGTTCACAGTTGTCCTTCCAAAACAAGGAAAATTGCAGCGAGTTGCACACCACGCAGGAATCATTGGATGATAGGAATCATAATTTTCTTTTTAATGATATTCTAAGCCGCTTCATTAGTTATCGAAATAAATTTCGCTGCGCTGCGAGATCTACTAATTCTACCGCGCCTCTTTAAATCACGATCGGATCGGATAACATAGCTTACGTGTAGCCGCATCGAGAGGACTGCATAGCGATGTGAATGGAGACGCAGGGGAGTAGATAAAGAAAAATGGAGGAGAGAGAGAGAGAGAGAGAAAGAGAAGAAAGTGCGGGGGAGAAGGGAGGCCGATAAAAGGGAAGGGAGACGAAGGGCGGAGGGATGGGATCGAGTCGACGAGCGAGACATGAATATATCGTACGGCTAAGGCTAAGTTAGGATGAGGATAGCGGCGATTATCTTAACGATCCCCTGCAGCAAAACCTGAACGGCAACCCGTTTCGGCCCCGTCCGTCGTCTCGGCCCTAGTATAGTATATACCGGCTGTTGCTGTTGCTGCCGCTTGTGGCTCCTGCAACGATGTTGTTGCTGCTGCAAAAGGAGCATGACGGAGTCGTCCAGCGAAGGGAGAGGAAAGGATAGAAGAGCCAGCTGAAAATAGCTTACTGCAGTCGCAGGAGCTTCGCGAGACCAGAGGCGAGTTCAGAGATCCTTCGTCTCTCATCGCCGCTCCCGCGGTCTTCCTCTTCCCCTCTTTCCTTTCAACGTGAGCGACTTTAGGCGAGATCGTCACTTGTGAACGCACGATCTATTTGTCGTACGAACGCTTCCGCTATTTAATGTTTGAAACTGAAGCTCTTACGTTTGAAACTGAAATTCGTTATGGCTAATCCGTGAGGCTAATAGTGCCATTCCTTCTATATCTAGTTTGAATTGTTTGCTAAACAATTCAAACTTATCCAGATCTTCGGATTTTCATAATCTCAACTTCGTATTTTTATCAGCTTCTATCATTATACCCTTTAGACATTAAAATCTAAAATTTTCAATCCTTAATATGTCGCACGATAATATATATTTAAAAATAAATATTTCTTCATTATATTTCGAGTTTCACCGATCATGAAGGCATGAGAACGGAATAAAGGCGATCCCGGAGATATCGGCTGACACATGCCAGCTTCATCGCGAAAAGATAGACGAGGGACGAATGAAAAAAAAAGAAGGACAACGCGGGACAATCGCGCGATGCGATGTACGCTTAAAATGAAAGAACAATTACACCGTGCTTGGCGCACGGAGAGGATGAGAAGAGACGGACCTTGGGCTCTTTGCGAGATAATCATAACATTACACGACGATCCGCGCCATAATGCCGTATAATGTCTGCGGCATGATGTACATTACGAGATCATTTACCGAGAGTCTGTCGCTAAAAGTGGGACCACCACCGCCGCCGAGGATTGACTCTCATATCGCTTCCTCTCGCCTCGGTCGATTCGCAAAATTAGAAACTCGCAGCTATTCCTGGATAATAGGCTCGCGTGTACGTCCGCCGCGCGAAGAAGAAGAAAAAAAGGAGCTTCGACCGTCGCTCGCTCGATTTGTGGGTCAGGGAGGTACGAGAGGAGGCGAGAAGGAGGAAGAGAAGGCGGCAAAAGGAAGAGCCTCGCCGCCATCGACAGGACGTTGTCACCTGGATTACCGCGCGTCGTTATTATTTCATAATCAACGGAAAATCTGCGCTACATCGGCAGATCTTCCGTCGCAAAGATATTTCAACATGCCATTAAATTGTTTGATAGGGGAATAATATTCTCAAAAATTTATTAAGTGAAAAACTTTTCAGTTCAGATCCGTACTGTGTATAATTTTCGCTGTCTTGATTATTATCGTTATCTAGCGATGTCCATATCTCCAAAATTAATTGCAAATGTAGCTAATAATTAATATCACGTGCTGTACCAATACCGCAGAAATCGCTTCTTTAATTTTTTTGTCGAAGCAAAAGAATGCAAGGAGAAACCCACACGGTTTTTAATTACGATAATCGATTACGAAACTCTGGACGAAACGAAGAATCAAATTAAATTCCGACATTGCGGTCAGCGGTCTGGACGGGAGGAGCCGCTAATTGTACCATTAATTAACGAAAAAGCAGGCAGTGACGACAGGCATTCGGCGGGCCAGCTGCAATATTATGGTCCACCTCCTTGTGCCATCGCCACGAAAACCGGATTCGGTTTGGGATAAAATTAGGAGTCAAGTAGTCAAGGTCGGTCGGACCTGCCCAAAAGTTAACTTGCCCTCGCTTCTTCTTCTTCTTCTCCTTCATCTTCTCCTTCTTCTCTTTCTTCATCTTTCTCCGGATTTTTTCTTACGTAGAACGACCTGAATCTTCTGTTGCTATAGCAACAACTCATTCGCGTTGTGTCATTTTATGAAATTCCATAGCAATATTATGTAGAATAGAAGAGGTGTTTAAATAATCGCTTTTAACGGCGACTCCTGCTCAACCTCCGCTTCCCATCCACTCTCCTGAAGAGAAGAGAGATATCGAAGAAACGTATGGGGTTTACTTCGCGTAAACAATGTAGTGCGTCTAAGGACCGCTCTTCGCGAGACCACTCTTGCAGTTGCACAAGAGAGCCCTCGGAGACACCGAGATACGAGAGCACCTTTTTAGATTTTTCATTTCCCAGCGAAGGAAGCTACGAGCTTGCAGAAGTGTGCGTTATATACTGCTCGAGCAAACAGAACGCAATAGAGAAGTTATCGGTACGGCAACCGTGTCTTTCAAGCTTTGACGTCTTCGCATTTGCATACTTTGCATTTTCATCTTCTCGCGAAAGGGAAGAGGATCAACTTCGCAACAGTACCGCGCGATTTTCCTCGTGAATAAACAAAGGGAGCAAGCTCGCGACGCAAGATCATCGGTCAGCGCGATGAATAGCGATTTGACGAAAGCCAGGGCTCCTCGCGGGGCGTTGCACGCGCGAAGGACGCGCGGATTCAATGATGCCTCGCTCTTGACGATCGGCATATCCAGTATCGGCCGATCGACAGTGATTCACCCGCGATTAAACAAGAATCGCCGGTCGTTAATCGAACGTGCATGATTGCCAAAGGTGAATGGAGACGCGTACACGGTTCTCACTTCGCGGCTTGTAACGAGAATTGACGTAAACAAGATGTTGCACATGTAGTCTAAAATAAGTCATTCAGACGTGCATGTTAAATGTCAATCAACGGTGATTGTAAAAGGGAATTTTCCAATCAGTTATCTATCGAGAATTATTCTCACGCGAAACTCTTATAACGAAGAATTTATAATATAAGAAAGGAATAAGGTTAATTAATGCTTCAGGAAAATAACAGTAAATGTAGGACAAAATAACCAATCGATATATACACTGAGGTTTTTAAAATCGTTGCATGTATTAAGGATTTAATATAGGAATATCAGTATTAATTCGTATTGCGTGTTCGTTTACGAGCATGATAGGATGAAGTGTTGATATTACAATATTATGATAAGTAGTTGTTACAGATCATGGCTCAGTAATACAGATTGTAGTATAACAGCGTCCTCGACGTGTCTCGTGTCAAGATATTGCGAAATTTATTGGCGGCTTGTGATTCATCATCGACAAGATGATTACTTAATAAGTTGATTAGCGACTGTTACGTCGTGTACGTAACTGGATCGATTGAGGAAAATTTTCTTGCGGTCGCGAGGCAATCGTAAAAGATCGCTCGCAAATTTTACATTCAAGAAAGAAAAACATTGTGGGAGAATATAAAATGAAAAAACAATGCGGAACAGACCGTTGGGTGTAATGAAAATCAAGCTCGCGGCATCTGGCAAAATCGTTACTTTCGCGGAATATCGCAGGCTGTGGCTCCCGTAATATATGGCAATAAAATTCCGACTTTATGCGGCGGCGCGGCGCAGCGGTGTCCTCGAGCATGTGCTGGACCGTGAAAAATCGCGTCTGTGCCAATCGGAATTGTGCACCGGGGACGAACAAGCAACCGGGATGAAAGGGCAAAGTAGTGTGGTGAATCAATTTAACGGAAATTTCGCGTGCTCCGAGTTTCAGGCTTTCGTGCCAGTATGATGAATTTCTGCGCGGAAAGTCGCGAAGTTTTTTTTGGAATATATCAAGAAATTTTTGCTTATTAGTTTTAATATGAAAAATACATATAATATATAGCGTTATTGCCCTATTACGTTTGTAATTAGACTTCTGCATAATTTTCTCAATGTTCTTTTCTTATTTGTTTCCGAAAAATATAAAATATAGATAATATCTCTCTAAAAAAGTTAATATATGTATTTAACGTATAGTAGCAATTGATAATTTTTCTTATTATATACGTATCCAATATAATTTACCTTTTTATATTTTTGATTTATAAATTAAAATTGATTATGCGGAATTATATGCCGTAGGCTTCAATTATTCGCGCGGAAAGCTTTGATAATCTCATAGGATTCTATCTATTCTTCCTTATATACCTGATATCCTTGTCCCAAATCAATAATTTAAATAGAATATCGTTTTCAACCTCGTGTCTCGTAAGAATCATCTTTGTCGTCATCATTTTCGTCCTTCGGATATGCTTGCGTAAGGGATACGCTTTCCGGAATTAATACACAAAATTTACCAGCCTCTACGTGACACGCGGAGCGGACGTCATTCGCAATTAGTGCCCGTTAAAGAGACAAGGCGAAGGAACGGCGCCTAGTACGCCATAAAAACTAATGTAAAAACATGTACGTGTGTATTTTTTCTCGGAGAACCGCGATTACGCTATAATCATCGGCATTGCAGTAATTACACCACACACAACGAATCATACCGGGACTACCAACATGTATCTACTGTCGCGAGCTTCTCTTTTTGCAATCTCGTAACCGAATAAGATTAGAATATTTCGAAGAAGAATATTTTATTTCCTTTCGTGTTTATTTCTTGTGTTATAAAATTTCTTTGCTTAGTTTATAAAAAAATAAGCAAAATAATATATTAATAGAAAATAATTCCGCATAAAATATTCTGACTTACGTATAGAACTGATCTTTTTTTAGTAAACATTTAAAATAGAAGCACTATACATATAAATGCAAGTGCTTAAATGTGTATTAAATGAAGAATCCGTTTCTCGCAAAACTTAATAAACGCATATTATTCTAACGGTATATAACGGTTGGAAATCGCTGGTTGTAAAGCAGCCGCTGTCTAAGTCTAACAACTGCGAGAATCCAGGAAGAGAGCACGGTGCTACAAAACGATACATCAAGAAGAGCGCAGATAATATTGAAGAATGTGTTTTACGCGTTTAATTTTATAACCGGTCGAATTTTATTCTTGGCTAAATGGCGAAAATAGATAAACAAAATTTATAATTTCCAAGTAAATTGATAGTTAAAAATATTATTTTTATAAATGAGAGATATTAATTTGCTCTCGAGACGTTTAAGTTCTCGCGTGATTTAATTGAGAAACAAAATACTTTACTTTTTAACCGCTCTTTCTGCAAAAACAAAGAAAATGTATTTATTTTATAGCTTTCCTTTATTTATAAAGCATTAGAAACAATTTGCTAAAGTTTGGTAATGCGACAGAAATCGAAGTAATGAGTAGGCGAAGAGTAAGGTCATCGATCTCGACTTGGATAAGCTATAACGCACCATCAAGATTCGTGAATAATTCACGATTTTAATCGCATGTTAATTATTCACGAACGTATCGACCGCGAAAATCATTGAGTGAATAACGGGTCTTCCAGTTTGATATATTCGATAATACAGAATTATTTTAGAAATAGTGGAAAACTACCAACAACATTATCTTAATCAATGTCGAATATTATGTAAACGTTACGAGCTAAAAATAGAAGTAAGGAATACCGTGCATATTTTATCGTAGATTTCGGACAATAAGAATGTCATAAATATGCGAAAGGTGATTTAAATGGCCACGATAATTGTAGAAATCATATATGAGGTATCCCAACCGTAACCTCGAGTAAATTTAACAAGATTGAGCAAAGATTAAGCGCAAACAGTGCGGACTAAAGAATGGTAAAAAAATGATGATTATATCACGTCGAAGTTGTAAGGATCAATATGGATCTTGATAAATCATCTTCGGAGAAAGTTTTTATGAAATGAGTAAATTGAACACTAAATAAATATTCAATATAATAATTTTTTTTTTGGTATATTATTTTCTTAAATACGAATAAAAAATCTTCGCGCAATAAGATCAATTATAACTCAGTTTACATTCATAATGATGTATAATTGTTCCATATTAATCTGATTAGTTTAGTGTACTTAGAGCTTCTATTTTAATATTTTCTATAAAATCTATTTAATAGGCTTGATTTATATAAGTAATTATTTGTTATCACAAATATTACTCAATTTCATTAAAAGGGAAATGATCTAACAGTTAACATTAATAGATATAATCTCCGATAGAAAACTAAATTCGAATGACTCAAGTCTAATGATTCGTGGATCATTGGTTGAATCGATATTTCGGCGAAATAAACGGAAAATTTTCAATGGGAATTTATCGGATGTATACGAGACGGAACTACATATAAACAGACGGTTTACATAATAGTGTCCGTACATTCATACGCACTGGCGCGTGTATCACACGCGTATACGACTCATCGAGCGTTCCTCGATGAGTCACAGCGACGAAGATAAAACATTTTACCTGGTGGCGCACAGTTAATCGAATTTGCAACATATTCGCGACGCGTAAAATGATGCACGACCGTCCCGGCGTGACGCAAATCATAATAAATCCGCAACGAAAATTAATTCATACTTTATGAACAGCTAGCACGAGGAAGTCACGTTTATTTATCTCTTTGATTTAGTCAAGCAAATTAATGAGAACCTCTTGAATGAAAAACTCTAAACGCAGAAAATTTTAATTTCTTTTTTTCTCTTACATACAGTATAAAATGATTTTAGTTTGACAATTATATGTCAATAAATATTTCAAAAAATATTTTTTATTCTTGTTTCGATAGTTCCGATAGCGGAAATTAATAGAATTTCCGTATCCCTTTAGGGTCAAGAAAAAAATTAATCGCGCACTTTCAGCCATTTAGGCATGTCGAGCACGTGCGAGATTCATTTACTTTCATTGAGAGAAGCTTTGCTGCGAATGAGAGAAAAACATATACGTTAATACTGACGACACAAAATTTGCCGAGGGAGATCTGTCAGGTCAAGTTAAGAAGAAGAAGAAGTTATGTCGCCGATAATTTCACATTTAGTAGTCGGAAAGACTATTAAATGCAGCAACAGGTTAAATCACTTAATAAAATCTGAATCCTGTATTCCATCCTAAATCGAGAGATTCTGAAGTAGCGAAGTAATATGCTCATAGAAAAATAGCAGCGCTTTTAAAACAGAGCATAACATGTTTGCAAGAAAAGCTTTGTGCATTCCATTTAACAATTTTCTCGATTGCAAATCTATGATAAAAATCTTTGCGCTTTTTGAATCAGTTATTCATTGCGAATTGAAAGATAAATGTCGATTGAGACTCTTTTAAATGTATTCAAGGTTGTCCCATACAGCCTGTGTAGCTTTGCCATTGTACTTCCGCTTGATATATTGAGTGATCCCAAATGAATGCTTTTAAAACACAAACGCGACACGTCATGCCGGCATACGACATGTGCAGGTGCGTCCACAGTGACCAGTGGTAAGTAAGGATAGAAATCGCATGTATAGAAAATGCAATAATTTTTCAAAAAGTACTCCGTGAGCGTTGAATTGTTGCGTGAAAAAAAAACTGATAAAGAAATATTTCAAGATTCGTGGTTACACTCAATGATGATTCAATACAAGGTATGATAATCGCTATTCTAAGTTGTTAGAAGCTTCGTAACTAGTATCTCTAATCAGTAGTTTCAATCGTGACTAGAAAATGGCATGAAGATTCCTTTCGAAAAGTCGTAACATACATTTTCAATTTTTTCGTACTCTACTATTTCTATATAATCGTTTGATATAGTAAATGGCTTGAATGTCCGAGATAATCAAGGAACGTTACGCCAAATAATTAATTCTATGTAAATTAGCATAATATACAGTGGCTACGAAGTAATAATAGGAAGTTTCAGTCAGTCTATTGCGAAATTCCTGCTGAACATTCGCAATTAAAGGGTACACTCGCTCAAGGCGTGATCCCAATGGGTCAGCAACACGAGCCACATTACGAATCTGTTCCCGAAGATCTCCTCGACGAACCGAGCATGAGGTACCGGGTGTAGACATCGTGGTCCGGAACAGAAAGGAGCGAAGAAATCGGCGAGCAAGCCAAGATCAAGCAGAAGCGAGCAAGAGCGAGAAAGAAAGAAAGAGAGAGAGAGAGAGAGGCAGAAATGCGAGAAGCGGTGTAGGAGGAAGAAAAAGAGAGGAGGAGGTGCAGAACAAGGAGGGAGATAAGGTAGGTAGAGTCCAAGAAGGGCGGCGAAGAGAAGAGAAGACTAAAAGAGAGGCCCCTCCCGGTGGCTCGATCGGCGAGGAGGGTCGGGGCCCCCTTGCATGATCCTGGCCGTCAGCACGGGTGGGTAAATGGGTATATAAGCGGGGCCCCGGCGATTCCATCTCGACACACGACCCAACCTTCATCCCGATCGCCAACGGTCCTTTGCAATCGAGCGTAATCGCACGCGCGCGAATAAAAGAAAGGGAAGACAGGGAAAGAGAGACAGGGACAAGAACCTCCCCCGCGTTCTTTCGTTCTCCGATCGATCGCGCCCGATCTTAGTTCGCGCGAACCGGTGAGAGCCGATCTGCGAGGTAGAAGCAAGAGAAGCCGAAGAGGACATCACTGTGCCCGACGTCGACTCGACCAAGAGTTCCACGTTTACGGAGGAGAGAAAAAGACGTGAGTACACAGTTTCGCTTTACAAAGTTTTGTCACCCTTCGAATTCCGTCTCGCGGCGAAAACTTACCCGACTCGACATTTCGATCGATCGATCGATCAAAACACGGATTTCTTTGACGATCTTAGACATTAACATCGTGTGCGAATCCTTCCCTTCGCGAATACTCCCCTTCAGTAGTTGATAACGTAATTATTAAGTAAATCTCTTTTCACTCCTGATATGTAATCGATTTATTATTATCTTTTAAATCCTATACGAAGCAAATCTCCCTCCGTAGCTCAGCTCCGAAACGAATTACGTGACAGATTCTACTGAGCGTTGATAATCGAAACCGGTCGATGAAATCTTGAGTCGCAGTGACATATGCGGTCGACAGACGCGGTTGGTTGAACTCGGCATGATTATTAACCTCGCGTTTGTGCGCAGGAGACTTTTCTCAAAGCTCGCAGCTAGCTGCATTTTCTTTCGCAATACGCGTAGGACTCGGTGCCGAGTCGCGGCTTCGCAGCGACGGCGACAGATAGTTTTGAAAGTGGAGCGCGATAATGCTATTGTTCGCCATCCGCGCTTGTATCCGTTCGTTCAATTAGTCGGGGCGCGGCAAAAGCGGATTTTCGAAACAGCGAACGACGGTAAATGCCACAATAAACGCCCTCCCCTTAGTTATAAAAAAAATTGCAATTCGCTCACAATTAAGCTGTCATTGACTAAAAAATCATATAAAAGTCTCTCTTTTTTTATTTTAAGTTTAATCCCGATAAGAGGGAAATTACAGAAACCAAAAAGAATCAAAATAAAAAGTAAAAATCTTACATTAATTGCTATTAAATATATTGTATTATCTTCATATTATGTTCCTTATAATAACCATTAGTTTCCAATATTCCATATTCGAACATATCTAACGTATGAGCAAGTTTGTTTCTGATTTATTTTGTATCAACTCTTGCGACATGCGCATACACGTATAAGAGTGTCTTTTTATTTTAAGTTAGAAATGCATTGTAATTACACATATACATTATCTAAATTTCATTACAAATATCTCGCTGGATGTGCGTCGCAGCTAAAAGGTTAATAAAGAGAAATTAAGAGGTCAAAGTAAGGAAACGCGAGTGGCTCGCGTGCAGGCCACGCTCTGCCGTCGTTATAAACATAATTTGTAGATTTCTCAAGGAGCAACCGCGCGCGTTTGCGTAATTTCGCGTCCCCCTTCCGCGGCGCGCTCCTGTCCGATCCCTAATTAGCCGGCCTAATCTGTCAATCTGCGAATTACCTGCGCCGCGACGTCGACTCGAGGTCGCCAACCGGCGCGGCGACCGTCTTCCCCCGGCAACTGCGCAATCGACGAACGTCGAACGTGTACCGAATCTTTATTCGGAATCAACAGAATCCTCAACGCGCCGGGACGAAGCAGATTCACACGAGCTTGAATCAGATAGAAACAGATTTCGTGACTCTCGTTTACGCGAGCAAAAGTCGCGCGATTGCAAATTGAACGGAGGAGTTTCGCGGCTTCAGATTATACGAGCGGACGCCGCTCTTTCAACACGCCGCAATCAGGGGAGACCGCGAAGCTGAAAGGCTAGGAGAAAGAAAGAGAAAGAGAGAAAGAGAGAGAGAGAAGAGCAAAGGGCTATAATCATTGACGGTGGAGCACTTGATGGCGCGCGCGCGCGACACTTCTTTGTAAGTGTGGTACCATTACACTTCTGATGATCTTGATGAGGTAATCGGCGTCCATCATCTTTCACAGGCATTTCCTGCGTCTATCGACCTGGCCGCCGAGCACTTATCTGTATTCGCGGCGCGATCAACGCGCGTCATCCTCCTCGTCGAAATTTCCATCGCTTCCTTCTCTGCCTTTTTCTTCGCTTTTCTATTTTTCCCCGCCTTCCGAGCATTGCATGGAGAACGGAAGATTACATCGACAGCGAGAGATCGACAAACACGCGTCCGTCGTTCGTTCTCGCGTAACCGCCGTGTAAGGAAATAATTAACGAACACGTCCGTGCGATGTACGGACAATAAGTCGACGGCTATGGTACTTGAATGTACTCGCAATTAAGTTTATTGCGACTACGCGCCGCCGCCGTGCATCCGGTGCAATTATATCCGCCATGGACTTAATTCCATGCAAATATTTGGAGACTTAAAACTTCAGCTGCCCGCGTCATAAGAATCTCACAGATTCTTTATAATTTATCTATCGAAACGCGAGGCGACTCTCGGTTACGGTAATTATCATAGAGATCAGAATCAGCTTACGCAATTGTATAAAAAGAGGTTCTTGTTTGCGATACGAACAACTCCCGTTCTCACGCGCAACGCGATTCTCGACAAAAGTGAGGGGGGGAGCTTGATTTCTGTCACTTTCTATCGCGGCACAACGCGGTTTCGGCTGTACTGCCGATATTACGACGAAAACACAGTCGGTTTCGGCAAGAACGTAATAGTTGCAACCGTTCACCGACTGCAATTGCATTGCCAAACGCGAACCCCCCTCGATCTCGCCATAAAAACTGGAACCCTTTGCCGCCTCCCGCCTCGTTCACTATTCTCCGCAACTACGCCTCGTTGTTTCCGTCTTTGTCGCCACTTCTCGCCATCCCTCTCGACTCTCGGTGCATTCCGGTTTCCACGACGAGCGCAGCCCCCGCTCTCGAGAAGCGATTTGAATCGTTATTCCGTGCGCGACTTGAGAATAATTTTATGCCTCGCGACTTTTCAAGTTATAGTTAATTAAATGCAGAATTATAATACTTCTTCTACGACTCGCGTATTTTCAATTCGCATATCATCGAGAACTTGTTCCAAGATTATCATAATTTCATAATTTTTAATCGACACTAGGAGGCTCGTAATTGGACGTAAAATTAAAGTTGAGCGTGATTTTTTTACAATAACTTTTTCATCATTGAGTTCATTGATGAATTGCTTAATTGACGATAACAACGCACAAGGCAGGCCAGACTGGAAAAGCGTTTATCGCAGTGACTGCGCTTAACTCGAGCGTTAATGCACGCCGATCCGGCCGCACCAACTCGATGACGCGTAAATACCGCGTCGTTTGTCTCCGGTTTCACGTACGCCTACTCGCGAACGCAGAATGGTCTCGTGTTTCGCTCGCGGTAATGTATTTTGCGACGCAAAGATCACAAAGTAAAATTTACGATGTAAATTTATTATCTATATGCTTCACACGACAAAAAAGCGCGAACGTTCCAATCTATAAATCTAAAATCTGATATTGGAAATAAATCTACGCGCTTTGCCCTTTATGAACGCAGATCCAATATCCGTTAAAGTAGAAATCTGCTCAAAATTAAAAGGGTTAATCTGAACTAAATTTCTATCCGTCCTTAACGCTTCATTCATCCCGCGTACAATGAAAACTCGTGTGAGACGTTACAACGTATTCTTCTCTGCGTTTTACGGAGAGAAGAATTGAACGTAAACGTGAGCGCGTAACGAGCGTGAGGGGCACGCATCCTGTCATTAGTTCCATAACGTTCACCTTATTCGATGCATTCGGTTCAATGTCACCCGTCCCTCTCCTTCCTGCCGATTCTCTCGCGGCAGCCCTGATGTGATCCACCCAGCGCGACGTTACCGTTTCTCCCCCCGAAGCCCTCTCCGGCTCTCCTCCCCCTCATTAAAAATCATAGCTGTTGTCCTTTCGTCTCGCGATCTACAACCGGGTCCATTCATATGTACGTCTCGGCCATTCATGCCGAGCTGTCACGACGATAGCCTGCCCTCACGTCCAATCGCCTAACTAGAAGATTGCGCGTCTCAATGTCTTCTCGGTGTAGATCCGAGCGAGTTTTGTTAGATATAAAAGGATAATAATTATAACATTCATGAGAGAGATCATGTTTAATCTCAATTGTAATACATATATTAAATTGCCTAACGCTATAATCAGCAATAATTTTCATAATAGTCACAGAGTTAATTAAGAAAGTAAAATCTTAAGATTTCGTGATTGTTGCAATCACAAAGGGATAATTATCGCGCGATAATTATATTTGCGAATATTTCAAGCCACCCCGTAAATAATTTTCCTGCCATTCCCGACGATTTAATTAAGATTAATTAAGATTAATGTAATGTTTTGGCAACAAGCGTGTCTAATATCGAGCGTCCTTTTGCAGATATCAAAATGCTAAAATTCGCTGTGGTAACGATGGTATGCCTCTTGGGGCTGAAGATGATCGCTGCGATGCCAGTGGCCGATCACCACGAGGGCCATGAGCCGCTACCGGTTGTACCTCTCGAGGAGAAGACTACGGTAGAGTCTCTGAAGGCGGCGGAGACGGCTTCGGGAGCCGTGCAGAGCAACGCACCCGCGGCACCTGTGGCGGCTAGCCAGTCAGCACAGCCAGCTGCCGAGCAACCCGCTGCGGTTGATGCGCCTGCTGTGAGGAGCAGCGACTCTAGCGAGGAAGCCCAGCCAGCCGAGCCGAAGAAGGACGAACCGCTGCAGCCGCAGCAGCCGAAACCGGCGTCCGAGGAAGCTCAAGCGCAGCCCAAGTCCTCCGAGGAACAACTCGAGGAGAAGGAAGAGCCGAAGGTATTGCCCACCGCCGAAGCCGAGAAGAAACAAGAACAAGAACCCCTCAAGGAAGCGGCATCCGAAACGAAGGAGTCCGTGCAGCCCGCGCCGCAGGAACAACCGGCCGAAGTTCTGGCCGAGAAGAAAGTAGGTTTCTCGTTATCCTGATTAAATCATTTTCTTTCATTTGACTCTTCTTTCGTACCATATATTCTTAAGTTAAACTCACTTCATTCTCTAATCTTGCATGTTTTTCAGGAGGAACAGGTAGCCGTCGAAGGCAAGAGCGCGGAAGCGGCCGAACCCGCGGCCGAGAAGCCCGTGGCCATCGAGAAGCGCGCTGACGATTCCGCCGAGAAGATCCCTAAGGAAGAGCCGAAAGAGGAGAAGAAACTAGAGGAGCCGGTAGCACAGCCAGCCCCGAAGAAGGAAGAGTCCGCGGAAATTCCTGCCGTTTCCGAGGAGAAAAAAGTTGAATTGAAGGCCGAACAAGTGAATCTGCCGAAAGAATCTGAGGTCGTTCACTCGCTCGCCCACGCCAAGGTCGAGGACAAGCCCGACCGCGTGACCCGCGACGCTGAAGAATCCGCCGTGCCCGCCCCCGCCGCCGCCGCCGCTGCCGCCGCAGCTGCAGCCCCCGCTGAAGCTCCCGCTGCTCAGGAACCGGCTCAGCCGCAGGAAAAATCTGCGTCTGTCGCCAAGGCCGAGCAGACCGTAGCGGAAGTAGCTGCGCCGGTGGAGGAGCCGAAACCCGCCGAGAAGAGCGAGAAGGTTGAGAAGAGCGAACAGCTGGAGACGGCACCCGCCGAGCAGCCGGCTGTCAAAGTCGAGGAGCCGATCAAGAGCGAGGAGAAGGTAGCTGTCGAAAAGGAGATTGAAAAAGAAGCAAAAAGTGCCGATTCTCCTGTCCAGCAAGCGGAGGCGGCCAAGGAGCAACAGCCCGTGCAGCCTCAGGAATCCAGCCAGATTAAGCGGGATACAGCGGAAGCTGAGCAGGTAGCCGAGCTGCCTCAGGCCAAGTCGGAACTTCCGGTCGCAGAAGAGCAGCAGGCCCAGAAACCACAGCAACCACAGCAGCCACTGCAATCACAGCAGCAGCAGCAGGAAGTCGCCAAAGTGAAGGAACGCTCTAATGACTCCTCCGAAGAAAAATCCGCCGACGACAGCAAGGAGAAGAAGAGCAGCGAAGAAGACAAGTCTTCCGAGGAGCAGAAGGACGCCAAGCCTAAGCTCGCGGGAGAATTGCTCCCGAAACCCGAGCAGTAAATCTCGGTGCGGGGAGGGTTTGATTGATGAGTAACTTCAGCAGCGCGGCAGCAACAGCAGCAGCAGCATCATCTCAAGAAGAAGAAGGAAGAAGAGGATTGCTCCTCTTAAGGATCGGGACGAGCTCAGGCATCGGCGTCTCTAGGTGCCACCGGGACGTGGGCATGAGTTCGTCGCGAAACAACAGGAGCGGAAGCGAGAGAGAAAGAATGTGTGTGTGTGTGTGTGTGTGTATATGTGCGCGTGCGTATGTTGTGAGAGAGCGAGAATGCGAATACGAGAATGCCAGAGTAGGCAGCACACTCTCAGCGACGAATCCGGAAAGTGTGAAAGTACCGCACAGGGTGAATGAGAGAGAGAGAGAGAGAAAGAGAAAAAATAAAGAGAGCGAGAGAAAGAGAGAGAGAGCGCGAAAGAGCGTCCCCATCGACCCCATCGATTTTTCTATAGGGTAGAGTTGTCCGTTCTTCGACAGCGCACTACGATCTCGGTAGCGCATCTCCGGGAGCGCGGGACGATCGCGTGTTACCGGATGCCGCGATACCGGGCGAACGACACCGCGTATCGATCGTATCTTCGATACGCGGCGATCGACGCCCGCGATCCGGCGTTCCGGCAGACGGCAGACGGAGAACACGCGGCGATCCATCACGGGGATGCGGCTCGGCTTCTAGCTCCGAGCGGCATTCCCGTTCGTCCCGGCGGACATCGCGATCTGTCCGCGGGGACGAACTCTGCCCTCCCCTCCGCCCGTTTAATATCTCTCATCCCCCTTTATGGAACCCCCCTGTGTCCCATCCGAGAATGACACACCACTACAACATCTGATAAACTCATCCCGATAAACTATGTAGTAAGTAGCTCGACTCTCTCTGTCTTCTTTTTAGAGATAACATGTGTCATTATTATTATTATTATTACGATTTAGTACCAGTACCACTATTATTATTAATATTATTATTTGTATTATTGCTATCATCATCGTTATAATAATAATTATTATTATTACTGTGAATCCCCCGTCGGTCTCGTGTTACTACCAACCGCCCATTTATAGATCGCTCGTGTTCGTTCACGAGTTGCGAGGTCGAGTTTCATCGTTTTCATGAACTTAACAACATATATAGAAGTGTAAAAGTATAGAATCCAGATTTTATATGGTAATAACCACGAGATTCTACTCGGTTCTTACATAAACGGAGATATTTTTCGAACGATACGTTGAAGCGAGAATAGACTTCCGAGATCCATGTCCCGTACGTAATTTTCTTCCAATACGTAATACCTTCCGATATATTCTCAATACATGTGTGAAATTTCAAACAAATCGCTCGTCTTTTCAAAGTCTAGATTAGTCATTGTGTAAGGCGCTTTCGAGTTGCAACGCGAAGCGCAATTTCGCTCGGCGAGCGTTACGATCGCACGAAGCAGTCGTCGAGTATCTGCAAGCCGTCCGGAAAACGGACGCGCTCGGTGAACGATACATTCGCGAAAAATTACGGTGCGGACACAAGAGGCACATCGCTGCGTGAAATCGCTCGCTGGTAAATCACGCGATATGCGGAGATTCGCGTTATGGCGTTAGATCGTCGTGATGAACCGCGATTTGTCAATCACAACTTCGCGCTTCAGCATCGCAGAAACAACGGGGATCAACGCCGTGGTTGTAATAAGTTAACGAGTGACTCACGAAGTAGCACTTAGCCGTTCTCGACAGCGTGCCTAGAGTACGTACGTACGTGCCGTGTCAGATACGATAATCGGGGGCTTCCGCCAGCTGATAAACATCTTCGCACTTCTCTAACACGAAATAACAAGGCACAACGAGCGCGCACCGGCAGCGAATTGAGTAAATGATAATACCCCCTTAATTTACGACCCTTAACCCTTTACCGTACCCACTTACCCCCACAAATCGTTTACGTTACGCAATAAGATCAAATAAAACGTGTCTCTCATTGCATTTCAGGATCGTAGATGTTTCGTCGAAAATTTCACTCTGCCAAGATAACGGGATTTTGCGATTTTTCTTATCAAATAACACATTTACAAAAAGAATTACAAAAGAATTATCAATTACATTTAGGCATAGGATTATTAATTATGGAAAATTTATCGATATTTGTAGGGAAATTTTGATCGATAGCATAGAAACGTCTGGTTTTTTTTCAAATAAATAAAAAAATAATTATAAACAAATGAAAATGCAATTAGAAGAGAAGATATGTGTATGTCGTATTTTATAATATCTTCAGAGATATATTATAGTTCATCGCGAACAATTTAAATATCTAGTTCCGAGCTGAAGAACTGTCCAGGGATTCTCATTATTAATTACGCATATTGATTTACGCATAAGATTATTAATTATGGAAAGCTTATAGATTTTTCTAGGTAAGTTTTAATTGATAAATTGATAATACAGAAACGTCTTTCTCTCGGATAAATAAAAAATTATTATATGCATATCGCAAATGAAGATGCAATTAGAAGGGAAGATATATGTACGCCGTATCTTATAATATCTTCGGAGATAGATTATCGTTCATCGCTCACAATTTAAGTATCTGGCTCCGACAATCAGTCTACCAAGGGTGCAATAAACTGCTACTAAGAGTCGATTCATGGATTTACGGCGTCATAGCCGATACCTTTCTATTCTCGCGCAAATGCAACTCCATAGCCAATCGGTTACCCACGGAGAATGCACTTGCATAAGAGCCCTCATCGGTCGCGCAATTGTTCGCGAATGTCGCATCGGCGAGCCGACATTTCCCCTTGATGCATCGATTCGTCAAAAGGGCGAGCGAGCAGCTCTATCGCACGGCGGTGCACTGGCTAGATAGGCGTAAACAAGACTGCGGTGCATAAGGTGAATGCATCCGGCGAAATGTCAAGGCGTGAAAGAAAGAGAAAGAGAGAGACCGAAAGAATTTTGCAACTCGCCACACGGAGATTGTTTCGTTTTGGTATATCACCCTGCACTCTCGCCGCTCAATACCGAATGCCTCCGTAATTAATAAACAAGCTACATGTGCATTAAGTAGGAAAGAAATCAATTTGACTATCTAACGCTATCTAACGCCATTTAGAAGCATCCACTTTCCTTTTTCACTTTTCAGAGCTAGATTATTCGTCGCAAAATAATAAATCATTGCAGCTATTGTTAACAAACTTTTATTGAAGAAAGTCCGCGTAGGATTAAATGTAGAATTGACTTGTGCAATCCGGGTTTCGTTCATCTTTTTTTTTTTTAATTCAAAACTTAATTTTCTAATTAATTTACGAAGAATTAATTTATGAAGATAATTTTACGAAAAGCTGGTGATAAACGGTAAATGCACTTGCAAGGGAAGTGCAGTCAAATGCCTCCGTGGCGCAATCGGCTAGCGCGTTCGGCTGTTAACCGAAAGGTTGGTGGTTCGAGCCCACCCGGGGGCGATATTTTTTTTTATAATTATTATACACCGACGCGGTAATTATTTTTAATATTGTTTCTAATTAATTTTCGTTATAGTTTTTAATGATAAATTTAATTAAAAAATAATTAAAAAACGAAAAAAAAAATTGCTTGACCCCGACGTGATTTGAACACGCAACCTTCTGATCTGGAGTCAGACGCGCTACCGTTGCGCCACGGAGTCGTATAATGTTCTCTGCTTTTAGTGCAGTGATAGGTCTAGCCGTACACTTAAAATGGAGACGTAACACAACATTAAGTAATAATTATAGTAAAATAATATATAAATTTATACTTAAAATCTATCACATACCTCATTTGTGAGTAAAACACAGGCTAACACACCCAGAGACCACCAATCGACCTCCTGCCCGTAATATTCCTTTTTCAGGATTTCAGGTGCTGAAAAATGATGTGAGATTTGCATAAATGTGACGAAACGTTACAGAAGTGTATTTTATATAATTTATATTGTATAATTAACCAATAATCTCAGTTACTTTCAGCAGATTGCATGTATAAGGTGTATATGTGCTATTATGAATGTACATTTATATATTTTCTTACCCATATATTGGGGCGTTCCACAGAATGTGTTTGTTCGTTCTGTGCGATGCAACCATTTGGCCAAACCAAAGTCGATAATTACAGCATGGCCGTATTCATCAAGTAGAATATTGGTTGTTTTCAGATCTCTATGTACTACACCAGCATTATGTAGAAAATCTATAACATGCGTTCTTGTATATAGATATCGAATTTTATACACGTTACTAATACAGAGTTATTGAAATTATTCTTATTCTTACCTATAGCTAAGGCAATTTCTGCTACATATATCCTAACTACTTTCTCAGGCAAACAGCCATACTCGTTGACTAGTGAAAATAATTCTCCCCCAGAGATATAATTCATCACTGTAATATTATTTGCATATTAGTGTCAGTTTGCTTAGAAAATTACATTAAAGCTTAAACGCTGTAATGATAGATACATACATATATACAATGTCTTCCTGCCTTGCCATCTGTGGACAGAATTTACTATGAAAGGATGATGTCCAACCATTCTCAGTATAGCTGCCTATGAAAGTATGAAATGTCAAATCTCTTATTATGTCAAATCAATACATTTGTCGAAGCAGTATTGTCTCAGATGTGCACGCACCTCCTGCTTAGCTTGTCTGACACAATTTTCTGCCACGATCATAGCTTTACTGATCACCTTCAGTGCAAAAACCTGACCAGTTTCCTGTTTTTGCACTTTATATACTTGTCCATAAGCACCCTTAGCTATTATATCTAAGAAGACGTATCCCGTTTTTAAAGCTACTTCTTTAACTGGGAATTCTGGCAGAAATATTGACTGGGAACGTGAAACTGGCCATACTGTCTTGGAAGATCCATGAATATCCTGCGCAGCGCTTTTGATCCAACTATAATAAACGAGTGTAAATTTAGTTCTTCCACTCACAATATTTAAAATGTACGGAAATCTGTTATCAAAGACCAAGTACGACATAAATTATTGCTAAATTGCGTTACCTTCTGTGAGAAGCACGGGACCATGATCTCCCCTCCTCGTTGGAAGCCTGCGCTATTACATTGTTGACGCAGCTTCCACCGAGCAAATCACTGAGGCTGTACTGTAAATTAATAACATTACGTTTAGTGGGAAATACATATATTTCATTATAACGCGATACACAAAGGCGAAACAAACGCGACACTTTTAACAGAACACAATAAACATTTTGTTATAGGTTATAGGTTAGGATATGGACCTAAACTGTCTAAAACAATGCCCACCTGACTGTCATACTTCTGTTGATTATGATTGCTCCTCTTGGCGTTAGAGTTGCCCATCCAAGTGACAGTGTCTCGATCGATCGTCGATCTTCTCAAACGACGGACAAGCGACGATTCAAATGCGGCGCTTCTCGATACGTCATTCTGCTGTCAAGTTATCTGAAATTAATTAAACACCGCCATATTCATTCGCGCGTGTATCATACTGTCATCAAGCATGTAAATACGCACGGCGCGGCGCATACGGTTATCGTTATCCCACACGCCAAGTCCGGCTCGATTACGAATAAAATTATTAATCAGCGTAAGAAATTAAGATGCAATGTCCAGAATTATCGAACACGGCGTACCGCCCAGCGCAAATTATGTAATAGCAAACTGACAAACTTACTACGCAATGAATCGTTGAAAATTATGCAAGATTTTATTTACAGTGTCACGATCATGCGACGATCATGCGCAGCGCTCAAGTGACGCCCGCAAAGTCGGCGAATCACGTGTGAAAACGGAGTCGCGATTGTCGCAAAGCGCTTTCAAATATCTTACGCATACAATCTCGTTAGGACGTTTTATTAATAACGTGTGTATTCAACCGAGTACATACGCAGGTGTTAAAATTTAAATGTACTCCTCCGCGAACGGCGACGTCGCGATGATGAATCTCGGAGCACGGATTCGCAAGTATTGTAAAAGCGCGAAACGCGGACTTGCGCGGTAAGCGCGGTTAGGCGGTAATAATTACATGCGCAAATATTTGTCGGAGATCTTCCGGATCTCCTTCGCACGCGAGGTATCGTAAGCAGAAACCGCGCAACGTCATGTCGCAAATAATGCTCCACCCGTTTGCAATCTTTACATAATTATCGCGAAACTTACCGGAGGAAGAAGTGCGGAGTGCCGCAAACGTTCCTCTCGCAAGCGCGCGGACGCCCGTCTGAAACGCCCTGAAACGGTATCGGTGGCGGCACCTCTCGGCGGAGGCGCGAACTCTTTAATTGCGCGGGCGGTTTGTCGGT
The DNA here is from genome assembly GCF_030848795.1 of Temnothorax nylanderi. Lineage (NCBI taxonomy): Eukaryota > Metazoa > Arthropoda > Insecta > Hymenoptera > Formicidae > Temnothorax > Temnothorax nylanderi. Next base: position 90,259 of record NW_027249152.1, on the reverse strand, counting down.
GGAAGGATATCGACGCGCGAAAAAGGAGGGAATTTATTGTCTCGCGTTTTCGCGACGCCGTGACATCAGCGCGCTCATGACTGCTCATGACCGTCCGTCCACGTGACGCTAGCCGCTGCGCCGCCTGTGCGTGTTGCGTGCGACTTTGCGGGACCAACCGTGCGATTGATCTCGTGGTGTCAAAAAATCGTGCGGGTTTTCAGGGGCGATTTTTTTGCGTATGCCCGTCCGCAGCCGCGGCCCGAGCCCGAGACACTTGTATGTCAGCCCGCGTCGGCATTGAGCGCGCGATCTAACTATGATCAAATTATTCTCGTTGAAACAAGCGAAAAAAGATGGCGAGTCACCCAAGGCTGGCACCCAGAAGAAGGCGTCCGCGGCACAGCTGAGGATCACAAAAGGTTCGGAGCGCCCCGTCCGGAGCACGTCGTCCCACCTCGCCCCGTTTGCTTTCTCTCACCTGGCGTTTGCCCTCTTTGTTTCCAGACATAAACGAGCTCAATCTCCCGAAAACGTGCGGCACGGAATTCCCGGATCCCGACGATTTGCTAAGCTTTAAATTAATTATCTGTCCAGATGAAGTGAGTAAATACACGTCTGAAGCTCCTTACAGCTATTACGGTTGATCAGGTCACTGTCACTTTTGTTGTCTTGTCGGAAATCTGGATCGCTTTCAGTGTCGACAGTCGACAGACAGCTCCTATCAACATTGACAGTGGTTTTCGTGTGCTTCGAAGATTTGAAGGTTTATTAACTGTTTCAGGGATTTTACAAAGGTGGTAGGTTCGTATTTAGTTTCAAAGTCGGGCCCAATTACCCGCATGAGCCACCTAAGGTGAAGTGCGAGACTCAGGTTTATCATCCTAATATCGATTTGGATGGCAATGTGTGCCTCAATATTTTGAGAGAAGACTGGAAGCCTGTACTCACGATCAATTCCATCGTCTACGGCCTCCAGTATCTCTTTCTGGTAGGTTTAATTCTGTCATTTCTGATACTCTTTCTAATTTGCGATGTTTTTCGCATGAAAACTATATTGCTATAATTTATATCATATGAGAAAAATTCTAAAACTTATAAATATGCACATATATGTGTGTGTATGTACCTAACATTGTATGAGATTCTTATTAATAGCAAAATTCATATATAGAACTTCATTTTCAATGTAATAATACTTCTAATATCTATAAGTATGATCCAATTCTTTTATTGGAGTTGAGAGGAATAAATGTTTTGACACAGGAACCAAATCCTGAGGACCCGTTAAATAAGGACGCGGCTGAAGTTCTACAAAACAACAGAAGGGCTTTTGAACAAAATGTAGCGAAAGCGATGCGGGGTGGTTATGTAGGATCCTATTATTTTGAACGGTGTCTCAAGTGATACAGTGCCTCGCCGTCGATACTGTACACGCTTCTCCAAGGACTCACTGTAGGTGAAGAGATCCTAAACGGTGTCCTCATTATCACTTGCGTGATAACATTAACATATTTACTTTCTTTATGTCTTGCCAGGCCTATATACATTTAACTGGAAAAATACTTTTTTTTTTGTTAGTCGATCCAGGGTGAATTGAATTCATCGTTCACTGTTTTCGATGATTACCAAAAATGTTTACTGGCCGTGGCATTATTTTAGTGAATTTGAAGTGCAGTGTTGAAGGGATCGTAGAATTATAGTTTGACATTTGGCAGATAATAGATGTTACGATGTGAGATATTTGATTCTGGACCCGAAATTGGGTTGTTTCTGGATCCTGAATTTTTAAACCTGTTTTGTGTTTTTATAGATACCTTAATTTATGAAATATTTATTTTCTAGGAGGCATAACCCATTTTCGTAATAATTTTTCACCGTAGCATCTATCAAAATCTGCTTCTCTCATTTAAATGTATGTACAAGTAACTTATGTATTGACTGAGAATGGAATATAAGGCTGTTACAAAACTGCAAAATGTTTCGTTTGGATTTTCGCAAACAGCATATTTTTACACCCGACAAAACAGGTCTCTTTCTAGAATGCGTAAAAATAACTATGGATGTCTTTTTATGAAACAAGTTCGAATTTATTTCACACTAAGCGAGGAAATTGGCTTGCTTTATGTACAAGTACAAACCTTATAGCAGTCGCTAACAATTATGAGATTACAATACAATCGTGAGATTTGTTATGCTACAAAATTTAATTTATTATACTCCATAATTACTAGAAATGTTGGAAAGTGTATTTTGAACGTCACGCTTGTACAGAGTCTATATAAAATAATTGAGCATATCTCAATGTAGTTTAGAAAAATTGATACATGCAAGAATCACAGAAATACTTATATAACAAAGTGTGTTAAAATGTGCCACCGATACTTCTTTCTGCTATTTGCTCTTGTATTGATGTATAAATCGGAATATTTAGGTAACATCGTATATATCTCTCCAATCTGTATGCATTTTGGAATTCATAATAGTAAAATGTGTATAATCGCTGGTGAAAGTAAGAAAAAATAATCATGAGATCAATTATATCTATACAAGTGTTTACGAAAAGATAATTTTTTATTCATTTTTTAATCACAAATCATGTAACAAAAATTTAACTTTACCTATCCTTTCTAAACAACTTTAATTTATTTTTAAAATAATATACGATTGTGAATTCCAAATTACTGTACGATTGCGTATAATTTTGTTGATTACTAAATATATTTAGACAGATGTAAGAGAGAGCTAGATGCTAATTCACAAAACATTGTAAACTCCAGAAATAAAGGTCTTGGATAAATAAATAAACGACAGATACAATAGAAACTACATTTTCAGTTTAATAATGAAGTTTCTATAAACTTCATCCGTATATTAAAGCACCAGTATAGTTATCTTACCTCTTATCAGTTTATACAATATCGAGACTTATGCGTATATGTGAATTTATTATAAGACTCGTCGCCGCTACGATTATTTATAATTTATTTTTATTCATTATATAAAAACTACGGAGATAATATGTGTGTGGTAAATATTCATTACAAAGAAGTTACGGCTCGTATCCTAAAGAGCAAAGGAACAGCTTTTTCGTCTCTTCTCTCTATCAATTATTAATTTATTATTCTTTAATACAGTACTTATAGAACTTATAAACTAGAGAAGTGTCCTGGCCTCACTCCGACCTACAGCTTATTCTGCTGTATTCTTTAATTTAGGTCCCATCTGCGCGTCAACGTCTCAAGGCACTTTTTTAAAAATATTTGTGTTTGAAAACTGACGCAATCAATAAACTTTTCCTCATTTCATGCAAAGATTTTTTAACCGTACCAAATGATGGGTCGCGAGTTCGGATCACAGTGCGAAGAGCGATGGTATCCTTTATTTGATTGCGTCGTATTGTTTATGAAATAGATACGATACTAAAAATCGTTTTTATGCTATACATATATATCTGATAAACACTGCAAGAAATTAATAATTATAATTTTAAACGAGCCAATCTAAAAGCAGGGCACTGCAAAAGAAAATTATAAGAAATATGCAATTTATTCAAGTATGACTAATAACGTTGGAAAAATGATCGCTTAACATCCACACACATCACACATATATATATATATACCAAAAATCTTTCTTCTATTATTTATATACCATTTTATCAATTAGAAGTATTGTGTAACATATTGATCATAACTATGTAATTTTTCATAATATTTGAAACAATTTGAATTATTCTGTTACATGCAAAGTATCCCTGGCTTTTTGAAAATCGAAAGAGACGTGCGCATTATATATAACAGATATTTTAAAAGTATTGAGCAATAATACACATACATTTATATATATCCTTGACTTATATTATTGATATAGTTTTATATCATTAGACTTTAATTAACTTTAAACGAAGTTAATTTATCTTATATCATTTCTCTTCTATGCTATCCGCTGTATTTTTGCATGCACCCTGTACACAGAATCTTTAATAGGAAAACTGAATTTGGATTAAAATTATTACACAGCAATTTCTTGCAGCTTTATATGAAAAACAGATAAGCCTTGCATTCGATAAACATAATAAAAGTTTGGTCGAGTATATATCATAATAAAGCATATATCCTTATCAACAAAATGTTGATAACCTAGTTTCACTACCAAATAACACTTTTAGTACAAGCTCTTGAACTTAAATACAAGATCACAATTTATATTCTGAAGCAACACGTAATTGACAAATGCGTCCTTTTGCATTCTGATATAAAAAGCACTCTCTTGTGCAGGAATCATTTCACTAACCACAGCACAGAACACCTCTTCTTTGTACGCCTTTATCATTTTGGGCTCTGATATTTATAGTTAATTTCTGCTCCGAGTTCGTCCTACATAATTACAATACCTCGTGAAAGAAAGAGCTCTTCTTAGATTTATCGTGTTTTTGTTAATATCTTTTATAATACAATATGGATATTAGTTTACTTTACAAGACCTAAGCTGGTAAACACTTTGTTACACTTACAGAAACTATTCAAAGTGCTTTGTTAAACCATTGGTAGCGGCTCCATCTTTCAGGGTACAGTTTGGACAGCGTAAAACATGGCAGAACTTATCTTTTTCAAAATAAAGCTGTGCTGGGATTTATGTAAAGTGATCGGTAACTGCAGAAAGAAATGTTTAACCATATATAATACAATATACATTTAAACAAAGACTTGAAAAAAAACAGTGTTTATTTAAAAATCTAAATTACTCTTATCTAAATATTTTCTGCTAGGTAAACACAGTTTTGCAAATTACGCCTAGTAGCCTTGACAAGTTACATATTTCTTTTTTCAGCAAGATAGCAATTCGCAAATAGATCTGGAGAGCATGATGTTTTATCGAACTAATTGTTAATAACATCAAATAATATAGTTTATACACATACTCGAAAGTTTTCTTTTGATATATTTATACCAACAATTTAACATAATTTTTGTAACATATATTTATAGACTAAGCGATTTCCTTTTTGCTAAAACAGGTTGAGCCAAATAACTGCCAAATAACTAAATCTACATTTTATGAGAATATATATATATCTAGCAAGCTATGCTAGAATTTTCTTAACCAAAGATACTCTGAAAGTAAAATATTTCAATAGTAGTACTTATTCAAAATAAATTTGAAATTGTCAAGAAAACTTGTTATAGCTTGCTAGACACGGATTATGTCACTTGAATCAAAAATTTAATTGTTATACATAATAAATGTGTAGAAAGAAATATACATTTTCACATGATTAAGAAGTAAATTTGCTGTTTCTTAAAACAGTAATAAAATAAAACCGAACAAGACTAATTTTATAAAGATAAAATTTTAATGTTATTATATTAAAGCAAGACTGTTGAATTGCCTTAGTAATGTACAATTAGTTTACAGAAAAATAGTAAATAGGAAATGCGTCACATTTTCGAAATGGTCATATAGTAATGATCATGTGCTACAAATGTCTGATCCAGATTCTGTATAATTTGTTTACTTACTTAATCTAAAATTGAAATGATTACAAGTCTTTATCGACTTAAAGGTGTTCCACCGAAGTTAAACGAAGTGGGCACAGTCTGTGAGTGAAAGACATATCCTAGAAAATTTAGAAGGATTATAGATTCACATAGATAAAGTAATAGGATTAAAATAAAAAAATATATAGATTAACTCATATCAATCGAGGTAAGTTCTCAATTGTTAAAAGCAGTATGAATTTACCTCCGCTCTGCTCGATCCTTTTACTTTCTAAAGCTGCTTTACGCTGATCTGCCAAAAGAATAATTTCTTGCAGAGCTTTTTCTTGCTCAGGGCTTAGAAGACTTGTTAAGGCCCTGTACCAGGCCACGTCGGTTCTTTCAATATCTAGTTAAAGATAAGAAATACATGAATTATAGATTTTAATGTGTATCTTGAAATTTATCTCGTGTATTATTTTTTAGATATTTACTTTGTATGACTTCCTTGAAGACAACATATTCATCTTGATTGGAATCATCTGAATCCAAGGGTGTGGTATAGCTTTCGAGAGCAGTCTCTTCGTTACCGTCGTATTCTGAATCGTCATCATCGTCATCTGATCTATGATCACCGTGACTATCTTGAATATTTGCATTAACGTTAAAGCCATGTTGAGCGGACGTTCGAGTTATCTTATCCTGTAATTTCTCAAGATATTCTTGATTGGAATCGTCAATATCGTCTTCGTCAGATGATAAAACCTCTGAAAATCACCATATTTAATTAGCTCATCATATTAATTATCATTTATATACGAAGCACTCACCTTCGTCAATATCACTTTCCTCCTCATCGTTCTCGTCATCGTCTCCGTCCGTGACTTTAGCAGCATATGCTCTCTTCAAACCTTCGAATAGCAAGATTAAGGATGGAATAATCTGCGTTGCGCATTCATTAACGGCAGGTGGTCTTGCAGGACCCATACTGATTAATGTACACAGTCCAAGAACACACAATTTACGATCGTGCAAGCTGTGGAGAGAAATCACGTAATTCGTTGTTACAAATACAAAAATTAATATTCTAAACTTTTGTATTTTATATTAATAATTTCGTACTAGAATGTTTTATATAATAAAAATACATACCCCAAAAAGCAATCAGTATCATTGATCCATTGTTTGATAAAACGAGAAGCGAGTGGCTCTGTCGACTGATCGAAGTTTCCTTGCAAACTGTCCATTGTTTGAAGACAAAGAGCAGGATTATAATATAAAGCGGCAATGACCACTTGAAGACACATCGTTCGCAACTCTGAAGTTTTAACTTCGCGCATTAGGCGTTCGAGGACTAATTGCACAAGTGATGGTATACACTAAAATTGAATCGTTTTTTATTCGTATTACGTCGTACTATTTCATAGATCATAATTAGATTCATTTGCATGTGCAATTGCAATTTCTACGGATATTACGTAACATTACCTGATCTATATGTCCTTTACATTGCAAAATTATGACTTCTAGTAACTTGGCAGCATGACACTCTGGATCTTCACCACCCTCACCAGTTAAGACCTATAACATAAAAAATAGTAGCTTGTTTAGAAAATAATAATACTGGGGATTGTATAGACAGAATCTTCCCTTAAAATACTTACAGCTTTACACATATTGAACATCGCAACAATGTAATTTTCATTCGATAAAAACGCCTGAGTATCGACGGTGATATAATTATGTAATGCGGGCATCATGTCAGTGAAATAGTCAAAGCCGTCTTTTTGGAAGAGTTGATACATGAGTTCTAGGACTTTCCACATGTCTTCAGATATGCCTTTACCAGTTAAATCGTAAACTAGCGATAACGCTTCTTCATAAAATTCTGATTAAGAAAAAAATTCCATTTTTCTTAGTATATGCTCTTAATATAATAATAAATATATCAGAGAAGTATATACCATGTATTACAAAAGAAAATATTATATAAGTGTATAAGTAAATGTTATTAATATATATTAAAAATCGAAGATAAGTAATCCAAGATTACTTGGTGTAAATTCATAATTGAAAGTTAAATACTCAGAACAGTATTCTTTTTACATTCAGAATAGAAATTTGAATGTAAAAGAACATACCCATTACGCTGTGTCCAAAGATGTGAGCTACTACTTGGAGGACAATCGGTTCGAGTTGCAGCATAATTTGTGGCTGTGCCTCCATTACTGTTAACAATGTTTCTATTGTGTTCAAGAGGCCCATCGCTGTTATTGCCTTCTCGTCGCTACCTTCATCTGTTTCAAGCACTTGGCTAAATGTAGCAGCCTGGATAAAGAATACATAACATATGTTATCATACAGCACAATAACATTCTACTTTATTCACATAATCCTTCTCGAAATATTACATGAAAATGTCTTACCAAATGCTGACAAACTTCTACAGCGATTGGAATTAGTTGCTCAGTGTATGTACAGACGATCTTCTGCATAACACTTGTCAGATCATCGTTTTCAGTTTGCCTTATAATATTCAGCAATTCTAGTGTTATCTGTTTAATTAACGGTTCGATGTACTTCTGAGCCTTCGGTTGTGCCGAAAGCACCATCTGAAGCGCTATGGCAGCTTCGACTTTAACAGGCAAATCTTGATCCGTCAGAAGAGCATTTGTAATTAACCTGACTGCGTCAACTAAAATTTGTTCCGATTTAAATTTAATTTCCGAAAAGTAATGCATCACCCAGCAAGCCTGAAAGCATAGTCATTGTCACTGCATAAAAAATTGATAAATATTATCATTATCATTATTATGTAATATATTACATAATGATGATAATTCTAGTAATAATTTTATTTACTCTCGCTCGCATATGTCCATGCGGACTACTGAATTCCGGAAATACGTATTGCAGTAACATTTTATCCATTTGTTCCTTGTAAATCTTCTTCTTCAACAAAACATCGGCTAAACTTCCAATCTAAATAAAATATAATTTTATGTATTTTACATTAACGATAAATGAAACACATGTGGAAAAATAATAAAAAATTATTAAAGTAGCCACATAAAAAAATGCAGGTAGTAAACACGTTTTTTATTCATAAACGCACCATATGTAATGCACCATCCTTTTGTCTTGGATCTGCATCTCGACTAGTTAAAACCTCCAGGCAAAATTGCATCGTTTTTTGTAGCATATCTTTTCGTTTTCTACACGCCGAGTGCAACAAAGTTTGTGCTGCCGTTACCGGCGATACAAAGTCTTCGAAAATATCTGAAAACACATTGGTAAGTAAAGTTCTCCACATTTAGGCCAATGCGCTTCAATATCAACTTGAATTTACCAAATTTTACTCTGATGTATTCGTATGGGTCGGTATTCCACAGTTCCTCATCAGCGGCGGAATACGAGAGAATGGGGAATAAAACATCGCGTATAATTTCAAACATATGAGGCTTCAAAAATTTCCAAGAGTATGCATGGCTCACACTAGAATTTCAAAAAAATTGTCACGTTTATTAAACCTTGTGGAACCTGATAAAACTTCGATTTATTAACATATAGATAGATCCTTACCCCTGATTGATGTAATTGATTGATTGCTGTATCACTCTAGGAGAGATATAAATTTTTCTACGATATTGATCCAAGATCCTTAGAAGCACTTCGAGAATACCGGCACTGAAGGTTTGCAAGTACCATTCAGCGAATTCTTTATACTCTTTGGTCACATTTCCCGGACTACCATATCTGTAATTAACAATGCCAAATCAGAATGTAAGTATCTCTACACTTTCGTTATTTTCAACGTAAGTTTCGACCATCACTAATGACTTTAATTACCTCTCAAACATTCTGTGCAAAATATGCAACGCCCATTTTTTACATTTCCACCAAGGCAGTTCCGCGCGTTCGTCATCATCAAGATCTGGATTATTAGTCTCTGGCGGTACCGGTCTATCGGCTATTTGTCTTACCACATCCATCCATTGTGAAAATACATTTTGCGAAATAAGGTCAAGGGGAAGTGTGTACTGCAAGGATAATCATAAAGTTTCAAGATATTTTCCAACTAATATATATTATTTTTTTTTATCTATAATTCTTGTATACCTGTGTAAGTGCAAAGAAAATTTTCAATATCTGTTTCTGAAGTAGAACAGATTGCTCAGATGAATCTGGCAATAAGCGTACTATCAATGAATAGATCATAGGGAATAACAAGTTCATTGCTTCATTTAATGGTCCCCTCTCTTCTGCTTTCTTGTACCTAGTTATCAGAACAAAGGCGTCGAAGCATTATAAAATCATTTCCTACATAACAGGGTAACAAAAGTGTACTAATGAACAAACGTACTCGAAATTTTTAACAAGCTGATGCAGCGCGAGGAGAACGCCAGGCCAACACGAAGCATCTGAATTTTGAAGATATATCGTAATTTTGTCCACTATTTGTGTCCACCGTCCAGGAAAGTCGTATTTAACTATATTACTGATGCATACCGCTAATTGTATTCTAAACATATAATACAGATACGCTATGGTAATTTTAATATATACATTTTATATTAATATATATATTTTTATGTTTTTTATTAACAATATGAGTGGGATTGCAACTTGCCTAATTAAGTCTGGGGCATGTACCACGGCGTCTACTATGGCATCGCGTATCATTGCACGATCTTGCTCATGAATACTAAATTCTATGGGTCCAGTGTCAGTGTCCTTATCGGCCCAATTTGAAGTAATTAAATTTTTTAGATAAATTACACCTACAAAAACAACGAAATAAATCATGCCTCGTGATTTATCCTTTGTCTTCGGTTCTGTTACACAACAAATAAATATTTACCGGCTTGTCTGACGGGCATATCGACTTCGTTTGACATTACTACCTGCAGGAGAGTTGGTGCAAAACCAATAATTTTGTGAATCTGAAAAATTTAAGCGCACATCGTATTGCCTTACTGCTTATGATAATATTGTTGCATTATCATTATTGCTTTGATATTACCGCAATAACTTTTATTCTGAGCTCAAGATAAACTTACGGAATATACAAAGAGTGAATAGATAGCGTATGTTATACATATATACCGAAAATATATATGTAATAGTAATATGATAGCGATATGTAAATGACAAAATTACAGGCCATGTTGGAACAATTTCGCTGGATGGTACGACGTGTTAGCACGCAACGTATAAAAATATACGGAACGATCTTGAGAACCATGTTCCAAACGTGGTCGGAGGTCAAAGGCGCGCCACGAGAGTAAATCTCTCTCTCGCGCGCGCGCGAGGAGAGGTTAGCGAGTGCGAGCTGCGCGAGTGCGGGGCCCGCGTGTCGTACGACCGGGGCGAGCGGGCGCACGTCCGGGAGTCGGACAAAGGGTTCCAGTTTCCCCTCGCGGGCCTTCCTCGTCGGGGCCGAGATCGTCGCGCGCGGCCGCTTCACGCATAGACGAGAATCGGCGTCCGCGAGAAGAGGAGAGGAGAGCCCCCCTCCCCCCTGCGGCGGCGGGAACGGTGGTAAGCACGCCGGCATTATCCTCGGCAAGGACGGCGTCCCGCGATTTCGCGCACATGGGCGAAGGGCGGGAGGGCCCCGTGCGCGAGGGTACGGCCACGAGACGGGTCACGGGGCCCACATGTTTTCCGAGATGCTCTCGGAAGGTCGTTCCGTTCCCCCCCTTGCCCCCTCCCTCCCTCTCGCCGGGCGAAATCGCGCCGAGCACGTTTTTCCCTCGATCCGACTCCGCGAATCCCTCGAGTCTCGAGTCCGTCGCGCCTACCTGGGTGAGCTGCCCCTCCGCCTCCTTCTGCTGCGCGGGGTCGATCGTCGCCCGCAGCAGCTCCGTGAGCTTACGCGCGTCCATCGCTCCGGGGGCTGCCTCAGCTCGCCTCGTATTAATTAGACGCCTGAATTTTTGTGATCGACTCTCCCAGCACCGGACTTGACCCGGCGCATTCACCTCACACTGCTCTGCTCCTTGCCTCACTTGCCTGCCTGCCCCGTGCGGTCACGTGACACAACAACATGGCGGCGTGGATTGGCTTTTGAATCGTCGCATCCGGTCGCGGGGCATGCGGCTCGCGTGAGATGCGATCCCGCGACGGCGCGAGCGCGCCGTCACGCGATGAATATCGCCCTAAGCATGATGTAAAAGGGCCGGTCTACAATGGCCACGTTCAGCAGACCAAGCCGTTCAGTAGCAGTCGAACGTGATTGGCTCTTACTTTTAGAACCAACCAATCAACGCGGAGTGTTAATAAGACAAACTCAACAGTTGTGTCTGCTGAACGCGGCCAATGGGTGTTGTAAGTCGTAAATCGTAAGTATTGGCCAATCACAGTTCATTATTCTTCGACCGCAAGGAGAATAATAGACTGTGATTGGTCAATTCTTACGACTCACGACTTACAACACCCATTGTAGACCGGCCCTAAGGACTCTTCACGGCGACCTTGATTAAATCCCGATTAACTTTAATCGGCAATTAATCGGCGGAGCCGCTTGAAACAAAATTTCTACCTATATGTAACTCTTTATTTCCGATCTAATCCTTTTTTCACATTTTGAACAATGAAAAATTAATAATTCTATTCGTATTAACAAAATACGGGCATATTGTTTGACAAGTGATCGGAGGTTGAGAACCCTTACTTATCTTTCACTTTCGTTGCTTCCGCACTTATCTGTACTCGTGTCTAATTTAAGGTTTGCTTTTTGTGGCTGCACCACGTTGCATTTGCTGCACTTAAAGCGAAATAGGCGTACAAACCAGATGTTAGAAAGAAAAAGAGGAAAGGAGGGAAGTATGAAAAGTTTGGGCTGAAAAATGAGCCTTCGAAAGATGATGGCCTTCGCATCCACGTGATTGGTCGGTTTTCACACGTTCGTCTACCGAGCCGCCTTGTTAACAGTTTCGTTCATTCGTTCTCTTTTCCAGTCACGTCGCGATTAAACTTCTCGCGCTTGAAATGAAATGAGTGCGTAGGCATCGATGAGGAAAAAAAGAGATTAGAGAGGCTGTCCAGCTGGAAGTAAAGCCAAGACCGGATCGATAAAGAATCCAGTTATCAAGCAGAGTGATTATCGACATTTGGTCGGCGCGGCGGTCCGTGCGCCTTTCGCTCGAGCGCGAAAGAATATCGATATCGCGCACGGATCCACCACGGTTGACTTGGTTGACAGGACAGCGCGGAATTAGGAACGTGCGAACGGGGGCACCGTCGTGTAGGGCACCGCATGAGAATCCGCCCAGGCGTCGTGCTGCCGCGCAGCAATGCACCGACAAACTAAATAATCGACGTCAAAAGCTGTCAAATATGGCGAGGGGCAGCGAGAAAGAGAGAGAGAGAGAAAGAGAGAGCGGTAATTGACATGTAAAAATGTGAATGGCCCCGCCGCGGCCCGCACTGTGATCCGTGCTTCGATCGGGTGGGTGGGTCGCGCGCTCGTGGCTCGTGGCCGAGACACGCTCGCGGTGTCCTCGCGCGGATCGGGTCTACGCCAACGACGACGACGACGACGACGACGATCGACGACGATGTCGGGCCCGTCGCCGGCGCCTGCCAAGTGCCGGAAGTGAAGTGGCCCCCGCACGGCGAGGGTGGCCGGAGCCGGACGGTGCGACTGGGCCCAGCGCGACGTGGGGCATGGTACGGTAATCGGCGGGCAATACGCTATGGGCGCCCAGCAGACCAAGGACAGGGTGATCCCCGCCGGGTCCACCGTGCGGCAGACGCGCAAGCAGCCCAGGAACCTCAAGGATACGCGCATCATAGGCTCTAACATATTCACCGAGCACAGCGGTGAGAACACGCACGCTATCGTCCGTCCACCTTGCTCTCCACCTCCGGGTCGAGGGACTCTCGCACACGTTCCACCGGCTGTTCCGTTGAGGCACGAGACGGTTCCGTGACTCATGGTGGAACTGGCATGCTTTCCCTGCGCTTGGCATGTTTGTCATAGTTGTGCTTTCATGACTTGACACAATACAATGTTGCAATACCTTGTAGTAGCGATGATAAGAGAGTAGTATTTGGAAAGAATCTAGTTTCACGATAACGCTTTCTGAGTCTGTAGTCAGTGTAAATTAATGTCTATATTGGCATGCATGTCGTTGAGTTAGTATGGACATTAGTGGCTAAATGAAGGTTTTGCAATATCCAAGCATGTGTATATATGTCGTAAAAAAAAAGAGACAAAAATTAAAAGTTACCTGCATGAGATTCCATATACAAATGTGACTAGTTAATTATTCTCATTGTATGTTAAATATTTTGAATGTAATTATGAGGTTTTCCAATATCTTGCATCATTACATAAGCAAAGATCTGCCTTGAGATTCAGTATCGGATATCTTCCTTCTGGTACATTGAAGGTTACAAATAGGATCTTTTTCTATTTTTTACAGAGGCACTTTTGCAAAGTAGACCTCTACCTCACATTCCAGCATTGCCAGAAGGTGATCCCCCAAGTGGTTCTAGTGTTCAATCAATTTCACAGCAAGCTAATGTTCAACAGCACGCCAGTGTGTCCGCTAGCGGACTTCTTGAAGCAGCAAATAGGTCAGTTCACAGTTTGAAGTCTAAAGTAACATATGTCATGCTTATATAATAACTGTTTTACTTCTGTAAGGTTAGATAGAATTATAAAAGATTCTTATATATATTGTTTTTAATATAATACGAAGGAAATCTTTGTTACGTAATTTCTTTTACATATTTTGTTTTATGATCTACAAGATTTAGAATATAAAGATAATAAATGCATCAATTATAAAAAGGAATCTGCTATCTTTATATCATCGATTATTTAACTCTAGAAATAATATTTTTCATTTTTTATATACAGGTGGACTAGTAAGGAAAATCTCTTAGCACAGGAAGAGGATGATCCTCAATTATTTGTCGCCTTGTATGATTTTCAAGCTGGTGGGGAGAATCAACTTAGTCTGAAAAAGGGTATTAACTTATCTTTATTAAATCTTGCGTATTACATTTTATCAAGTATTTTAGATGCATACACGTTGATCGTTTATAAATATCACGTAGCTTAAATGCTATTCTATAACTTTTCTGAACAGGTGAACAAGTACGTATCCTAAGTTACAATAAAAGCGGCGAATGGTGCGAGGCCCACTCGAGCACCGGGCAAGTAGGCTGGGTACCATCGAATTATGTAACGCCCGTGAACTCCTTGGAAAAGCACTCTTGGTACCATGGAAGAATATCTAGAAATGCTGCAGAATATCTGCTGAGTTCAGGGATAAACGGTAGTTTTCTTGTACGGGAATCGGAGAGCAGTCCTGGACAACGTAGCATCTCTTTGAGATACGAGGGTCGGGTGTATCACTACAGGATCAACGAAGATAGCGAAGGAAAGATGTTTGTCACGACAGAGAGCAAGTTTAACACGTTGGCTGAGCTAGTGCATCATCATTCAATGCTTGCCGACGGCCTTATAACGCAACTGCTATATCCTGCACCAAAGCATAATAAGCCTACCGTCTTCCCGTTGAGTCCGGAGCCGGACGAATGGGAGATTAACAGGACGGACATAGTAATGAGGCATAAATTAGGAGGTGGCCAATACGGCGATGTGTACGAAGCGGTCTGGAAGAGATACAACATGACCGTGGCGGTTAAAACGCTGAAGGAGGATACGATGGCGTTGAAGGATTTCCTAGAGGAGGCGGCCATCATGAAAGAGATGAAACACAGGAATTTGGTACAATTATTGGGAGTCTGTACGCGCGAACCGCCGTTCTACATCATCACGGAATTCATGAGCAAGGGAAATCTCCTGGATTACTTGCGGAACGAGAGTAAGCATCAGATCAACGCTGTGGTTCTGATGCACATGGCTACACAGATCGCGAGCGGCATGAGTTATTTAGAGAGCAGAAATTTCATTCATCGCGACCTGGCGGCCAGAAATTGTCTGGTCGGCGAGAATCATCTCGTCAAGGTCGCGGATTTCGGTCTAGCCCGTCTTATGAGAGACGACACATACACAGCTCATGCTGGCGCGAAATTTCCCATAAAATGGACTGCACCGGAGGGTCTAGCATACAATAAATTCTCCACAAAGGTACAGAAATCGTTAAGAAGTATCGTTACCGCGTTATTGGATTACGAATATTGATTGGTGATTTTTATAGTCTGACGTGTGGGCATTTGGTATCTTGCTGTGGGAGATTGCAACTTACGGAATGTCCCCTTACCCTGGTGTCGACCTAACGGACGTTTATCACATGTTGGAAAAAGGCTATCGAATGGAATGTCCCCCTGGTTGCCCACCAAAAGTTTACGAACTGATGCGTCAGTGCTGGCAGTGGTCAGCGGCAGAGAGGCCAACTTTTAAGGAAATACACCACTCATTAGAAAATATGTTTCAAGAATCGAGTATTACTGAAGGTAAATGAACTGTTCTAGATACCTAATTTTATTGGGTGTAAAGAACTGCACTCTTATTGTATCTTATATTCAGAGGTAGAGAAGCAACTTCAAGGTGGAGGAGAAATTCCGTTGCTAGCATACAAAAAATCGCAAACTGGAAGTACAGGAAATATACATGGGCTTGTTCTTGTATCTGAGCAATTATCTTCTTCCGGCATAACGCAAGGTAATACTTAATATTATGGCATCGATAATGACTCAACTGTTTGTCACGCTTAGCGTTGAAATGTAAAAAGGTGTCAACTATTCTTATAACATGATAAAAGACAAATTGAAATTGATTTTTTAAATTTTGATATATATTTCAAGGAGTATTAAACAATTTTATATATTGTTTCTGATATTTTTTTATCTTTGAGATAGAATATTTGACTGTAATTTAATGTCTTGTTTTACATCATGAAATTATCTAGTATATTATTATTTATTCAACGAAATATATTTTATGTAGAAGGAGTCAGTTCGGTCAGCAAGCTGAGTACTTTTATGGGTGGCTTGTCAAGTAGAAGTAATAGTAATATGGTTCAAATGCGAAGATCTACCAATAAGAAAGGAAAGCAGGCGCCAGCGCCTCCCAAACGAACAAGGTATATTATCTTTTTCCTCATAAAATATACAATCATGATTAGATACATAATAAAACTATGTGTCTTCTGCGACAGCTTGCTATCATCGTGCAGTTCTTTTCGAGATTCTGCCTATCAAGAACAAGACCAGCAAAATGTCGAAGTGAGCACTATGACGCTTGACGATGGCACAGATCTAAATGGTATTGATAAGATTTTTGAAGGTATTCCACTATATCAAATTAAGTGTAATGATGAATGCACGAATGCCGCTTCCATTTAATTTCTTTCGTCAACTTTTAGTTGATTTTAAGTTTAATTTTGATATGCATCTCCGCCTACACAGTGATTTACGGCTTCATGAATGTGGGTCATTCTCCTCGAGCCAGTATGTATACTTGAATGTTAAATACATGCCGAATACTAATTTCCAATATATATATATAATAGTACTTGGATATATTTTATTAATGCATACTCGAGCGTTTGCATCTCGTACATACTGTAAATTGTAGCTATATATACAGTTCTCCGTTCCCATTTATACGAGTAAGGGACGGTACTTTACATATGTTATCTATCGTACTGAGTTACAAACCCAACACGCTCCATATATACTCGTGCATGATATTTGTTTCTGCAGAGGTACAAGTAGAACGTCGTTTTCTCCTTTGGTTTTAGATTTCTAGATATGTATCAATTTGATTTCTCGTTTAATTATTCCCATTCTAAAGATTGAAACATTCGGTTGCGCAACGGCATTAGTTATTATTTCGTCGATTTTATAATCGTATAAAACTCAACTGTGTTCAAGCAGTGTTATGTGAGTTTACTGAGCTTCTATTCATACATATATCACAACAAATCATTCAGAAGACTAACACACGTCATATACTATTTCCCATTTTTACTGATTATTCATTGTCGACGATGTCATGGCACTTTTAACTAACTAATAGGATTACAATGAGCATAATTTTTAAGGATCTGCTGTTAACTGAATGTCGATTAAAGGAGAATGACCCCTAGGATGAATGAAATGAAGTGTGACGAGAAGGAAAATCAGAGAATTAAGATTGATAGGCGTCGCAAATGTTCTTTTCTTAGCTTTCCTCCAGAAATGGAATTTCCTCTATAACGCGTTTCGCTTACATGCTGGAGAGATATGTTAGCTATAGATTGTATACAGTACACTTTATTAAATGGCGACTCAGGTATCACACGTGATCTCGTGACAATGGCTACACAGTCAATTACTACAGGAGGTTGCGATATGGACGACGACGGAGATGGGTCGCAAGGGACAGCAGAACATAACTTTGTTCCTCAACCGTCAACCTCGCCGGAACCAGTATCCAACTTACCGTGCAATCAGAAACAAATTAAATCTCGACCTTACACGTCTAAGGAAGTACTGCCTCAGAAGGTACAATGATCTTACGTTGAGCGGCCACAATTTCAGAGCTATATAAATACTAGACACATAAACATACCTTCTTTACCCGTAACGATAACAGTCTTATATGTGTTGAGAATCTCAGAGTAAAATCCGTTTCGATGGTAAATGCATTTAGCACTGCTTGAATAACTTGCGATGCTCGAGCCGAGGAAGCGATTCTGCGATTTTAGTATGAAAATGTATTTCAGCTGGTACACGTGGGTGCGCTGGAGGTGCAAAATGTTAAGAGGGCGATCAACCGCTACGGCACTCTGCCAAAAGGAGCCAGAATCGGGGCGTATCTGGAGTCCCTACGACAGAGTGGCATGCCGCCGAATCAGGAGAACATTGCTGCGTCCTCTCTGTCCAACGCAGTCATCGAACAACAGCAGCAAGACATCATCACCGCGAGTGCCGTCGACGTGGTCCCGCAGCATCGTTCCCTTTCACCTCGTCAGAACAATCTGCGCAGTCAACCGCAGATGACGCGCAGCAATTCCTCGAGCGGAGTGGTGAATACCTATCAGCCGCCGAACTCACCACGCAGCCGTGCCGTGGGTATCCGGAAGACTAACACGGAAGGGATCGGCCTACGGACCTTCCGAGCGCCGAATAATTCCAGCTTTCGCACCGCCAGTCCGTCGAGATCGGTCCAACCGACTCTGGCTGATCTGGAGTTCCCGCCACCGCCGGTGGATCTGCCGCCCCCTCCGGACGAAGCCTTCGGTGATCACTGCGAGCTACCGCCACTCGTGACGACGGCGTCACCATGCACCGAGACCTCTTCTCACGCGAAGATCGCAAGTTCGCCGGTCGGTCTCAGGAAAGTAAAAGCGGAATGGCGAAGCAAAGACGAGATTAGCGATCACGATCAGGACGATAGGAATAATGATGTGAGGAACGCGGAACCGTCGGTGAAGGAGGCTAGCTCGCGATTCGGCGTAAATCTGCGACGCCGGGAAACGACTACCAGCGATGCGCACTGCGGCGGCGGTGGCGGCGGCGGTGTCGGTAAATCCGCGGACGAGAAGAAATTAGTTTACAGGTCAAAGGAGACGACGAGTAGCGGTGCGATTAAAGCGGAATCGTTGGAAACGACGATGGCGGCGCCTGAGGAAGCACCACCGCCGCCTCCGCCGCCGCCGCCACCGCCCATCGACAGCGTCATAAGCAGTGCCGGTACCACCGACACCTTCGAGTCCAAACCTGGCATGAAGGAGATGCTAGAGCTCAAGCTGATCAACGAGATCAAGCAGAGCGCGGACATGAAGCACGGTGGTACCAGTTCCGCAAAGAAGATCGGCAGCGCCGCTAGTAGCAACGCGCCTCTGTCGACGGCGCCGCTCGATCCGGCGTCGCAGCTTTTGTCCGAGTTGTGCGCCAGCTTCAGCATGGATTCCGCCAATAGGCAGCATATCGTTCCGAGCGAATATGCGATCTCGGTGTTGAAAAGCAACGACGTGTCCAGCGTTCAGGAACACGTTCACACGAGTATGCAGGGCGTGCATCCTGAGAGGAGCAGCGGTCTCAAGGATATCCCGATGACCTCGCCGATTACGGAGGGCCACGTATTGAGTGCCACTAGCGTAGGTTTCAAATTAAAGAAGGTAGATAAGAGGAGTAATCCGCAGAGGGAGGAAAATCCGGACGGTCAGATAATCGATTTCAAGGCCCGATTGCGGAAGGTGGACAACGTCGATAAAGAGAGAGCTACGGCGGACGAGAGGAGCAAGTCGTCGCGTTTCGACGACAGCACGCAGGGGAGTAACGTCGCGGATTCGGCGGATTCGTCGTCCGGCGTGGACGACGCGAACGATGACAAGCGCCGCAGCACCGGCAGTATTAGTAGCCTAAAGAAATTGTGGGAGAATAAAGAGGCTTCTTGTGATAACCAACCACTTAGTCCTAAATTAAATGTGAGAGGGGCGAGTAGCAAGCAAGATATCGGCGACGTTGCGAGCGAGGACTCGCCGGAGGATCACAGCGGTGCCTCGACCAGGAGCTCGACCAGCAAGAGCGACCCGCGAGTGTGGCCTCCGACCTCGTCGTCCTCGATAACTTTGGAAGTGGAAAAGCCGATCGTTCCGGCCAAGCCGTTGAAACCGCTCGGACCCTCCAGCAAACACTACGGTTCCTCGATATACGCCACGCCGAATTGCAATAAGTCGCAGAGCGACGACGACGGTGGCAAGCAGACCAGCGGCGAGTCGACAAAAGGGGCGAAACACAGCGTGATGGAGATCTCGAACGTCATAGAAAACAGTATTCTGAATCTGAAGGGCAGCCCCACCATCGTCATGGCCAGCTGGCTGCAGCTCTCCGACAAGGTCGGTTTGCTGCACGGCATGTGCGTCAACCTGACGGACACGGCGATCGCGCCGCACGCGAGATTCCAGTTCCGCGACCTGCTCACCCGGCTCGAGCTGCAGGCGAGGCAGTTACGGGCCGCCGGCACGCGCAACATCACCGAGAACACGAGACTCTTGTGTGACGTGCAGAACACGATAAAGGACGTGATAAACACGGTGCAGAGGTAAAGCTGCACCGAGCCGGGTGAAAAATCAAAACGAGCATCATCTCCCCCTGCGAGTTTCTTCCGCGCTCCTCCGCCCTCCTCCTGTGATGTTCCCCGATCGCAGAAATCATCGCTCTCGTCCCCTCTATCTCTCTCTATCTCGTCGCATCCGCATGTGGGCGTATAGTATACATAAATCTATATAAATATATATCTAAGTCACTAATTAAGGTTTTATCAAGGAATGAAATCTTTTTTGGAAGCATAGTTAATCTGCGAGCAAATACGATAAGAGTGAATTTAATGTGAATAAGTCCTTAATCGATAATACGACTTTACGACTGCATGATCGTGTTAGGGGCAAAATAATCCAAAGTTGCATGAGTCGCCGGTATACACTTCTCGACACGCAGTCACATAGGGACGCATACGTACGAGATATACAACACAACTCGAACGGAAATCCTGTGCAGCAAATTCTACAAAGTTCGTATACATTTACATCTCCGCCTGCAATACCATCCATGCGTTTTTTCTTTTTTGGAAGATCTTTGGAAGACCGCTGTGTGGTCAGCGTGCAACACACGGGCCTGGCAGAAGTACGGCCTTAAGACGAGAAGAAAACGTATACACCATTGCATGATTGAATTTTTATGTCGAGACATACGACGGTTTTCATATACGATAGTAAATGTGATGATTATAGTTACTGTATGGAATAACCGATTACGCAAAAAATTCTCAGTAGTATATAATCGGCGTATTGGCATGAGACGGGAGCATATTGAACGCGAAAACGAGAGTCGTCGCGGGCGCGGAAATATCGACACGCTAAAACTCTATATCCTCGAGTCGCTTACGTACCGCGTATATAAATCGATTTCGTTTTACATGTAATTTTATACACACGTCGTGCTTAGTATATATACATATATTATACGCGAGATTTTTAGACTAGACTATATATATATATATATATATAAATACGGACACACACCTAAGCATAAGCCGTTTCATGTGTACTGTGGGACAATATAAACGATTTTGTATTTGTATAGAGTAAGTTGGATATAACAGCTATACACACACACACACACGCGCGCGCGATAATCGATTACGCCTATACGTAAAATTATATTCAAACAAGCCACAAAATCGAATGTAACTAATCAAACAATTTTTGAGTGTCGTGTGCTTCGTTTTTATCCATGATGGTATGGAAACCATGATGGTGTGGTTCTTCCAAAGGCACAATAGCGGAAATATTCGCCTGAAGACATCCATGTGGACCGTGAACTGATTCAGTAACAATAATTTATGGGAAGTGCGTCTTAATCGATAAACACGTTATGTCAGAATGAAGCGAGAGCCGGAACAAAGTAACGGACAAATAATAATATACGATATGTATTATCTGTGTCTTTGTACAGTATTCTCTATCTGCTATCATACGCAATCGAAGTTTTTAAATAATCATGCATTTGTTACTCGCACTTATTCTTCCGTATTTATGATTCATATCGCATTTACATTTTTTAGATAAAAAAAGAACAAAAAGAAATGAATAAGCTTTAGTAAATATTACGTATGCGCAGTTAAATTTCTATTGTTTATGACGATATAATATTACAAAGTTCCACGCAGATGTTCGTTAGCGTCGGCTGTGTGCATCTCTGCGGAGGATACAAATAAGCTATAAGTTTTGTAGTTTATAATACATCGATTGTAAAGCTATATTGCCCTGATAACGCACCGGACTGATTTTATGGAGGTTTTCAGGCTTATACTTCATTCGGCTTGTGCTCGATACTAAAGGAGAATGCAATAGATACAGGAAATAAGTCATCGATGAACTATTTCTTATGACACTGCCTATATCATACGTTACAGCTAGTAGTATACATAGTATACATTGAATTCACTAGTAGTCTTAATCATGTAAATGTATTTCTTCTTTTGATCCAATTCTCCCAAGTTTCTTTAAATATGTTTTTGTACCTGTGATAAACTAATCAAGCCCTCCTTTCTCTTCTTTTCGT
This sequence comes from Temnothorax nylanderi, assembly GCF_030848795.1. Taxonomy (NCBI): domain Eukaryota; kingdom Metazoa; phylum Arthropoda; class Insecta; order Hymenoptera; family Formicidae; genus Temnothorax; species Temnothorax nylanderi. The sequence continues at coordinate 67,763 of NW_027249152.1, read as the reverse complement.
CAAAAGAATCATGCTCAACAGAAACGAATAATAGTTTATACGAATAAATTTTAGTCACCAGACGTTTATTCGAATGAAATTGTATTATTGAAAGAGATAACTAAAATTAATGTTTTATATAATGTGTATTATAGTAATTTTATGTCTATTTATACTCTCTCGTATTTATTTCTAATTTTTTGATGTAAAATTACTCTCTCTTCAAGAATCGACCAACGTACTGATTTACTAATACAAAATTTTAATATTGCTTTATACATTGATATAAGATTGAAAGCGAAAATAAAAATAATTACCGAATTATGTTGTTTTTTTCCAGTTTGAATGACTCGTAGCTTTGCCCCGGATAGTAATGTGTACTATCAGAATTGTATCTTATTTTACTATATTATCATGGACAAATAATATAACATACACATTGTATTAGTGTTTTATGATATTTATTATAAAAACTTATACTTTATAAAAATATAATTTAAAAATGTTACAAAATTTTCTTTGCAAATTATCACAGTTTACAAACTATTGCTGTTTATAAAACTATCATAATATAATTATAACTAGCAGTCTCATCAGTTAATTTATATTAGACTGGTAGTTATTTGACTAATTACTCCTAGAAGAGTCAGTTATGATTTCTTACAGCCATGATTATGAAGGTTGACTGATCTTCAATTTGGAGTACCCCTCGTACTTCACACACATAGCTATCAACCTTGACTAGAAACATCATGCGGTTATCTATCTATGGATCTATTTGCAAAATGTAATACACTTTCATATTCCAAGCTTTATTACTCCATAATATTTCATATCATGTTACAGACGGGAAAATTAATTTAACAAATTTTTAATATCGTGTATTATTGTGAGACAAATAGTGAATAAAAATACCGATATCATCTTGACACGCAAATATTGAAATAAGAGAATTTATTTAGGCGTGACAAGAAATTCAGGAATTCAGAAATTTCATCAAAATCTAAATCACAAAAATCGAGGTACAGAATAAAATGTAATGGATCTAATATTTTCGAATATTTCTACTCGTCTGATATTTTTATAGTCAAGAGTGCAAGAGTATATGATGCGAATATATTAGCATTTTGGGTCCGCCTCGCAGAAATATAAGTGCTATATGTTCTGAAGGTGACAGATTTAGCCAGAACTTTTGTATGTTATCTTTGCCGACTATGGGATGTTTGTTGCATACTAGCATAATAGTGTTGTCCATGTACATACATACTTGAGACCATCTGAAATTACACACACATACAATTAATATATACAATCGAGGGAATACGTTTGGCAATATTGTTGTTACTTACATCTCTGTTTGTCCAGGTACTCGTAGTGCAGTTTCGTGAATCCCTTCATACTTTCACAGGCCCAGATCGACTTCATAATCTTGTAAGCTCTGCGAAAGTGAACGTAGATGTAAGGACCATGGTGTAATCAAATATATAATCAAACATTTGAAATGTGTGTAATGCATCAGCGTAACTGTCACGCGTACGCTTTCAGAAGTTCTAACTTTATAAAAATATAATGGCTAGAAGGATAAATCGGCAATTTATTTATCGTATCGTTAGCCGTATATTTTAATAATATTAAAATATATTAATGATAAATAGATTTAGGTGTAATCGATTAGCAAGGAGCTAGAATTAATTTGTAAATCGTATAGTAGATTTTTATTTTCATTTTTGTCGTGTGTAATATGAGCGTGTTGCTCATTAATAATTGATACATTTGTTACCAAAACCACACGCATCAGATATACATGATATATTTAAGAACATTTGATTTTTTTTACTAAATCTTTTTAGTATCATCTACTATCTGGAGAACACGCAACACGTAAGTGTGAGTTTTGCATGAGTTTAACATAATGGCTCATATACAGGTGACGATCGATTTTATTTAAAAATAAAATACTGGTCTGTCTAAATATCAAATATAAAATTAAATTAATTTTGCTAAATCTTTTTACTATTATATCTATCCATCTGGATTCTGGAGTATACTATCTGGAGTATATAGGATATTTAGTAATTACCATGCCCCGCCTCTCGTGGGCAGGTATATAGAGCAGGTTGAACTGAATAGAAAAGTCCTTTATTGTTTTGCAATAAATAATGAGAAATTAAGATTCTATTTACTCAACTAAAAATGATATTAATTATTAAAAATAAAATACAGGTCTGTATCTAAATATATATCTATATTTTAAGATTCAAATAATTTTATATTTCATAGAATTCTGCAAATCATTTTTTTTAGATGCAGGAGCAACTCGAGCGAATTCGCAGTTAAAGTATTAATCAACACCTTCCGTGCCGCGCTGTTTCTGCGCGATTTTTCATCCAGTTCAAATGAAACTTTGCAATCTTTTCAACAAGCGTTTGCGATTGCACGTATTGTAAAATGGCCCTAAGATGATAGGGAACGATGTATGGCGCGCGTAGTAGCCAGTCGGCTTTCTACTTTGCAAAGATAACTAGGTATCAGGGTGAGACGATTGGTCGGGGAGATGGAAATTCAATAGAAGGAAGAGGACGAAGAAAATAAGGCTGCATAAAAATAAGGAATGTTCTATTTAATTAAATTTCTTACACCGTTTATCTTTTCTTCTTTTCTCTCCACATTAAAGAGTAAAAGAGAGTTGAGCTAAAAGGAAAACAGACCCAAGGCTATAAATAGGCTAAAAAAAGATTTGCGTTCTCGCTGTACGGCGAAAAAATAGGCCTGTTCTTTTTAGTTGAACTTGTCGTACGTCGTACGGCTCTTTTCTCTTTTTCTTTTCACGTTGGTGAGAGAAAAGCGTGTCGAGCTAAAAAGAACCTCTGGCCTCGCGCATCTCCTATATTTTCCTCCGCACTTTACTCCGTTTCGGATTTCGGAGGATCGCGCGGTCGCCGACGCCGACAGTGCCGAGAGTGCCGACAGGTGGCGCGGGGGCCGGGCACACCTGTCGTCGGCCGTCGGCTGGCGATCTCACGGGCTTTACGTGAGCCGTGCGCGGGCGACGGCGAGATCGCGAGATCTCGCTGGGTCGGTCACGTGACACTGTACTTCCACAGTTATTTTTTCAGGCATGATGGCGCCAAACGCCAGTATTCACTTTTATGTAAATATATTATTGATTTGGTGCGTACCGCGATCAAGCACGAGAGTTCGCCGTACCGCGGCCGGCCGTCGAAAGTAGCCCCGTCGCGGAGTATGCGCGCGGACCGCCGGCGGAGTGAGTAACGGACTGGCCCTGTGGCCGCCCGCCTGGAATCGCTAATGAGGACATGTTGGTTAGGCTGCCGTGACAGAGAGAGAAAGAGAGAGAGAGAGAGAGAGGACGAGGCCGTTACGCACTTGCGAGACAGGCGCCCGTCGGCGTGTACGCTGTGGCACGGGAGCGCGCACGGCGACCGCCGGCGGCCCCGCGGCCGGTTTTCACGCCCGCTCGCGATCACGTGCCGCCTCGCGCGCGGAAATATATCCGGCTAATAGATCAATAATAAGGTATTTAATGGTCTTCCCGAGTGTGTGTGTGTGTGCGCGCGGGGGAGACTTGTGGTGGAGTAGTGCGCGCGACGCTGCTGCCATCTGTATTGTCAATGTTGTCGGCCAGCAGCAGCAGCAGCAGCAGCACCAGCAGCAGCAGCAGCAGCAGCAGCACCACCACCACCAGCAGGAGCACCAGCACCAGCAGCAACGTAATGGAGCCGTGAGCATTCTCGTAAGCCGTACGCAATTGCATCACCGTGCCGACCGTCATCTCCCCGTGTGTATACAATGAGATTTAACGCCGACCGCGGCCCGCTCGACCGTCGACACGTGCAGTGAGTGTGAATGTGTGGCCCCGTTAAAAACGCCGCCGAGAGCCGAGAGAAGCTACGCGAGAGCGCGATCGCGGAGAGCGCCCCGCGTTCTCTCTCTCTCTCTATCCTGCGCGTCCAATGTTTACATGATCGTGGTTCCGACGGGACGGCGATCGCGGCAGATCGCGGCGATGACCGTCGGCGCTTCCGCGCGCGCGGACCCCCAGCGGCCGTCGTCCGTCGCCGTTCGCGCCCCGCGTCGCGGTGCGCCACGCGAGAAAACCACGGGCCGTCGCGCCCCGCGGCCGCCGGGACCGCGGCGACACGCGCATCCACTATCCAGTCGCGGTGCTGCGTTTTTTATAACCTCTTTTCCTGGACCCCGCGTCGAGACGCGAGGATCCGTCACCGCGAGTTGTCGGTGGTCCCCCCCCTCCCCCGCTCGCGTGTTTACAGCCGACGGCGACGACGCGCCACGTTAGTGGTGTCGCGCGCATTGGAAAAATGCCGCTCCGCCGAGCGAGCTGTCGAGGATATGCCCGACCTGACATTTGCCCCCCGCGCTCTGGCTGGGCGCGATTCCAAATCCCTCCTCGCGCGACGCGCACCTCCGTCACCGTCGGGACTATGTCGTTCTTGTCCTTAACCCTTTACGTGTATCGCGCGAATCGTTGCTCTCTCTCTCTCTCTCTCTCTTTCTCGCCGCTCTCGCCGTCACGTTAGTCACGTAGTGAACTGACAGCATCTAAACGTCAAGTTCGGTGCACGCGAGCGATTTGTATATTTATCTCTGGAGCCAAGACTCGTGAAACTGTGCCTATTCCTTATTCCTTGCGGTAGATTGATCGTGTGCGTGAAGAGCACATTGATAACCCTTTCTCTTTTGATCCTTTTAATGCTTTTCGTAAATGTGTCACATTTTTTGAATGTTTTCTTACTTTAACGTTCTTGCACTTGGCCCCCTGTCTGTTTTTTTTCCTTTTTATTTGAGATCTGAATCTTCTGTATATCACAAGGAACATACATATATATATTATTCCTTGTATATTTTGGACATTTTCTCTTATCAGTCTCGCATTTGTCTCTCGTGCTTCGTTTGCTTCCTTCCATTTCAGAGATATAAATCTTCTGTATGTCAAATATCTATATCACAAAGCATATGTTTTCTTTCTTTCTAGTTAAAATATGTATACGAATTACTCTAGATGTAGAATATTTTACACAGAATATTAAGATTAAATAAGAAATAAGATTTCTACGATATTGATCAAGAATTTAAATGACAACGTAAAACCCCAAACAAAGTTAATGACCAACAGATAAAATTGTGAATCGTTATGTCAAGTTTTAGATATTAATGGAACAAACCGGTTTGCGACCTAGTGTTATTTTCTAAAATTACCTTTCAAACGATTGTCTTCTACTAAACCACACATCTCCTTGCGTCATATGTAACTTACAAGCAAAAATATCTGTCTATATTGTCACATAATTTTTACTAAGTTGTAAAATATTTTGAAATCAAGCGCCACTGTTTTTATGTTTCAGTTCTGAAGATAATCTGCTTTCCAGATAATAAATATATATGGATAACTATGTAGTAAGTTTATTTTTACATAATATTTTTCAAAATATACATCAGAGAGAAAAGAGAAATGCTCAAAAAGTGTGCAATTGTTATATTTCAGGGTGTACACGGTTCACCTGCATGTGCCACGTATCACTAGCTTATTTGGCATAGTAGAATGGCACAACGAGGCAAGAGGCATAGAAACGACAATGATCTGGCGTCTTGTCCGGGCGCTATTAAAAGGCGCAAATGTAGATTGGGCCCAGCTGCCACTGGTTCATCGGCACTGGCAGCGACCATGGGGCCCTCAGAAGAAGAGGAAACGATGGCGTCATCGAGCCAAGGGGGAGCACCCTGGACCGCCCGATCTGTCAGTGATATCAAGATTCCCAGTATATACAATCGATCGTCCGCGGAAGCACCAGCGGAGTTATTTCGTAAAGACCTGATCAGCGCGATGAAATTGCCAGACAGTGAACCATTGAGTCCAAACGAGTATTGGGTTATAACTGATCAGTGGAAACAGGAGTGGGAAAGAGGTGTTCAAGTACCCGTTAATCCGGATTCTCTTCCCGAACCGACGGTTACTGTTACGCAGGCGTCTCCTTTGAAGTTACAAGCTGAATTCAAATTGTGAGTGCATAATGTGTGTCATTCTGTATTATGTGAGATACTTTGGTTGTCAGAAATCACTAGAACGTGGTGTAATAACACAATCGTTCTGTGTTTTTCAGGCCTAAAAAGTTAGTAAGAATATCTCGTGATGATTATTTTAACTCGGAGGATCATCATTTAAGTACTACTCCAGGAAGAGCGGAGAAAGCCTGTGCTTACGACCTCGATGATACTGACATTGCCTGGTTGGAAGTATTCAATGGTGAACGAGCACAGGTACAACTAATTATTTATGGCTATGATAAATCAAATGACATTTCTTTTAAATTAATCTTTTAGTTTTGTGTATAAAGAATCTGTATAAAATATCTTAAAGAAAGTACATTTAAAAGATATATAAGGTATAAATGTTATATAAAATTATATTGTAAAAAATAAGACAAAGTAAGATGTTTTAGTGCATCTTCTTTCTATTGAAAGGAAAATATTGAAATTTTAGATAATTCCTGATTCCTAAATGAAACAACACTGATATTTGTCGTAAAGGAGGATTCAAAGCCAATCAAAATATTTAATATTTTTGAAATTGTTTCTAATGACATAATTTGAAAACATTTTTACGATTATTATTGGAAAATTAATGACAGATATTTATGCAATCAACAGAAGTTGTTCGACAATTATGGTTCTTATTAGTTCTTTTTTTATATCTTGTATAGTATTCATGCATTAATTGACATTTTATGTTAAAATTATTCAGGCTGGACAACCGCCGGTTACGGAATCGCAGTTGGAACGTGTCATAGAAGAATTGGAAGTGCGATGTTGGGAAAGGATTCAAACAATCGTGAAGAATGAGGAGGGGCTTGGGATTGAGTATGACGAAAATGTTATTTGTGATGTTTGCAGATCGGTGAGTGATTTATTTATTTTTATACAATATATTCAGAATTTTTGGAATATATGTAAAATAATATATTGTACGTTTCTCACACGCGTACGATATACATTTTAATTGGTGTTGGATTTTCCATAATACATGTGAACAATTTTTATGATAGCCGGATTCCGAGGAGGGTAACGAGATGGTATTTTGTGATTGTTGCAACATATGTGTACATCAAGCTTGTTACGGCATTACTTCGATACCCGATGGTTCCTGGTTGTGTAGAACTTGTTCGTTAAGTCAAAGACCCGACTGTGTATTATGCCCTAATAAGGGAGGTGCAATGAAGTGCACACGGAGCGGTCAAAAATGGGCTCATGTCTCGTGTGCACTTTGGATTCCCGAAGTTAGCATTGGTTGTGTAGAGAGAATGGAACCAATTACAAAAATATCCAGTATTCCGGTAAATAACAATCTTATAATTATTGAGATCTAGTTATATTATTTTCATCATCATTCAAATTCAGATCAATTTTTGAAACATTTATTGTATATTCTAATATTATATACAATTTAAATATTTCAAATTTACTTGAGATCTCTTTACCGTGATTCTGGATACAAATTGATTGAGTGTAATAACGAATTGCAGCAAAGTCGATGGGCCTTAATTTGCGTTTTATGCCGTGAACGTGTGGGTGCTTGCATCCAGTGCAGTATAAAGACATGTAAGACAGCGTATCATGTCACATGTGCTTTTAAATATGGGTTAGAAATGAAGGCTATTATCGAGGACGAAATGGCAGATGACGGTGTAAAATTAAGGGTAAGCTATCATACGCGATCGAATTAATGCATTGAAATCCATTACTATTACGCGACTACAACAAATCAATCTGATAATTTCGTGTTTCTAGTCGTATTGTCAGAAGCACAGTAGAACAAATACAAAAGACAAAGTTGGCGTTGGCGGTAGCGTAGGAAGTGGTGGGAAGGGTGGGTCAGATTCTGAGGATGGTGAATCCAGACGACGAAAACGGAAAGACATGACTTCTGAAGAAAAAAATCAAGCACGCGCAGCAAAGTATGTGACATCATTTTTTTATATGCTTTTTGAAATTATATTGAAACCTACAAACTTATGGATACATTAGCTAAATTTTATTAAATATTAAATTTTTAAAATCATTTTTAAAAATAATGCAATAATAAAATTTTATATAAACCATAAGGAAAGATACTTTTTAATAAATATCTATATACCTATGTATCTTAATATCTATATATATTAATGAACTATATATTAATACTTGTGTTTTATGTATTTTATAAAGAATTGAGGACCGTCTACAATAGCCGTAAGAATATGCAGTAAGACGTAAGCAGTAAGCTACTGGCTAATGGAATTTTTACAATTCAAGAATAATCGACTGTGGTTGGTCAATAGTTTACTGCTTACGTCTTACTGCATACTCTTACGGTTATTGTAGACGGTCCTTTAATCTTTTCTAAAATTATATTATAGAAAGTAATATGTGTTGTTTCCATATTAGGCTGCAAGAAATTGAAGCGGAATTTGATAAGCATGTTAGTATAAAGGACATTACTTCCCAACAATTGGATATAGATCCTGACAGCATCATATACATATATAACTATTGGAAATTAAAGAGACGAGTAAGTCGTCGATATAAATTTGTAGTTACAAGAGTATCATGTTGGATATGGTTTGTAATTCGCGTGTATATTATTTTTTAGGCCGGTCATAATAAACCATTGTTAGCTCCTCGTTGTGGTGAACTGTCGAGCGCAGGAGCACGCGCTCAGGGTCAAGCGGCCGACGTAGAAAAAATGCGTACGTTTGTGCAACTGCGACAAGATCTGGAACGCGTACGAAATTTGTGCTACATGGTCGGTCGTCGCGAGAAACTCTGTCGTACTTTCCTGAGACTACGCGAACAAACCTTTCACAAGCAGGCAATGGTGATGGCCGGACCGCCACTATCTCCAACGACGGCTGCCGCTATTGTCGAGGCCAATCACGGGCCTTCGATATACGATCGTCTCTATTCCCATCCCGATGCCGAGGATCACACACATGACTTCAACACAATACTCGCCCGGATCAAAGTCGAGTCGCCCACGCCAGCGTCTAACGATGAAAAGAAAGTACAACCGGACTTCAACGGTGCGTCCAATAAGAAACCCTACTTCAATGGTTCGGTCAGAGGGAAGAGCTTGTACGGAAGTGATTTGTCGTCAATGAGTAGTAGTGAGACGGACGCGGTGAAGACGGAAAGAAAAACTACTGGCAAATGCACGAACAAGTCTAAGACTCTGAAAGTCGAGACCGAATCGACCTCAGAAGATGAAGGGAATACAATGTCGAAGAACAAAACTCCCGCCAGACGAAAAACAAAGAAGAATGCGCCGGACAGGCCACGAGCCTGCAAATTGCGCGAGAGCAGTGAGAGTGATAAGTTAGATATGGTGAATAGATCGCGTTCTTTGCAGCACATGGAACTTGGTAGTTCCGACAGCGAGAGCGACGAATTGAGCACCATTGAGTTGCCATTGAGCACCAACGCCGGCTCTCGTCTCGGCCCATCAGCAGCTTCTGCCATATATTCGGATACTGATTCGGATTCGCAGGAGCATCATTCCCACTCGGCCGTACTTATCACAAAAGCTGCGGTGAAGGAATTCTCAGCAGCGGATATATCAAAGAATTCGCAGAAAAACTTTACATGTAAGGATGCCACGAGATCAGACTATCAGGATGACTCCACGAAGAACAAGGAGAACGTGAAGAACTCCAAGAAGAAGGAATACATACCATCCGCTCTGATAGTTCCGCAGCGACAAGCGGCGAAGAAGGCATCGGAGATCATGCAGCGAACACAGGGTAAGAAGGAGAATACCGCGAGCGAGCCCGTAGAGTTCGTGAAGTCGCCCGGGGAGCCTTTGAAACCGACTAAGGAGAAGCCGTCTGGCAAGAAACAGCGTGACAACAAGGCGCCAAAGGACGCCAAGAACAATGACGTCTATGATTTCGACAAGGAGTTCGGTGACGGCACGGAGATCCGCCTTCCGGCTTACGTGCCGCAACGACAGGCTGCAAAGAAAGCCGCAGAGCACATCAAGAGCGGTATGGGCACGAAACCCGCTCCAGCGGATCTCGAAACCGCAGACGGGAAACCAAAGAAGGAATTGCCGGACGGCGGCAAGAGGAAAGAGATCAAGAAGGAGGAATCGCCCAAAAAGGAGGAGCTGCCGACGCGAAAGGAGGAGTCACTGTTGAAGGAGAGACGGGGAAAGAAACAGGTGCCTGAGAGCAGCAATAGCGAGAGCAGCAGCAGTGATAGCAGCAGCGGTAGCAGCTCTTCGGAGAGCAGTAGCGATTCCGATGTAGCTAAGAGTCCAATGCAAAAGATGTCGAGCACCGCTAAGGAGCCGGCTTCCTCTTCAACCACTACCAATACCACGTCCTCTGAAAGTGATAACGGTAATCAGGTGAAGAACAAAACTGCGAATAAACGGCAGACAATGAATAAAGTCGCAGACGAAACGGTCGAGTCTGAGAAGAGAACTGTCGCGGGGCGGAAACTCAAGAAGCTGCCCGATAAGAAGCTTAAAACTTCCGACGGGCGGCATGGACCCGAGTTTCAGCCGCCGCTTACTGAGAGAGAAGAATCAGGTAGAACCGCAGTACCTAAGGAGCAGCAACAGGCTCAACAACAACAACAGCACCAGCACCAGCAGCAGCAGTCCGGTAAGAAAGCTGATCAAAGAGACACATCCAAAAGATCAGCATTCTTGCAATCACAACAGCCAGCTGACCAAAGTGTGCTCGGTGGCTCTCGAAATAATGATGGGCTACGAAGTGTTTCTGGGGCCAAGTCTACCAAAAAATCAAACCAGTCTATTAAACAGACACAACAGCAACAGTCTACTCTCAGAAGCAAAGAGGACAGCGGCGGAGCAACGTCCAGAGCGAAGTCGGAGACGCGCAAACGAAAATCAAGCGAGATTACCGCAAAGGAGGACAAGGGTAACAAGGAAACGTCCCCGATCAAGAAAGTGGAAAAGAAATTAATGGAGAAGATAACCAAGGAAACCGAGAAAGATAACAAACATGATACTACTAGTATTAAACATGTCCCGGATTTCGTGGAACCTCCGAAACCGACTGAGAATACTCCTAAAGTGGATGACAAGAAGATTAAGAAAACAAGTAATAAGAATGCGATCAATACGCTGGAGGAGGAGATGAAACAGCGACGGGCGGAACGAGACAGTCCAAAGAAGTCATCGAGGGGACTGGACAAGCTTCTTGAAAAACGCGAGCACCTTGACAAACTGTCGAGGAGCAGGATTGCCATTCAGCAGGAGAGATGTAACGAGGAGAATAAAGACGCGAAAATTGTGGCATTCGTCGCAAAGGAGACTGTCAAGAGCGAGGACATTAAGAACCACATGAGCGAGGAAGTCGCGGTGCTAGATACCATGAAATTGGAAAAAGAAGACGTAAAGAAGAATGTCGAGAATACGTTGGAGAAACCTACGGACAGAAAGAAGAAGGCAGACCGGAAGCTCGAGAGCGAGACGCAGGCTGCTGTCGAGATGATCACGGTCGAGGACAGCGTCGCTAAAGAGTCAAACGATAATATTTGTTTGAGGTCGATGCCCGATAAAGTCTCTACCGCATTAATAGAAAACGTGACAGCCGAGAAAGAGTGTCAGCAGAAGAGAAGAAAGTCCGTAAATCGTTCTATCTTTTCGCCGCAACACGGCAGCAAGGATCCCAGCGTGTCGGAGCTGTTCGACTTCGATCAGGACATGTTGACCGACGATATGGTGAACGATGACGGCTTCAACTTACCGCGCGACGAAGAGCGAGGAGCGGCGCCGCTCTCGTTCTCTTTCAACAACGATCTTTGGTTCAAGGAGGACTCGAAGGAGGACAGTGCGCGAGAGACGCTGCATCTGGTGGAGAAGCTGCGTATGGAATTATCGAAGAAGTCGAATTCTAGTCAGTTCGAGTTAGAATCCACTCCGGCGGAAGAGGAGCTTCCGAAAAAAGAGGAGCCGCCTCTTCATCCAGTTGAGAAACCAACGGAAGAGCAGCCGCTGCTTCAGGAGAAGGTCGACGTGCAGGAACAGCAACAAGTGGGACAGCAGCAGCAATCAGTCGTGCAATCGGTCGAGATTAAGATCAACAGCGGTTCGGAACCCCCACAGATGTCCGAGGATCTCACATGCAAAAACCATAGTATGGAGGATAAGAGAAAGCCTTGTTACTCGAGCAATAGCAACAACGAGCATTACATGTACGGAAACGAAGAGCGCGAGACGGCGAAAGTGACGGTGGTGGAGCGCGCGAAGCTCGATAGAGCCGAGGCGGACGAGAGATGGGTACCGCCGAGCATGGACAATTTCAATCCGAGCGACGTGCAACATCTGAACACGTTGATCGACAATCAGAACCACCGTTACGTCGCCGCGGCCGCCGCTCATCAATTCTCGAATGATATCGGCGCCGTGATTCCAGATCCTACGGCGAATCCAGACGCAGCTCTAGTCGCGCACCTCCAGCTCAACATGCAGGACCAGTATCTGCAGCTGCAACAGACGCATCCGATGGAGCGGGTGCAGCAGCATCTCGAGGCGCAGCACGTTGCGGCACAGGAGCAGTCGCGTGTGCAGTCACTCGCGATGATGGATCAGCAGATGGCAGCGGCCGGTACGGGAATACCGGCACAGATTGTCGACGAGATCACGCCTATGGAGTTGGTAAATCGTCATCTAATCAGCCTGCCCAACTCGGAGGACGATCAGGGCAGCGAGATGGACCGCGTGCTGGACAAGGAGGATGTCTCGTCGGATATCAGACAGGACTATACGCAGAGCGGCTCGCCCTACAACGAGCTCAACGGTCGACCAGACACGCGGTGGGCCGAGAGTCAGGTTTTACCCTCGCGCCGGTCCACGTCATCGTCTATCACATCCGCGTCTTCCGCGGAGGAGCACGCGGCTATTCCCCCTTACAAGAACGTACCTCCGATATCCTATCCGCCGATGGACGTGGCGCCTTACCATTCATACTCGGAGACGAGCTCTTACGGTGCCGGAGCTGTCTCGCTGTTTCCACCGCAATCCTGTGCTGCCCCGTTGCCCTATCCGTCGCCGTTCCCGCCACCCTTCGGCGCCCCTTTCCCGACGTCGCAGTCTATGCTGCCGCATGTACCGAAGCCGCTCGAGGAGTCGCTCAACATCGGGGCGTCGCCGTGCACCGCCGCATTTACCTCGTCGTCGCATAACATGGCCCTCACCGCGGCCATGGTATCGCCGACGAAGGTAACTACGCCGCCGCCTCCGGCGCCGCCACCACCATCGGTGTCGCAGCAGCAACAACCGCAGCAGCAACAGCAGCAGGTACCACCGACACAGCCGTCTTCGGAAGCGCCGCCATCGTCAGGGCACCCGCCGTCTTTGCTGTCGCAGCCGGTTAACTCGCCTGCTGTACCGGCATCTTTCCTCAATACTATCGCGGAGACGCAGGTCAACAACGAGGCTGTCGTGGAGAACATAGCGGAAGTACTTAGCGCAGACAAGAGCGCGCCGCCCGGTAAGAAGTCGCCGTCGAAACCGACGAGAACGTCCGCCAGGGTGACGTCCTTGCAGGGTAAATCGCCCGGTAAATCGCCGCGCCAGGAAACCACGAAATCCGCGCCGAGCTCTCGCGGTCGCAGCAGGAGTTCCAAGGGATCTCAGCCGAGTTACCGGGGTCGCGGTCGCGGCCGGGGACGGGGACGCGGTAGGACCAACCAGAACCCGTCGATCACGATGGTGCCGATCTCAAACGCGCTGCACAACGACGACTCGATCCAGAACAAGCTGGTCGGCACCGTGTACGACTTCGACTCGGACGACGACTCGGCGAACGAGACTAACATCGCGGACCTGAGGACGATGCGCGAGCGCAAGAAGTCCACCGACGTGAACGAGAAGAATCGTGCGAGCGAGCCTCTCGGCGGCATGGCGAACGACGGTGGCATCCAGTCCCATCTGTCTAGTCCCACGCTGCACACCGTGAAGAAGTATGCCGACGATAAGAAGCTCGCGTCACCGGCGGCGCACCACGATCATCAGACCGCTATAGCGAAATCCGAGTCGAGCACCAGTCATCAGTTTGCCGACTGTATGCCGCTGTTACCAGGTCCGGTCGATATGCGTACGTACAATTCGACCGTGGACCAAGCGAGCTCGTTAGTCCACGGTCAGCCGTATGGCAATCATTTGTTAGGCAGCTTCGCCGCGAGCGTAGGTGCGGACTCGAACCTGCCGGAGCTCGATGATTTGCTGCACGGGGACTGCTGCGTGTTGAAGAAGACCGCCGGTAAACAGCAACAGCTCGCGAGCGGCGGGTTCGAGGAGCCGTGCTCGAAACCAGGCTTCGGCGACCAGTCGACGATAGACCCGTCGTCCGCGTCCAGCTTCGACGCCAACAAGGTTTCCCTAACCGATTCGAGGAATCAACTGAAGGTAAAGATCAAAGGCCCATTTCTTGACGCGAACTATACGCCATCAGTACCACCGCTGGTCCAGCAAACGCCGGTGATAATTCCTCCGGCCGCGACCAGCGCGTCTGCTGCTTCAGGCACATCGAATCTACGTCGCATGCGAAAGAAGGAGCTGTTGCGCCAATACTGCTCGCAGGACATGAACATGGATGATCCTGCGGGCGGTAGCGTTACCTCCGCGCCTATCATCATTCCACCCATCAATCCAAATCGTACGGTCATCACCATCCCTAAAGCCGTAGCTTCGATGACAAGTATACCAACTCGTGAAGACTACAAGGCGGTCGTCGATGCGAATATGGAGAAGAAACGGCGGAAGGAGCGCGGCGGCGGTGGTAATGGCGGCAGTGGCTTCCTCGACGTAGTAGCTGGCGAAGAGGAGAGCAGTTCCGATAGAAAGCGCGGTCTTATGGTTGGTACGGTCAGTGATCGTAGAAGAGGCAGGCAAACCAGACCGACCGCCACCACGGTCACGAACAGCGCCGGCCCGCCGAAGCTGAAGATTAAGATCGGTAACAGTATAATTGGACAAGAGATAGGTAACGCGCAGGACGATCGTAGCAGGATAAGGCCGCCGAAGAAGCGACTGAGCAGCATCCCGAGCACGCCGAGCATGGAGGAGCTCCGTCGCGAGAGCATGAAGTTCCGCAAGATGATCATGGCGGGCTTCGACAACGACGAGAAGACGAAGAACAAGCGCGACAAGAACGGCAAGCGGAAGAAGCGACAGTCCAGCAAGAAGGAGGCGCGGGTGCAGATCCTGGAGGGCGGCGCCGCGACGCCCAAGCTCATTATACGGCTGGGCAAGCCGGCGGGCGCCAACTCCTCAGCGACCAACGACGCGGCGAGCAACGCGCCGGCCACCGGCGACGGGGACGACAATCAGCGGCAGGCGTCGTCGGACACCAAGGACAGCCGAGTGGGACCGCCGCCGCCCGAGCCCGTCAAGGAGGAGGCAGGGGTCTACTCGATGGAGGGCGGCGTCGACGAGAAGCAGCCGACCGACCCGAACACAGGCACCACCGCCCTCAGGAACATCCGTTCGGCGAAGGTGACGCCGATTCGATTAAAACTGACCCGCTGTCAGGAGGGCTACGAACTGAAGGATCCGGTGGTAGCGAGTAGCGCGAGTGTGGACGACGATGGTGGTAGTGGTAGCAGTACTAGTGCGACGACGACGACGGTAACGTTGGTGAACTCGGCGGCGCCGTTGCCGATCGGCGGCGCCGAGCTGGAGAAGGCGACGACGGTGGCGGCGGAACGTTTGCCGGCCACCGACGTCGCCGTCCCCGTCGCCCAGACGAGAACCGAGCAAGAGGAGCAGCAGCCGCCGTGCATGGAGAAGCAATCTTCCAAAGAGGATATTCCATTGCTGCCTCAGTCCGCGAATCACAACTCGCCGGGGTGTCCGCCCGCACCGCTCCCGCAAGGATGCCAAGTTAGGTGATAATTAATGATAATTGTATAATACGGTAATTTAGTGATCCTTTCTTAGACGATTTTTCTGCGTGCGCGTGTGTGTTACGTACACGTGCCATCGGCATCGCACCACTTGCCGTGACCGCGTCTACGTAAGATATATTCGCTGAACACACACAGAATACGTTTCGCATACACTCATGTACACGTACATAACAAAATAGAAGGTGTATATTGTTCAGTACTGAGACAGAGACTCGGTAGAAACGTTGTAAGAGTGTAATATAAATTATTGATTATTGTAAATGATCTGAGGGTGAAGTGAAATTTCACAAAGTGCCCAAAATTTACTGCAAATACTAAAAGAACACGTGCATTTCGTCGGGTGTATCGACGGTCCACACTAAGGTGTCTCCCTCGTTGCGCGATCATTGTGTAACATCGTCTCTTATCTGCAGACCTTTGCGCGCACCCACTTTTCCTTCATAACACGGATCGTTTGGCCAATCAATTTCAATTAGAACAATACGCAATGTAGTATAGTAACCGTGTGACATCTCGATCAATTGTTTCTTTCGTTTTTACGGGCATTACACACATACACACAAGTCCTCTTCTAAAGATCTTTCAAAGATTTATAGAATCTCTTGTAAAGAGATTCCGAGAAGAGTATGCTTGCCGATCAACCATAACTTGTCGCTGTCATTTCCATTAACTGCACAACTATCTAACTATTTATTACTTAAGCCTATAGAAACAGTTTATAGAAACGGCCCAGGCTGAATTTCCTCCTTAACGTTTGTCGACGCGCTACGCTCAAAGATTTTTCTTACGCTCGTCGATGTGACCTCAAAGCAATATGATGATCAGGTGTGGACGTATGAATTGGTGCAACGTATTTAACGCACGAAGAACGAGAATAAAACTCATGTTCGAGCGCAACGATCGACACCTTAATGAGGTATCGCGACAGCGACGTAAAATTACCTTGTACAAGAAGCATATTTCTCAAATCACCGCTTAGGTCGTGATTTTTAAATGATAGTTATAACGAATTTTAATAAACCACCACAATACTATATAGTATATAATATTTCGATATACGATCGATATCGACTATGATGTGGCAAGGAAAACGTATACCAGCTGGACGTGAAGCATCAAATGAGAAAAGGGATACGCATAGTATTTTTTTTTATTTTCAGAACAAATCTTTTCATTATTATTTTTTTTTTACACACAAGCATATCCGTTTGTGCTTGAAAGAGAAAGAAGAAAAAGAGAAAAAAGGACGTGCTTTGACCGCGATTTGACAATTGGAACTTGCATGCACTCTCTTGCGTTTGACGATTAAACTCTGCAAGATAATGTGACGTATTTGCTCTCGTAAATCGCCCGTTCTTCTCTTTTATTTTCTTTCTTCCTTTTATTTTGTTTTCGCTTCACGCTGTGCAATCTGCACACACGATCGCAAAGTTAGACGCGAAATTTGAAGATATTTTTTTATTATATTTTTTTACACGTTATATATATATTATATTATAAATACATATATATTACGTATGCGCCTCTCGCGCGATTTGTTACATAGTTTTTTTATAGGATCCAACGCGTCATTATTAATCGTCACGATTATCTATTTTATCCCTTTTCACGTTGTAGCCCTGCTGCGTGTATTTATTTATGACGATCAATGTAAGGCGCTATTTATTCACTATGTATTTTCTTTCGAAAGCTCCCCAAGAACGGTTTTTAGACGATTTTTCAGTTCTCTTTCTCTCATCTTCTTTCTCTCTCTCTTTCTGTCTTTCCTTTTCTTTCTGTCTCTCTCTTCCCCCTTTCTCTCTTTCTCTCTTTCTGTTTAGTATTATCCCAATTATTATGTACCGCACGCTATTATTACTATTATTATGTATTTCTTCTCCTTTTTTGTATTAAGAAGTTTTAATCTCGCCACGTAGATAACAAGAGTTATGCGTATAAAATACTCATGGTTGATGAAGCGGCGTGCCATGTTTTGTAACGATATTAAAAAAAAAAGAAAGAAAAAGAATTGCGACCGAATTGCGGGTGTAAAAAGGGAAAGAGAAAAATTGTTTCCTTTCGGACATGCGTCACGTGCGTACATGATTCGACGAATCGCGTGAATCACACAAACATAAGTTAAAGATATTCCGTTAGATTTGTTTCGTACGAGGCCGAGGAACGACGCATCTTCGTCGTCATCATCATCATCATCATCATCAACAACTTCGCTCTTCGGGAAAGAAGATTCCTGCAAGGGTTGCCCGTGATTAATCCTTCGTTTTCTACTTGTCTACTGCATTTCAATACCAACAATATTAAATAGCTCTATTAATTCTAAAATACTGCGTTAAATTACAAATATATGTCTAAGCATGGAATATAAAATACATTTAAGGATAACAAATTTTTCGAGGGCATGAAAAATCATCGTTTCTGTGCGCGTTGTATGAATACTTACGTCTTTCTTTTTTTTTCTTTTTAAATAATTTATCACTCAACTGTAAAATCCGAAGAGCTGCAGTAACATATCGAGTTACACTTTACAAAGATGCATCCTGAAGAAAAGAGTGTACATGTAAAAGACATTGTGGAGAGAGATGTGTTTCTGAAAAAAAATCTAAAATCTTTCAGACATCTTCAAGACGCTCGTGTCTCTTTGTTATTGTATTTATTTATTTTTCTGTCGTGTCTTTTTGTTATCGTATCTCCAGGTACTGGTATGTAAAAGTATCGAGGAAAGGAATTGGAAATGGTAAAGCAATTAGGGTGTGAGACGTGACGAGGAAGATTGGCGACGACTGAAAGTCGATTGCGTGCAATCGGAGGGAGTGCGTTTGTAAAACGCGCAATAAGCGAAACTGAGATTGTTTACGTTTTTTTTTCAGTCCAGTTGCGCGCGCCGATGGGAGATCTTTACCGATTGCTGATCCCTTGCTAAACGTGCAATTGTTACGACGTCCGTAGGAAGGTCCTTCGTCCTGGTCCCCGCACATTATCGATTGTGGAGTGAAGAAAATCGTGGGAAGCCCGCGCGTATTAGGAAAGGCGGCGAATTTTTAATGATAACGAGGAAAATTCGTGTTTGAAGATGGGACAAAAGTGAGATAAAGGCGTTGAGGTAAAAGAACTGAGTGTGAAAAGCACGACGGGAGTACGGATAACGAAATTTCCAGGTGAGCTGAAAGTTATCCTGTTTAGAGAACGGTTTTCCACTCGCTTTTCACTCCGCAATTGTATAACGCGACGCGCAGGTTAAGAAGAAATTGTACATACTCGTGTATCTCAGATAGGATACAGGAATCTGTAATTGGTATGAAGCTTATATAACGGCTGTGTTACCGTACGGATCTTATCTTCCAGATGGTTTTTAGTTGCTCTCTTTCTTGGATGCGAGCGTATTCAAAAAATAAAAAAAAATTTAAAAAAAAATAAAAAAGATAAGTGCATGATCGCGCCGAAAGACTTTCGACACCTCTTCCAACAAAGATCGTTAATCATTTTTAAAAGGAAAAATTCTAGCGCGTCGTATTATCGATCGACGAACTTTTGGGGGTGGTTTGAAGATAAAAATGTAATAGATATAGCTAAAAGTACAGATAAAAAAAGGAAAACAGAAAAATTGACATCTCGGAGAAAGAATTCACTTCGCGAACGTCTCTCAGAATCTTCATCTCGATCGCCGGCAATTCTCTCGATCTCCTTCATTACGCACTCGAGGAAAGATCACGTGGATGTACTAAAAGAAAGTTAGTCGAT
Organism: Temnothorax nylanderi; assembly: GCF_030848795.1. Taxonomy (NCBI): domain Eukaryota; kingdom Metazoa; phylum Arthropoda; class Insecta; order Hymenoptera; family Formicidae; genus Temnothorax; species Temnothorax nylanderi. The sequence continues at coordinate 48,092 of NW_027249152.1, read as the reverse complement.
TTTAACGAGCCGGCAAATCCTTGTAATCGAACGTTAAGAGTATCTTCCATGTACATTGCATACGCGAACGTTGGGCTAAAGGGTAAAATAGTCTTTTGCCGCGATCTTGCGATCCCATGAAAAAGGAAGAAGAGAGTGAGAAAGTGAGAGAGAGAAAGAGAGAAAGAGAAAATGGGTGAGTAAGTTGCATACATGGGAGAGTGAAAGAGAAAGAGAGAGAGAAAGAGAAAGGGAGAGAATGAGGGAGAGAGAGTTTGGCGATACCGTTTCGTCCCAATTCTTTATTGTCATAACTCTTTATTTTCTTGTTATGCAGCGCAAAAAGAATCAAATCAAATGAAGTATTGTTTAACGCGTCGGCGATCTTTGCGCGCTCGCCGTCGCCTTGAAATTCTCATCGATCGCGGAAACGAATCCTTCTCTGCGGTTCCTCCGGCGCGTGTCGCGCACGATCATCGACCGACCGCGAATCATCGATCAACGAGCCGACACGCGCACCGAATCGGTTTAAATGTTTCGCGAGCGAGAGGATTTTTCCAGACATACCTTCATACCTTACATATATAACGCATTGTACATTTTTTCAGTGATAAGAGCAGAGTTTTAAGAGCCTATATTGTACAGAATTATAAAGAATAAAATATTTGGTTAATTTTTAATCGTTTCTTACATGCGTATATATATAATAAAATAATAATTACTCTAATAACAAATAACGATGAATTTAATATTATATATATATATAAATACGAGTACATATATATATATATATAAATATATAAATATATAAATATGAACATATATATATATATACAAAATATAAATATATATAGATAATTTTATTATATAATACAAATGAGTAATATGATATTTAGTTATTGTATATAGTGTAAGAAAGAGCTGATCTTGTAAGATACAGATAAGGTGTTTTAATGTGCACATAGTCGCGTCATTGTCAATAATCATATTATTACGATTAATAATAATTACAGTTTTTTACATCTCGCGTTTCCTTATTCGACCTACACCCACAAACCTGTTATTTTTACACCCACGTTAATAAATTAACTTATACTGTCTTATTATTATACATATATGATACGTTAAATGGAAAAAAATAGAAAGTTCTATTGCAAGTTCTTTCTAAAAAATGTTTAATTCTCTTTTATGTCTGATAATCATCTTTTAGGTAAAATGCTACATCCATCTTCAACAATTTTTTTTAAAAAAAGCTTCTATTGCGATTTAATTCAATTAATTTAGTTGAGTAGTTTAATCTTCGCAAAGTGTAAAATCATGTCATATATTATGTATTAACGTCATTTCTTGGAACATATTTTATTTACTTTACGTAAGAACATGATCAATAAGGATGATGGTAGGAAACAAAGCATTCTTCACGTTTCTTTCACACATCTTCTTTATTCTTGTACAATAGAGATTTCAATGAAAACTTACGAAGCTAATGAAGCTGTCCAAGAGCTTCACGTATCTTAGAGAAAATTCATACGAAGAGCCAAAGGCTACACATTGATAGCGATAAACATAAAGTATCACGCGGATGGAATACGGGGCTCACGTCAACCCCAGTATCCGCCATAACCGCCAAATCCTCGTCCACCGTATCCTCCCCCCCAACCTCTGCCGTATCCTCCACCCCAACCTCTGCCGTATCCTCCCCCCCAACCTCCGCCGTATCCTCCATAGCCACCGTAGTATCTATATGGTCGTCCGTATCTGAAATTGTTCATGAGTCGTTCGATTAAGCAGTTTGAACGTCCGAAGAATTTGGTTATTTATTTAATGCAAACTAACGGTGATTTAAGACGTGACAGATTTTGTGAAATATTATATTATATAAAGCGTTCGAAAAATCGCCGCCTTTTTAATGACAGATGACTTGATAAATTTTAGAATCAATTTTTACTTAGTGATGATTTTTTGGAAAAAAAATATTGATTTAATATCGAATAAATCAGGATTTAATGCTGGAAAGAAAAGATTGCCGATCAACTCTAGAAGAAACAAATTAGTCTTTTTATCTTAAGTAACCTTTCGTTCGTTATGAATTAAAAGCATTATATTCATTACTTATAGGCGAGAGAAAAGGTTGAATATATAAAAGATATCACTTGTGCTGCGTATAGGTACGATTAGTATCAAATTACAATTTATAATCGTGATTACACACGGCAAAATAGCAGCAAACATTCTGTTTGCCTGCATTCTGCTTCTCCTGCCTTTATTGTCATTATAATAAATTATCATTTGAAGTATTGGGAACGTGAATGGAACATTAAAGATTTTACATATTCAAACAAATTGAAACTGAAACATTTGTGCACACATTATGCACACATTTAATGTGTATAAAATTAAAGATATCTTTTCGTTTTAAATTATCGATCATGTAAGATTTTTCAATGTCTCGGTGGTTATTTTAAATATCGTAAAAATTAGATTTTTCATCACCTAAACAATTGTTTAAGTTTAAGCTCCTATTTCGATACGCGACATTTTAGAGAAGCCACTGTACACTTTTCCATCTGTGACGGTAAATTTCGACGTTTCGTGAACGTCACTTGCAAGAAATATACGAGATACATACGGTCCGCTTAATTATTGCAAATTGATCGTTGCGGTTCGCTTTAGCGTTAATTGCTCATTGAAATGCGTCATTTATGCACGCGACTAGTTAGAGTGTTCGTGCGACAGGATTACGTACGAACAACATGTGATTCATGCGCAGTTCAGGAGAGGGATGCGGTGAATACGAATGAAGAAATACTGCGCCACAAAAGCGCAATATTTTTTTCCAAATGTCTCCTGTTTACGCGACTGTCATCTTTACGAACGAGTCGTTAAGCACCATAAACGAGCAAGACGCATACAAAGTGCGCGTGAGGTATGTATAATCGCGGTTGAGTAAGCCCCGATTACGATGCGATACGTGATCGCTGTTTGATGTTTGTCGTTACAACCACTCCCAACGACACGTCCGAACTCTAAATAATGAAGATATTGACAGTACGAGAAGCTGATCGTCAAAAAATTACCGCGCAATTTCCGAACCTCGATTTTCCACAGAACATGACTGTCTTTATCGTGCGACAGTTTAATTTCGTCTAATAATTTTAACGAAGGTACCTATTGATCACGCGAATGTAAAATCAACAGTTCCGCGAGAAAGAGCTAAATTAGCTTTGTAGCGATTGCAATGAATGAAGGGGTATGGGGTATGTTAAGAAAATGGATTTATTTGATTTTTTTACTTCACTTTGCAATGGCACGCGACGAATTTTGATATTGGCATTTTGGGAGCATTCTGAAAAGTATTCGTGTCCAAAACGCCTAATTATATTCATTACAATTTATTTTATAGGTCTATAAATTGTCTAAGGATGATGAGCTTCACGGATTCACGCATTTCCTGCGGATAGATCGATGTCAATGGGGTAGAAATTAAAATGATTCGTAACTCACCCCCAGTACGAGGCATCCGCTACTAGATCGTTCGCTTCCGGTTGTGGTACGCCCTCATTCTGCACAGCGGCGGCGAACGCGAGGAACGCCACGAGGAGGAACACCTAGAATCAATTCAAGGCGATTCCTTATTATCGTCTTCTCTCGATCTGCGATTCGCGCGATTAAAACCGAATCTTTTTAACGCGATCTCTATCCGTTCCCGTAACTCGTATCCAATGCACTTGAAAAATCTTCGATCGATCGGGGATTCGTCGGTCGCTTCCGCTGGATGCGATTTGCAACAATAATCCATGACGATATAATATTCGAAATTTGACAGATAAAATATAAGAGCGTCTTTTCCCCAAAAAGATTTCTAATAGAATAATATAGTAACGATTTTATATATTTTGATGATAATCTGACGTCATTTAATTCAAGTTTTCTGTATCAGTTTTAAACTTATATTCGATTATTATCATATTTATAGCTCGATTTATAAATCCCGGTCTACTTGATTGTCGAAGGTATAGTTTGAGCAATTCCCCTGAAGCGACTGGCTTTTCGGGCGCGAATTACTCTAATTTATAGACAAGTTAATCAGACTCGCGATTGACGTTTCGTGTCGTCGAGGAACAGCGTACACACGCGACGTGGTAAGAAAAAAAAACCAGAGGAAAGGAAAAGCGTCTTCGAGACGATAGTATCGACGTCGAAGATGAGAGGGATCCTACGGATCACTTACGAAATGCAATGGACGCAACATATCGGAGACTGATTCCATTTCGAGTGCAGCGGGCCTTTATATACGCGGCCGACCAGGCGTGTTTTCGTAGTACCCGGGATACGCACGCACCAACACGTGCACAGGCATCCCCGCGCCTGTCGTCGGCTTATACCTGCGGTTTTCGCACACGCGCGAACGAGCGGGCGAACGAGCGAGGAAGACACGCGATAACATGCTTCAAGAACGAGGAGTGTACCAGTTGCGACACAAAGAGCCGCAAATGGGAATGCCAATGTCGAGATTGCCGAGTGTTTTCGTGGGATCCCGGGATTCCGCGCGATGCGCACGGAGAGGCGCCCCGAGGACGTGATCCTCGTAAAATCCGAGGCGAGCGTAATCCGAGACCTCGCGACTTTATCGCGCTGATAATTTTCGCAGATATTCCCTTCGAGTCAACCTGTCTCGTTATGATTGATCTTAACATCTTCGTTTATCTCTAAAGTACCACTGAAGTGCAGGGAAGTTTCTTCATTTCGGAAAAAATAGAGAAGATGAGCCATCCATCTTTACTTGACAAAAACAACTGAAAATGTTTACGAGGTGTCAGGTTTAGATTAATAGAGTTGTGTTAATTTCTTCTTAGCATAAAAAATGTAAATAAGATCCGTTTGGAGGTAGAGATTAAATAAATTCACTTAATTATAATTAATAGGATAACTCGTTCTTTCCTTGTCATAAGAAATGAATGCATTCCGGCAGTCACTAAAAGAGTCACTCTATTTTAATTATTAAAACTTGATTATTAAATTATTCGATTGGTTTCAGGAGTTTCGCAAGAATGCATATTCGGACGGACACGCATATCTTACTTTCGGAAGATATTTTATTGGGACTTTTTGATTTCGCAATTAGACCACTCATAGTACAAACAAATAATTAATCATTCTTATCGAGAAAGACGAGCCATTCACACACATTTAGCATGCGTCTAATCGTGTATAATGATACTTCTCAGTATCTATCATTAGCAGAGAAAAGATTCTGGGAAGGCGCGGATTCTTTGGTCGCCGGACTAGGATTGTATTTTGCTGGACCTTTTCGGAGAGTCATTTACGTTAGGGGGATGATAATGACCGACGACCTAAAGGTTATAATTCTTGGAATTCCATACACTGTTCTTATACGCAAAAAATATCTGGGGATATTAAAAAATGGTCGACCACTTGTAGGTTGGATAGAAACGCTAAGTCGTTGAGTCGCGCGATTAATCATCCTCATTATCGTTTAGCGACGTTAGATATTTATTTGACACATCTCGATTGATAATAACATTTATACATATATATGTTCATATATGATTTAATTATAGAAGTTTTTACAATTATCTTTATTAATATTTATAGCAAAAATTGAAATAAATATTGAGAAAAAGATTGAAGGATAATACTTTATACTTTAAATACGCAATGAAAGTTAAGTTTTACAATTATTTTCGGTACAATAGTATTAATTTGGTAATGCCCCTGACCTAGAAGTTGCGCAATATTTTTATGTGTTATTTAAATGGAGGTTGGACTTTTACCGATGTTGTTTTTCCATACCTTTTAAAAAATATATTTACGAAAAGACGGCATTGCTGCGAAGATAATATCATACATTCTTTTTCTTGTGCTATAAACGTTGTTGTTATATTTATATTTTTATCATAAGTGGTGACATTTAACATAAAACCGGTCCGGCATATTTATGTTTAAACTGAAAATTCGGTCGAGGAATAAACCGCGGATTTGTCACAATCACGTTTTAAGTAAAAGTATGCGGAATTGTTGGAAGGACGTGAAATTACATAACTAAATTCTGAAATTCTCACACATGTCGCAAAAAGAAAGTTATGCCTAATGTAAACGGCAAACATTTCGGAAATATTCTCATGTTTCCGTAATTTTTCAAATAATCTCACTGTACGCTTTACACTTGAGAACAGTTAATTAAGACTTTGAGACGGTAAATTAAATAAACTATTAGCGCATTAAATATTTAGATATTTAAAATTCAGATATATTTATACAACGGATGTGTGGGTCAAATAATAATACAACAGATTCAGTATTAATATATTCTTCATAATTCTTTTATTTAACAGTAATTTACAGTTATATACAATTAATAGTAAAAAAAATCGCATTAACAAATAACAATTTTTATACCTACTAAATGATCATAGAAGAGAGAGGAACGAAAGATACTTCAAATTTCTTATTATCTCAACTGAAATATTCTGTGAAAGAAAATCTGTGTAAATCCCGTAATCCATAACGTATTTACGTGTCCAGTTGTGGAAAAAGCCAATGTCCGCGCTATGATATAATGCGACTTCCGATTGTTATCACGCTTTTTGTTTACGCAGTTCGCAACAGGATTTGACGCGCAGAACTCGTCAAGTTGAACGATGGTGCAATTATAAAACATGTCGCTTCTACGACGATTTACAGAGATACGAAGGTTTCTGCTTTTATACCATTGATGTCTCACCCTGGGTTCCGTAACGCGCATATGCGCGCATTTATCTATAGCATACGGTAACGTTTACTATAGAAAATGCGCGCATATATGCGCGTTACGGAACGTGGCCTTAAAGTTTTAAGGGATTGATTAAAAAAATTCTTATCAATATTTTTTATTTTGTTTTTCTTGCGTGTTAACAATAAGATAAACTCAAGGGGAGGGATTTAATTGAACCTTGATCAACCGGTCTCTCATAAAGAAAAAGTTCAACGCATATTTTGCAACTACGAAGATATTATCGATTCCCATGGCTGCTGCGTATCTAAAAGATGTTGGCGTCGCCCGCATTTCCGCTCGTCACCTTGATTAACGAACGCGTGCTACATCTTTCCATCACCGAGGGAATGCAAATTAGAAGGCGTCCTGTCTTGAGACAGGAGTAGTGCACTATTGACCATCAACGTTTACTCATTAACCCATCGGCCCATTAGGTAAGTCAAAATGATTCCCCATACCAACCATTAATTGTCTCTGCAATTAGCACCTGATTCAGAGCTCTATTCCTATTTGCAAAAATCCATATTTCTCAAAACTTTTTAAAATAAATCGACATAAATTTCGAAGTAAAATTGGATTACAAAAATTTTGAAAGTGTGGTAAGAACATTTTGAATTTGTTCCAAAAATCTAGTTCCAATTTGGAGCTCAATAAATTATAGACATTATACTAGATCTATTATACATCTATATTTCTAAGAATTTTTCAATTATATAAAAGTCAATAGAGTCAGTTTATTTCATATAATTCACTGTTTTTCTTTCTAATCTAATTCATTTACTTTCATGCCTTCAGTTCTACAATCATCAGTTAGATCCAGGGGAAGTACCCGCGATCCGTATTCCGTCTACTTGCGAGGATGATGATCATCAGCTTGACGGGGGATCCCCACGAGTGCATCAAACGGACGCCCGTTCGTTGGCTGTAAAGAATTTTTTAAAACGAGCGACCGGCCTGCCTTGAACGGGCTCGTCGTCGTCATCGTCGTCGCTGTCGCCGTCGCCGCCGCCGCCGTCGTCGTCGTCGTCGTCGTCGTGGTGCGTGTCCCTCTGCGATCAGTCTCGACCGATTTGCGAAAAGGTGGAGATACAATGAGCGCATGCGGTGATCGTAGCGCAAAAAGACATACGTCTTCTCCGACCGGCACGCGGGGAAGAATCGTTGACCGCGGGCTTCTCCATCCAAGGCCAGGCATCACCTTTTTTTCTTCTCCCTCTCCCTCTTCGCTACGAGGTACTTGGAACGGAGCTATAGTGGCCATGGTCCACGCGAGTCGCATCACCCAGCTTCGTCTTTGTTATCGCTCGGGCGCGAACGCGTTCCGCAGACGCGGGTAGAAATAAATAAGACTAGGGACGAGAGGATATTTTCTCTTAAGCGCGCTTGTAGTAGATCCAGAATAAACGTATTCGAGCGAGACGTGCTTGGTGTACATATATATCCATCATTAGCTATGACAGAGTTATGCGTAAATAGATTTGTCACAGTTATGCGTAAATAGATAGGCCTTGCAAAAATAGGTTCACTATTCAATAGTTTCATTGACAGCGCGTTTTCAAAACTATTTATTGTTTACTTACAGTATTAATACATGAGGTAACTAACGGTTGCGTACAGGTACTGCGTATGATGTACATAACTATAGATAACGCGGTACAGAATTCACATCCTAGCGTAAAATTTAGATATTACTCTCTTCGTTATAGTCGTCTTTTGTTAAAAACACTTTTACATCTTCCCTTGGCACAGTCTTTCAAATTACATCAAATATTAAACTACAGATAATTAATAAGTGAGAAACAAAAAAGATCTCAATATTTTTTCAAACTGTGTATCTACTACACTAATTACAAACTAATATGAAAAAAAATACGCATATATCGTACTCATGTAAGCCTTATTAAAATTAGATTTAAAACGTACAATATTTTTATTATTTTTTCACATTATTTTAATTATTATATAAGTATCCAGTCTGTGTGTTAAATTCTGTCTCTTCCATAATCACATTAGAAGCCGTCTACTACGTAAAATTGTTCCTACATCAATAGAAATCATATTAAAACTTCAACAATATAAGAGAGAGATACAGTAAGGTGCATTAATTCGATGGGTCATAGAATTCTGACTTATTGGCCGCTGGGTCTTTAATAATTATTGGAGGAAATTATTAAAAAGTCAGAATTCTATGATCCATCGAATTAATGCACCTTACTGTACATTATATCAGTTTATATGCTAATTGCTAATATGAAGTCCGTTCTCCTTGTATGAGAATACACAGTTATACAGTTATACTCTTATACAGTTCGACAGAATCAGATTAGTGTGCATACTTATATATTTTCGATTATTAATCTATGCATCTGTCAATATGCTTCATCAAATCTGGTAAATTCAGAAATGCCCTCGCGCAACATGGACATACTGCCAAGGCGTCGTTCTGCAATTAAGTTGATACATGTTAGTTTAGATTTACATGTAACACAATTGTTTTCAATTAAAAATGTCCAGTTACTTTAGATTTAAATTACTTAATTAAAAATTAAGTTATAACATAGTGTTATACATATTTTTTATCCTATTATGCGATAGCACATCGCGCAAAGAGCAAATTAAATTGATCCTTTAAATAAAAAAATAAAAAAAAGGAAATTGTATAGGGCTGTGACAAATGTCAAGTCGTTCCTGTAGATTCTGATCGTGTAATATATGGTATGTCATTTCGTATATTTTAACGCGACAAATAATCGTATAACATACTTAAACAACAATTGAATAATACTGATATCATGAGAAAATAAAGATAAGAACCATGTATTAAAAAAAATTTCTTATCTTAACTATTATCATATTAAAATGCGTATATGTAATACTTAATTTCTCTACAATTATGCAATTCAAAATACATGGATATATATATATATATATATATGATTTACTAATTGAGCAATATATTGTGAAGTATACATATAGCTTGTAATAATCCAATAAAAAGCTTAGTTGCATCCTTGAAAGAGCAGAGAGAATAAGGAGAAGAAAACAAAAGAGAAAAGTCTAGGATTAAAGTAGCTAACTTAGCAATGCCAACTATGCGATACTACATACGATTACAGAACTACAGAGAAGCAATACGATAAAAATAGAACTTATTTATATGAATATTTACGCGTATATCAATTTAGAAAGGAATTTGAATATTTAAATAAATACGTAATTATTCATTATTTCATTGGGAATAAGCGAAAAATATAATTTCGATAATTCGGCTGCTTCTCTCGCACAGTGGCGTTGCGACCTCTTGCGCGCCCGTTGTATTTGTCACCGCTCTAGTGGTAAATAAAAAGCAAGAAACGATCATTTTTATTTTTAGATAAAAGCGTCATGGCATAATGAATTTAAACTTACTGGATGTTCAGACGTTTGTCTTGGCTGACCACTGGAATCGGTAATGCCAGCAGATTCCTGTAACTGTTTGTTAAACTCTATTTGCTTTAGCAATTCTGTGCTCAATTTATTCTTTTCTTCTAACAATGCTTCTGCGAGCTTCTTCTCCTGTTGAAAGTCTTCTTCATAGAGCGATAATTGCGATCTTAATAAAGTTATCTCTTCCGCCTATAAATAGTATCATGAAAATAATGAAATTTAAGACGTGATGTTTAAATCTTATACATGTATCTTAAATTAAGACGTTACGTAAACTGTATTAGTTCAACTTAAGAAAAAATTCACTTACGCCTTGTGCAACCTGCTCTATCGTATTTTGAAGTTCTGTACTTTTCTCTTCGATCACGTGTCGCAAATTATTTGTCTCGCTCAACAGTTGGTCATAACGAACTTGCAATACTTTTTTCTCGTTTTGCAGATCTTTTTCGGAATTTTCGTATAGTTGACTTTGGTGATCAAGTGACACTTTTTCTTCATTTAAAGTGATTTTCTCTTGCTCGAAAAGTTCTCTCTCATCACGCAACGATACTTGTTCTATGTCCAAGCTCTTTTTCTGGCTTTCGAGGGATCTTTTTTCTTTCTCTAGGTTGTCCTTCTCTTGATCGAAAATTATTTTCTCTTTTTCCAGTGATTGCTGGTCGCGTTTAATCTGTTCTAACGTTTGTGAATTCTCGCGGGCGCTGTTATCCTTTAAAACGTTTAACTTCGTATTTTCGTCGATCGTTATTTCCAATTCGTATAGAATTGAATTATAATCAGAGAATATCTTTTGGAATTGATTCTTTGATTTAATTAAAGTTTGTCGATCAGTAATAAGTTTTACTTGCTCGTCAGCTAATTGTTTGCAAAACTGACATAATTTTTCTTCATACTGCATCTTAGAGTTATCGCCGTCAAGTCTAAGAATATCTGTAACTTCCTTTAAAACTTTTTCTATCCTACCAAAGTGTTCTATTTGTGCTATAAAACATTCGGTTAATTCTTGTAGCATGTCGTTATATTGCTTCACATTTTGTACCAATTTCTGACGGTTTAAATTGGACGATGTTTCCGATAAATCTTTCAGTTCAACAGGAGTAAAGATCTGCAAAATTCAAAAGACAATTCAATTTCATTCCTCAATTTAGTTACCTAAAATATTTTAGCAAACAACTTTTTAAAGAAACGTACACATTGTAACTTTTGTTCAAGTATATCAATGGATTTTTTCAAGCAAGCAATTTCCTGATCCTTTGCAGAACACGCCTCTGAACATTTCGAAATTTCAGGTTTCACATAACTGTGGCTGTCACTGGAACTTAACGATTTCATTGCCAACTCTAATTCTTTTTCTACTTTTAATTGTTGTTTTTGTTGGTCTTTATCGGCAAACTTTTCGGATATTACAGACGTTATGTATTCTTTACATTTCTCAATAGCTATCTTTGATATTGCGCCTGTAAGTTTGGGCACGTTCTGTTCAAGTTCTGTTTCACTGGTGGAAGCATTACTAATAATAGTGTCAGATTCAGAAATGGCACTAATCGCCTGGAAAAAAGTAAAATGGACAATAAAATTATGTATAACATGTATTACATATATATTTAACGTAATATATTTCTATACCTTATATCCTATATCTTCAGTGTGTTGCGAGAGCCAGAGTTTAGTTTTCAGTTCTGCATTTTCCTTTTTGAGATGATTTATAAGTTCTTTAGTTTCCGCAAACTTTTGCTTATGATTTTGATGAACCTTGGTCACCTCCTCCTGCCACATTGCCAGGGTATTAAACTGCTGTTTCATAGAGTCGTTGTTCTGCCTCAAGGTTTCCTTCAATTTCACATTTTCTTGCAACATTTCCGTCAATCTGCGTTGCATCTCAGTTATGCTCAGCGACGACACCATTGACTTATAGTCCTGCAGGGGAAAATATTTTTATTACTATTTACCATTTTAAGCAATCATGAGATAAAACAAAATTGCGATGTACGTACAATTGACATGCTCTTCTGTTGGATATCAACATAGGAAGCTAATAAGGAAGCCTGAGCCTCTACCGAATCTTTACCAAGCACTATGAAAGAAAGGCTATCTTCCTCATTGGCATTGACGTTAGTAAATGTACTTATATTTAAAGCCGTAGTAACAGGCTCATCCAACTTGAACAATGGTTCCTTACTTCCTTCAGTGATTCCTCCTGCTTTAGGGTTTTCAGGCTGAACTGGATTCATGATTGTTCTCGATTAAGATTGTTTGGTCAATCTTGCACAGCAATTAAAAATCAACGATGAAACGTCTAGGCTGAAAAATTAATTATTATTTTCCTATAATAATGTATTATTAATAATAAAATAGTGAGTGGCGCTGTAAGATAAACCTGTACCCTTTTAACAGTGTAACAAATGACGCGGAATATTCCGATATCTATTTTTTCAATATACACTGATTTGAGACATGGTGAAGTATTTAATTTACATTTTAGACTTACAACAGTTGTGTATAAGTAAAATCATACCTATCGGAGTCGGATCACGTTAGGTAATCTCTCTAAAACTTACATCAGATTTTTTTTTATTGAGGTTAGACAACAAAAGCTTTTACATTAATGCGACGAGTAATCGCCCTATCAACAAATTCGTATCAAAGGCGTAGTCAATCGTTAATCTCTACGTCGCAATTAGATTGCATTTGTTCATTGCTACGTCAGAGGCGTATTCTTAGATTGTTGTAAACAACCTAAGGACACAATTCATTTAGGCTGTATCAGCGACATGAAATTTTGTGAAATGCTATTTTTGTCAATTTTGTTCACGCAAGTCGGGGCAAAAAAAAATTGAAACGGAGAAAGAAAAGGAAAAGAAAAATAATGCTATACGTAACGTTTCATTAACATAAGATAAATACCGATAAGTCCGAATTAATTAAGAGCGTAGAGAAATGATTTAATAATGCGAAAGTGTTAAATTTAGACTCACCGTTATGACCAAAGTATCTGCAGTCGCGTGTGCATCACCACGAAACAGGAAGTGAGTATGTTCTTGATTTTTCACCCTCGTATCTTCCACCATGTCTCGAACACGTCTCGAATCTCCTCCAACCTCCAATGCCCTCCACTAACTAAACTAAACTCCACTTCTCTAGTTCTCTTTTACGTCTAATCCAAATCAGAGAGAAGGATGAGAGGCGCAATCCGCGCAATAATAGCGATTTTCTTGGGACGCTTTTGCTAGGCCGTACAGTAGCGCCACACATCCACTTTTAAGAATTGGAACTACGAGTCACCTCCACTTTTCGATACTGTCGATGAATTTGGTTCATGTCCGTGCTATGTGCCACTTTTCGATATTGTCGGTCTTTGGCGGTTCGTGTCCGTGCTACATCCACTTTTTGAAACTGTCGGTCATTTGGTTCATGTGCACTGCACATGGTTTGCATCCGTGCTAATGGTTCGTGTCCGAACTACCCAGCTGGAGGGGATATGCTGGCCACGGCGGCCGCGTATAGTTGGCAAACAAATTAAAAATTATTGAAAATTATCTTATCATTGGATAAGATAAGAGACACTTACCGCTTTCATAATTGAAATTGTAATTGTAATTGTATTCGCCGCATGCAATTACAATTACAATTTTTACACTTCTCCGCTATTTTACATTTGCATTTCTAACGCTTTGTTTACAATACATTATAATTCTCTTTATCATACTTATCATTTCATTCCATTCATTCTCTCTCTCTCTCTCTCTCTCTCTCTCTCTCTCTCTCTCTCTCTCTCTCTCTCTCTCTCTCTCTCTCTCTCTCTCTCTCTCTCTTTCTCTCATTCTTCCTCCCTTTTTCTCCTTAATCACTCCACGGATATTTTTATCTTCTTATAAGATTCTTTCTTTTAATTTGTCCATTTAGGACCTTTCCCATCATCCGTTTTTTAAATTTCTTTCCAACATCTCCTTGCCCATACACTACCCATAATTTTTCTGAAACAGAAATAAAGATAAAAGAAAACTATAAACCATTTGGCATTCAAATTTTGATTTATTTATTTGATAAGCGTTCTTTTGCGTTCGATGTTTTCTCTGTTTAGAATTATACGAAAGTTATCAAATATTTTAGAAAATTCTATATTTATTATAAGTATTACGTATTAATATTTAAATATTTAAAAAAAGGGAAAGAAGAGAATAGACATAAAATCAGATCTTTTATAACTTCTTTTCTGATTTGCTTTCTTTGCTTTTCCTGAAGTAAAAGAAAGATTGAGAGGAGGGGGAGAGCCATAATAATATCTTTATTGTTGATTGTATAATTGTAAGTTGTACAAAGATTGAGACTAAATTATAATAATGCTTAACATTTAATTAATCTGTGGTCTACAAGACTGCGTGCAGTAATATTTGAAAAGAATTTAAATAATTTGTTAACAATATAAAACATTTCGTTTATAGTACATTTACAAAATAGGTATGTAATTTATTTTTAAGTTGCTGAGTTAGATACTGAAATTGATCAAATATCAGTCTAGCAATTATATTTTAAGTTACAATAGATTATCACATTAATTTGCAACAATTAGATACTGTATTTTATCACATGGTATTATGTATAATATAAAAATAATAAAAATAACTTTTTTGCTATATTATCATTTTTCTACTGATAACAATTATATATATGTATGTATATACATGTATTGTATATTATTTTATATATGTATATGCGTATATTTTATATATGTATATCTTTTAAACAATTGTATATATTTTTATATAAATAAATAATTTTTTCTAAAATTATTAAAGATAAAGATAATAAATTATCTCAATTAGTTTAAAAATATATTTTATGGTATGTAGATTCTTTCTCTATAATGCTCTACAAACATATTTATAAACTGTAAGAAACTGTAATTTTGAAAACACAACCGAGATAAATTAATTGTATATATTAACCATAAATTCATTTATTGCAAATTTTTTGTTGAGAATTTATTGAATTCCCAAATTACTTAAGCTTTGATAATAAAGTCTAATATAAATTAATTTGCGTTCAAAAAATAATACAATTCCTGAAAAGATGCTAACAAAAATGAAATATATTGAGACAAGTAAAGATGTAATTTTATTTTTTTTTCATTCATTATTAATACGCACTCGTCGTACCATAGGAACGTCATATACCAAGTTTAAGAAGGCATTTATTATATGGACGAATGTTCTTATCCATGCAATAATCTTATAATTAATTTCTTTTAACAATCGTGGCGTGTCTTCTATTACTGGAGGAGGTTCTCTTCTGAAAAAAGGAGACAAAGTGTATGATTTCTAAAAGAAATTGATTTAACTTCACAATTTTTTTATTTAATGTATAGAAGTTTCATTTATTTTATTTATTTTAATAGTTGATTGTTTCCTTAGGATAAAATATAAGTTATATATTATGAACACTGTGTAAAAATTTGTAGAATTTGTTGTATTGAATCAGGACATACCAAAACTTTTATTTTTATGAATACATATATTGAATAGTAGCAGTTTATAAAAAAATTTAAATAAAAATGTTTTATATTTGAACTTCAATTTATGGTTTTAAATATAGTAATATTTCATTATATATCGTATAATACATATATTTACATAATACGGTATTTACCTTTCACTATCCAATTGTTTCGTTTGATTCGTATAAGTGTACATGTAGCATGCAGGATAAGAACTCATAGTCTTTATTCGATGAAACCTCCCTGTTTCGACAGGAATTGATTTTTTCTTCGACACAGTGATCACATCCATCGATTTTTCTTCACTGAAAGTTACCTCACCTTCCAGCACCGTTAAAGAAACGTTCGCGAAATCGGTGGATATGTAGTTTTCCAAGTACATTCCTGGAAAGTCGGCCACGAACAACACATCCGTATAATTGGACCAAGTGTATACATGCTGCTCAATTTCATCCATTTTATGTCTGAAAACGATAAAAAATAGAATTTTTAGAATAAGAAAATAAACGTATAGCTATTATTAAATTAATAACAAATTTTAAATAATTTTCCATAAGTTCTCTTGACCAATCGAGATAGTTGGCCAGTCATTAATTATTCTTCATAACTTTTGACGATATATTTGATCGCGAATATTAATCTCATATTATATCTAATAAATTAATTTAATGATTATATAGATATACATACCGATACGAATTATACTGCGTGAGTAACGGCATCAGGAACGAAACGGGCTTAAATGGATGCCAGTCGACTGTCAGCATATCGACGTTCGGGTCAAATATTCTCTGTTGAAATCTGCCATTTAGCGAACACCACACGTCCATGTAAATGCTTAAATTCGTAGATAGTTTCGTCCACTTTTCTTTATCCTCAGACTGATGATTGATCCTCAATCCTTTCTCTTTTCGACGCATCAGATTATCCTAAATTTACACACAGACAAATTCGATATTAGATTAATGAGATAAATAGTTTCATAAATAGCTATGCAATAATGTGGCATAAGAAAGAAAATGATTAAGAATTTTAGGCACTTATTTATTTGCGGCACTTAAAAACCTTTAAGCATTGCGAATATTGTATCGCCATGTCTCCGTGCTTCAGCCATCGATCTCCTTGCACCCATGCGTCAGGATTTAAATATCGTATCTCGTTGTTCGCGTTATCGTGCACTTTGATCACTACGAGTATAGTGTCCCAGGCATGAACCATCATGTCCCAGGAATAACCATATAGACCAGGTACCCAATTGTTATAGCCCTGAAATACAGAACGTTTCATTTTCATTATAGATATGGCGATCATACGATAATTTATGCAAATTTATATAAACTTGCATTAAAGTCCTTTTACGTATTGTGTGTAATTTTGCAGAATTAATTTAAGTGTGAAAATAAATGTATCGCCACATTTTAGAAATACGATTACTATTTGTGTGAATACTGCAGTGATACAATATAATGTAATAATAATATTGTTAATAGGTTTGATACCTTCGATATGAAATGCGAGTACGGCAGAAAAAACTGCAGTACAACATGGCACAGCAATAGCGACGCTACAAATTTTTGTTTCCTCGTAGCTTTCGGCGATTGCCGAGCTATCCGAACCTTTTTATAAATACTTGTTGTTTCTTTTTCATTAGGCTTAATCGAATTGTTAGATAATTGTGTATCGTTATCTTTTTTGTCGGTTTTCTTTTTAGATTTTGATTTAACAAAATAATTTTCATTCTTTCCCTCGCTCGTTGCTTTCTCTGAAAATAGTTGTAAATATTTTTAAGCTTGTATTAAATTATTATTGTTAAAAAAAATTATTTACCTTTATGTATCGCTTCCTTACACGAGATCTCATTTGAAGGCAATACTAAGCAGTTGGGCTTCATAGATTCTTCTACTCGACTATCAGTCTCTTTTTCGTTATTTGCGTCGATTGAATTTGCATTAACCGATAAAATCTTTTGCTTCCGTCTAAAGTACAATCCTAATCTACGTGGCCAGTCTACGCGACAGAAGAGTGGCATTGTTGTCAGGCACACATATGGAAACATTCCTGAAAAGATCTTTTCTGAAGCCTTTTCCAAAATTTTATATAAATAATAGGGCACAAAAAATCTTCGAATATTCTTATCAAGTCTTAACCAAAATTTATGTTTGTTTTAAATAATAATTACCTATGCTAAATAGTCTCGAGTTCATAACATGAAAAGCTGCGCAGAAGACCATGGAGGGTATACGTGTTTTCTCGAGCAGCATCCAAAATCCGACGGACAGATCGAAGATAAAGCCGAACCAATGGACGATTAGAAAGTCGATCTGTTCAGCAGACAGAAATATTCTGAAAGAAAGCATTTTCCTCGTAGATATACTCGTCAGTCGGAAACAATCCTGTTCTTATTTTACAACAGTGAAACTTTGCTCGCTGGAATACGAGATCTGTTTTGGTTTCGAACAATGTGAGTTCCACTTACTTAAATGGATGAAACACCCAGTGTCTAGACAGATTCATCATAGAGTAACCTTCGAGCCATTCTCTGCCGGACTTCTTCAAGCCGGCCAAGAAGTAAAGCGCGAAGAATTGAAATTTCAAGATGAAGTAATTCCAGTACGGCACGGAGTGCCCCCCATCTCGTGTCGCATTACTTGCATCTAACGCACTAACGATAGCACATTAAATTTCACTGGCGACTAATGTGTGTTTAGGAGAATTATGAAAATACAGATACTCGACTTACAAATATTTGTTTGCTTCCGTTCCCCAGAACAAAGTGGCGACGATACCGTAGAGATAGGTATGATTGTTCCAGTAGGTCTTTTCTAGCAAGAAGATATACCAATAAGGCAACACGAAGCAGGCGCACGCGATCTTGAAATGCAGACCGAGCGCGATTCCGAAGGCACCTATCCACATCACCGTGTATATCATTATCATCCACGGCAGCGATGGTGATTTCATCCCGTGGATCAATGGGAAGTGACAGTCCCACGGATCTCCCCATTTTATGTCGACGTCTGCGAATCCTCTCTCCTCGACGACGTCTATCACCATGCACAGACCTGGAGAAAGATTTGTCATTGAATTATTAGGATGTACTACTGAAATTCTACGAATACATCGAAAAAGAGGTTGGGACTGTTTGTGATTTAAATTGCTTTATAAATGTATAAAAGAATTTTTCTGTGCTTTAAAATGGCTTTAAATGTCAACTATTTTAAATATTTAATCAAGCTTAATTGCACACTGCACAAACGTTATGAAGATAAAGACGCTCGTAAGTAATGCACTTTTTCTACGGGCGATATAGAATCACGGTCGTGCTTTTATTGGCTCGAGCCATTAATTCTCATGACTGCTTTAATAGGTCTTAAATCGTGTCTAGTTCTTACAATTCAAATTCTTCGCTCCGTTTGTAAAGTGTTGCGATGAGTAGGATTAAACTGTATGGTAACAGCGATGAGCCAATGTGTTGATTTGTGAAAAATTAACTCACAAAAAGATTCTTTCAATCTTAACGCCAATGCTATATTATTATGATATAAATAAATTATGTAATTAAAATTAAGTAATCGTTCTCTTTCGCCGTTATTTTATCTAATCATTTTAAATGCAACGTCATTGACAAATATATAAAAAATATTTAACGATTGCAACACAAACCGCAGTAAACAATATTAAGAAGTTAAAAATATAGTAAAATTTTTTACGTAATAATGTTAAATGTAATTTTGAATATTAAATATATAGTTTTAAGTATTAATAGAATGTTAGTCAATATTTTAACAGAATGTTAAATTATTTTAACAGTTTTTTAATTTGTGACAGTTACCTGGCTTAATTTGTAATTACAGAAATTATATAATAATACAATTATCAAGTTAGCTTACCAAATAAAGCTCTGGCTACTCCTAGACTGGCTGGATCCGTCGGACGATATAGGAACTGAGTAAATTTCTCTAAACTCGACAAATCGTTTACTTTAAAGCCAAATAGTCTTTCGAAATTGTTATTAAATGACAATTTCAATGATGACCAACGTTCAGACACGAATTTCATGAAATTTTTTATAAGTGATCCATCGTTTGGCGACGCATCTTTCGTCGGCTCATCTTTTTTTCTCCACATACCACCGCTTCCAGTTCTGCAAGCAAACAACAGATTCCCAATTAATTTTATTTTTTAATTATTTTGCCTTTTTAATCTTATCTGAAGTTATCAAAATTGAGGAAGCACATTTAAAAATTGTATTGTAAGAAAAAATATAAATTATATGATTAAATTTATGAATGTGACAATAAATTATTTGAACATTTTTAACAATTTTAAACGTTTTAGCATATTTTTTTATAAGCTTTATATAATTTGTAAAATAGAAGATAATTATGATAACAATTTATAAAAGACACACGTATAAATAATTATTATATTTAATAGCTCGTTGCATAATGTGTTAAAGTTCTTTAATTTAAAAGACAATAGGATATAATAATTCTTTAAAGAGCGAGGCATATTCGTGATGATAAATTTTTCCAAGTACTTATTTCTGTTAATTTGTAACAGGAAACTAGTTGTAATGTATGGTGATTGAATGAATTGTCGCTGCCGACGAGCAAATCACACTTTCGTTGAAGCAATTTTATAATATTAAATAACATTTAATTTACGTGCTACTTTAATTGATTCAAAAATTACATTGTTGTATTAAATTAATAAATTAATTAATATCAGAGAATATACTGTTACATCGATACCTCCATTTCGTAAACCGCAATGCAGTTGTGATTCTAGGAAACAGCACGTGCGACGATTATCGAAACAATTCTCGCGCATGCAGAATATGTTGCACACTCTCTGTACGTCTCTCTCTCGTCACGTGTTTCTCCCCCCATCAGACAGTCGACGCGGTTTCAAATGCATAGATTTTAAAGGACGAAAGAAAGAGAGATCAAGCGCGAGTCACACTTAATACCTGGTTCTCTTCACGAACGGACACTGATGACACTGTGAGGAGTCAGCCGCCGAAGTTGGAAGACAAGATCTTCGTCTTCGCTCTCGGTAGCGCTGTGTGGTAGGCTGGTCGGCTTCTGTCTGGAGTCTGGACAGCTGGAGAAGGAAGAGAGGAGCACTTTGCGCCGGTTGTTCCAGAGGTTCAGAGTAGGAATACCGTCGCCAGGCAACGTGGCACGAATTATTGACCCGCGCCCGCGCAATAATTATACTTCACACCTCTTCATCTTGCACGCACTAGGATTTCACTGATAGACATTATCGATATCTAAAAAACGAAAGACTACAATCGGAAAATATTAGCTGTCAAATAATTACAACATGTTAAAATTAGAAAGAGACTGTTCTCAAACATTTTGAATATTATCTTTGTACAAAGTGCAATAATACAAGAATTAATAGTTCCAATTTGATTATTTTACTAGTAATAAATTAAAAATTAAAATAGAAAGAAATACAAATAATAAGAATAAAATATTTATCTTAAAAATAAAAAAATTTGTCGCATTAAAAAAATATTATTTATAAATGTTTCTTAGATTGTAAATATAAAACCCAATTAAACAACAGACTCAAATGTATTGTAGCATATTGTAGCACATAAGTCCGATGTCTTCTATATATAGAATATACATATGATTCATAAGATCTCATTAGCAGTGCCTAGATTACGCTTACGAGGTATATTTATGTGTTACTCACGCAACGATCGCAGCTTAAGCAATTATTGTTGCGCTAAATTGAATTGCGCACTTTAATCATGTTTTCTAATTAAGATAACAAAAACAATTCTTTATTAGGACAATTATTGAACAAATAGTTTCGAGATATATTCCGATAGATATTCCTGGAAAGGTCATAAAAATTAAAATATTTTAGATAAATTCGCGATAGCGAGCGAGTAAATCAAACTCAAGACGTTTTTTCCTCCGTGACAGAAATATTCGGAGAGCAGGGTTAACAACTTCAGATATACTCAGGGTTAACAGCTTCAGATATGCCGACGTTATATTACAATCAAGCTGCTTTTTGTGTCGGTTGTATCGCGATATCGAGCGAGAAGATCGACGCACGCACAATTGCAATAACAATTTGAACTTGGAATATTCGCGATAACAATTCCGGCGACTGGCGAGAGGCGGCGAAGACGATCTTGCGAGTACCGTATCTACGGGCTGCTGTGTCAGAGTCCACAGACTGTCTTCTCCGCTAAGAAAGCATCTCCTCCTTGCCCACTCGTCCCGCCGCGCGCGTTCAGATACAACTCGCGTTATCTCTGCTCGCTAATTTCGCTCCACATAACTGAACCCGGATTCTTAACGAGGCAACAAACGAGGGCAACAAATGCAACCACAAGCTGATTGTAAGGTTTTACTTTATGTTTTGCCTACGGGATATGTATATACATTGTGAAAGAAAAGAAAATATATTATTTTGAAAAAGTAAGATATTCAAAGTCAGAAGACCTGACTTTAATTTTAAGAATAGATTATCAAACAAATCTCGGAAATCGATTCTCTATCTTATTGTTAGAACAATTTCAAGAGCAGTCATTATATAGACAACTATTTGATACCAGGCATACCATTAACTATTTTTTATTTCAAAATATTTATTCGCGTCCCTTTCCAAATTGCTAAAGCCCAGGTGCAACATTATGCTGCAATAAAATTTGCATGTTTGCATACGATAGCAATAAATAAGTGTACGTAGCAAATAATGACTCTGTCACAATGGCCGAGATTATTTAATCGCGCTGTCCGGAGCCGCTGAATCGGCACCAGGAGTCTTTTTCGATCTCGCAGCTGGGGCGTTTTAATGAATGGACGTCATTTCGCGCGCTGTATATATTCCCAACGGCCGTTTTAGGGCTGTAAAACAAAAGACTGATTTATTTCAGCACGCCCCTCAATCTGTCTCCGTGGACCACTTTTGATTAGTGCTGCCTCTTCAAGTTTCGGCTCTCTAAAACCGTCTCGTGACGGATTTTAGCCCGACGGGGTCACCTGGCCCGATTTGAATGCATCAAAATCTGGACGTACATTATGTCATAATTTTATTAATATATCTTTAGTTGTAGATAAATGTTATTTATTATTAGTATAAGGAAGTAGAATTGGTTGTTTTTAAAATAAATAAGAGAGATTCTAGAGAATTTCTATAATTATATTATAAACTATTTTACGACAATTATTTTGCATTTTAATAGAATAATAAATAATAGAACCATGGTATCAAAAGTCGATTTTAGCGGTCGGCCATTTAAAGCTGTATAGTGCAACAACGAGCGAATGTTTCGCGTTTTCTTCCATCAGGCGACAAATCGAGTTAGGTATTTTCAGCGTAAGCGGGGAAATTAATACCGGTATTCGTTTATTCCGGCACGGGCCACCCCGTGTATTTGCCGAGCATATTTATTTTGGAATTCGAGCGGCCGCACCTGGAATTGAGAACAGGCGGAGGAGAGAGACGGAGAGCGATTGCAGACATGTATTTGCTTAGCTATTTATCACGGTTTATTATTTCCCATTGTCGGCGAAGTCGGCGCATTGTTGACGCACGAGAAGGGCCAAGGCGAATCTCTAAAACCGTGTCTGATCGAAATTTGCATAGAGAGCGCAGGGTGCATCCGATTACGGGGTCTATTAATTGCGGCCTCGCATTGTTCTCGCGACTCGCGGGGCCCGATTTGCCCGTTTCTCAGATTACTGACTCTTTTTCAGATGGAGGGCTCGATTGAATCCCAAAATATCGGAAAGTACTTGCCTTAATAATAAATATCGGCGTATGTAACAACTTCCTTTCATATAATTGCATTTTCAATTTTTCACTTATCTTATACATACATTCTCATATAATTTTTTATAGTTATAGTTAAAATTTTTAGAAATTAGTGTATTTGTAAAATTAGAATGAGATTGTTAGATTATTAATAAGATTATTAAAATAAAACATTTGTTTACAATGCACACAGTATTCGTTTAGAAGCTAAGTGATATAAGGATCGATATTATTTTACGCTCTTCTTTCGATGTTGTTTCTGAGAATAAGTCGATGAATATTTATTATTATTGGCACTTCGGATCACGGACTCTCGTGTAACAACATCGAGGGATGGCTGCCAAGAAAGCGAGGGCTGCGAGGTGAGGAGGAGGGGTGGAGTTAGATGGAGTGGGCAAAAAAATCGGGCATAAAATTAACAGTATACAGCCTGCAGAATGCAGTTTGTTGCTCGGCAGTAATATTTCACGAAGGTCTCCCCTGCGGGGCAGAGTGGGTTCGTTCTCCAGGGGAGGACGCAACAATGGAACCCTTTACCGTGCCCCCGGTGCCCAGAGCCAGCATCCATACATCATCATTCATACTGGGAAAAAAAGCCGGGGGCACCTTTGCAGAGCGCAAAGGTTGGGGGACGGCGAAACTTTCGAGGCACCCCGAGTATTCCGCATCAAGTATTTCCCGAACGTATCGAGAGATTACGTCTTGTCCGAGAGTAAACCTCAGCGATTTGCGAAGCTATGTCCAGAAATTGTGATCGTTTTCTGTCACGGTACGAAACCAATTGCGACGCTATTTTTCATATTAACGATAAAACAATTTAAATTTCAAACTATTTAACGAATATATCTAAATACATTTAATGCATGTGTCTAACTTTGTCATGCTAATTTTCTATATTATATAAGATTATGCAATGAATGTGATGTTCCAACACGCAAAATTCTCAAAAGAAATGCGACGTCTCTCATAAAAATCGCGGCGTGACATTTTCGTGGCTATTACACACGTTTTCAGAAGTCAAACTTCACCCCTTGGACAGACACGCCTTCTGGAAAAGAAAGGATTGCTTCGTGTAAACAATGACGGGTAAAAATCACTATGCCATGGCGTTATGGAAACCATAACTGGCCGAGGGAAGAGAGAATCCACGATCGTTGAAGGAAGATACGCGATCGGTTTAACCCGGGATCCATCGATCACCCGAGAAACGGCAGCCGTCGAGTTCGCCGGTATCGAGACTCGACTCGGCGTGAAGTGAGAACTGGTGAAAAGAGAAACGCGAGCGAGAGACGAGCGTAATCCGCTTTCCGAAACGAGGCAACCCCTTCGTAGATGACGACCCATCGGTCGTGTCACAGCACGGGTGACTGATTGTAAAACCATAGAGTAACCCACAAAGGGTTGCGACGCGAGGCGAGCGACGGAGAAACGCGGAGTGAGCGCAGACTGCAAGAGGGAGAGGGTTTTAAAATTGCGCCTCGTAATCGACGTGTAATCCTCTACAACCGTGACAGCCCGGACATAATGCGCGCAACGAGAGATGACCAGTTTGTTTTCTCCGGTAGATAATGGGCGACGTTGAATGGCGACGGTTTATTCTGTTAACCCTTGCCACGGAAAATCGTGGTGGGCAGTATACCTATAAGTGCTATAAATGGAAATTTTAACATTTCTCGTGGAAGTCGATATAAATGCCTTCACCAAGCGCAATGACATTAAAATTTTCCTTTTTTAAATCGAGCTCAACTTCTCAATATAGTCTTTGTATATCCACATAAGAAAGTTTAAACAAAAAACCAACTAAACTTTTAAGATAATAAAATTCAATATTGCTATCTCACGCACAATTTTCCGTCAATTAATCTTGATTATCAAAAGCAATTTTAATACATTGTCTTGAATATATTATTTTAATTATGTCTAGACGAGATTAACACGTAGGCAGATAAACACCTGATCAATATTCCTTTCGATTAGCATGACTTAGGGCAGTCTTCCAGAAGTGTGATCTCGATCATGCTTCCTTCATGCTTCGCTCGTCGCAGCTGCCGCTTAGTTACAGCTTTGCACAGAACTCATTTACTTTTTTCCGCTGAAAATCGCAACAGAGAAGTTTTTTATATTAGGTGCCTGAAGGGTGTCTTCGCACCCGAATTTTCGTTTCTTTTCAAAATATAGCGTGTCATCTGTCACGTTTTCATAATCCATCAACAATATTCGTTGTCATAATTGTCATAGTCTGTGTAAAAATAAAAAACAGTGCAAATAGCATTTATTATATTGTACAGTTGGAACACGAAAAATTTGCTTTAATGTATTTATAATTCTATTAGTTACTAATGAAAACGAAAGGCTTTGTGAATTAAAAGGGTGAAATTTCGACTTGACGCACGTCGAATGACCTACGGGTTGTTTATGCGCGCACATTAATTCGCTCGGATAACGTGGGCGAACGAATTAGAATCTGATTAACATTCGTCTTCGAACAACGGTTCATAATCGTCGGAGCGGGAGAGCTGACGTGCTCGCATTATCGCGTACCGAGGGACTTCTATTCTGCGCGCGCGTTCGTCCGGAAGGACGTTTTTAGGCCGCCGAAACTGCGGGGGTTACAGGGGTTACAGGTACCCCAGTTAGGAGACACCGCTCGATGGAGCGCGGACGATTGTCACACAGGGGTTGACATCGAAGGGATCTGCCCTGCCTCGCTGGACCTTGTTTTCAGGAAAAAATGTAGCGATTTTTATCGGTATTCCGTTTCTCCGCGGGGATCAGATCCTTTGGGAGTCTGTGTTTTCCTTCGACCTCGACGACTTATGACGAGGATGTAGAAGGGAGAAAAGGAAATATCACCCTCGCGGTAAATGGATTTCTATTAAAACTAATTGTAAGTATATTTCGCATATGTGAAATATATCGTGATATTTTGAGAATAAATATAAAAATATAAATAAAAATATAAGTAATTGTTTATTGGGATTATAATTAAACACGTGTGTTATGGGGATAGATCTGCTTTTCAATAAATAATGTAATATAAAAAGAGAGAAGTTAAAATCATTAGTAATAAAAATTATAGCATAATTTATTCGTCAATTGAATTTTTTTCGACACACTTAAGCATCTATTTATGCTGCTGTAGTTTATCTTATAGTTATAGCATCGCAATAGAAGAGCAATGGCGCGTGCGGCCTTTTTTCTCGACGATATTATTTCACGGCCAACGGCAACTGTTTTACTTGCTCGCGGACCGGACCACTTCGTTCTCAAGTGGCCGGCAGCATCTGCGATGATTACTATACGTGCAACACGCACGTGCAATTCGTTTTTTAAATAAGAGACTCGTTCGTGAAAAAGGTTGATTTAAATAATAATTATTTTTTTCAATAGACCAACCGAGAGTGAAATGATTATTTTAAAAAAATACAAGATACAAAGAATACTCTTACTTCTGAAAATGGAAAGTTTGAAAATCTCACTTTTTAATCATATTTTTATAAACTATTCGGAATCGTGCTTTTTGCACAGTGATACTATTAATATAATATATATAGCTACTATTAATATAGAGGATAATTCCTACGTTATTTGGCCCATATTCCTGGCCCCGAGTTCCTAAAGAGATAATGATCGCTTCTAGGAGGGCGACCGGTAATATAATACACGAAGAATCCCTCGGGATGTCGAGAGGATGGATCCTCGCGAACTACGCGGACAAAGGCTCTCTCCCTCGTCGAGTATTCCCCAGAAACGGGCTCCTGTCTCTCCCGAATCGGTCCGACCGTCTCGGATTTTGCGATGCGATGAGTCGGTAAATCCTATTTTTATCGTAATCAATGACTCACATGACGGGAATTCGGCGAACGTATATAGTTTCCCCGTAACTTATCAAAGCGAGAGAAAATTATATCGGACAGGGTGTTTTACGTTGTACGACAGTGAATTGCGAAGAGTTAGTCCTTCATTTATATGAGATAATGTAGCATATAATTAAAATAAATATAGTTACAACAATACATGTTCCATTATGCAACAATATTATTAGTAAAACGTGCAAGTATTATTCTCTCTGTACTTATTATTTAATTATGAAGTAGGAGCAGGAAATTAAAATTATGCGAATCTATTAATATGAAAGACAGCCCTCTTTCTCGGCGACGCTCCGGACAGATAAACGAGACAATGAGGTGATAGTACACGAGTACAAATATAATGGTAATGGTCGCTGGTAACCAGGGACCGAGGCGGAAGATCACAATCTGCTGGCCATTGTGCGTCGACGAGCATTTACGGCGTACGGGACACACGAGAGGTGGTTGGCGTTAACGTCAAAAGGCGTTATTCGCTCGAATTGGCTCACCTGGCAGCCGCGGAAGATATCTGATCGAAAGGTATCTCGACCTCGATGAGATTCACGGTGGATTCTAATGTGACCACTTTGTTTCACTCCCTTCGGACTCCGCAACCGTCGGTGGTCTTCTCTTTCATCCGTTAACGGAAATTGAATTTGCCGACCTAACTCTTGACCCATACTTTCGCGGGCAGCCGGACATCGAATGCTTCTCTTTTGCGGATAAACAGGGAGCTATTGAATTGATCCTTCGCTATATTTTAATATATATTAAACCGATATTGACAACGTGCGATTTGCCGCGATCGTTTTCTATCTCGAGATAATTTTCGTTTTCAATTTGTATGTTTCATTGATGTAACCAATCGATCGGATATCCTCTTTGAAAAGTAATCTCATGTATTTCGTCGAGTTCGTTTGTACTTGCGCGGAGGAAAGCCGTTATCTGAATCAGATTTAAGTGCGGGCGCCTATGATCATCCGCATGGGAGCCAGGGGTGCTTTTGTGAATAGCCTGAGCTGAGTACGAAACGATTGAAGCCGCCGTATGAATAGTTACGACAATGACGTTACGTTTGCGATCGTCTAAAATTGTTTTTTGTGTATCCTTCATACGTTGCAATGCTCTTTGTTCTTTTCTCATTTAATCTCTGTACGCGATATCATTGAGATCTATGTAAGTCAATTCGAAATATAATTATTATGAAATCTAAGAAGAAACAATTTTTTATTATTCTCTCCTTGCTCTTCGAGACGTTTAATTGTAAAGTGTTTGTTTGAATTTGATTTTATATGTGTTTGTATTCGTCTGTATGCGTCTAAAGTCTAAATGATCGTGCTTCAGTAGTTGGAGCGTTTTAATTGAACTCTTCTGCAAACTGCCACGGGCGTATCACGTGCCGCAAACATTTACGATGTGGCAGGCTGCTCCAATATCCTCCGGCGATTCCATTCGATCGCTTCCAATCCATCCTGTCATACTATTTTGTTTCCTCTGATTGTGGCATTGTTGAATTTGCTCGAATCATCGGTCGTCGTTTCTGCCCTACAAAAACAAGAATTAATCCAAATTAAAATGATGTGTCTGTTGCTCCGAAATATACCACTCTCTTTCTCTCTCTCCCTCTCGACAAACGTCGCTCGTTTGGCTATTCGTCTTCGAATATTTTATTCTATGCAGTACGCGGTGCTTGAAATACCTTGAAGTGTACCACCGACCGCGCGTATCTACGCGCGACGCGGCGCGGTGCAACCGTGCGTCGTCGAGTCGTCGGTCGTCGAGTTCGATACTATCGAATGTCGGGTTGCCTGCGATTCTCGAACGGCGACTCCGAACTCCGACTATCCATTCGGAAAGTCGTCGGGCGCGCGTTTCCTTGCGGCCGCGGCTCTCTCTTCCGCGACACTTTTACTGGGTTTTCGCGTAGAAATCGCGTTGGCTCGCCGAAACATGAGTTCTCACCGTGGAGCGGATGTCGGGTTGAAGCGGGAGGATGCAGTCGGACGCGATAACACGGACAACTGGGACAGGTAGCGACGGATGATTTCCGACTCCGGCTGGCGGCTACCGGGCGGACGCCGGTGAGCGGTGAGCGAGCGCTATGACGCGTCGCGCGTTAACAGGTAAGACGCTTATTAAATCGCGGATTAAAAGCGACATGATTGCGATAAGCTTTCGTGCGCTTGAAAAATTCTCGTCTTGGAGGCGTACGATGAATAGTGGACGCTATGTATGGTCGATTATCCCATAAATATAGGACGATCGAATGGATGAAAATGATAATAATTCTTGACGCCACGGAAGATTTCTCGAGCGCACGTAAGTGACGTAAGCTTACAAATTGAAACGTCAAAGTTTTGTCACCGTTTATTATTTTAGTTGATGTGTCTGTTGCTCCGAAATATATACCACTCTCTTTCTCTCTCTCCCTCTCGACAAACGTCGCTCGTTTGGCTATTCGTCTTCGAATATTTTATTCTATGCAGTACGCGGTGCTTGAAATACCTTGAAGTGTACCACCGACCGCGCGTATCTACGCGCGGCGCGGCGCGGTGCAACCGTGCGTCGTCGAGTCGTCGGTCGTCGAGTTCGATACTATCGAATGTCGGGTTGCCTGCGATTCTCGAACGGCGACTCCGAACTCCGACTATCCATTCGGAAAGTCGTCGGGCGCGCGTTTCCTTGCGGCCGCGGCTCTCTCTTCCGCGACACTTTTACTGGGTTTTCGCGCAGAAATCGCGTTGGCTCGCCGAAACATGAGTGCTCACCGTGGAGCGGATATCGGGCTGAAGCGGGAGGATGCAATCGGACGAGATGACGCGGACTACCGAGACAGGTAGCGACGGATGATTTCCGACTCCGGCTGCCGGGTCGACGGCGGTGAGCGAGCGCCATGACGCCGCGTCGCGCGTTAACAGGTATGACGCTTATTAAATCGTGGATTAAAAGCGATGCGATTGCGCTGAGCTTCCGTGCGCTTGAGAAATTCTCGTCTTGGAGACGTACGATGAATAGCGGACGCTATATGTGGACGATTGGCCCATAAATATAGGACGATTGAATGGATGAAAATGATAATGGATGAAAATGATAATAATTTTTGACGCCACGAAAGATTTCTCGAGCGCACGTAAGGGCCACTTTTGCGTGTCTATAGCATCGAAATTTGAATCTACTGAAATTGTAGCAAATCTTCATGGCTGGATTAGACTACTAAATGCGAAATTTATGAAGTAATTTAAAATGTTGAGAAAGTTATGTGGCTAATAGGTCAATTTTATATGTGGCTAAAAGAGATGCTGCTTGCGTAGAGCAACAGAATAAGGTAGAGTAAAATATTGAAAAATAAAACTAAAAAACTAAAGAATATATACCTATACATATGTGTCACGTATATACATATACATACATATATGTAAATATATAATATAAAAAAATATTTAGTGGATAGATAAATATTTTATATTTATTTATCTATTTATTAAAATATTTTTATATTTTTATATTTATATATATTTTTATAATACACATACTATTATACGTAGAGTATAAATAAATAAATAAATAAATATATATATATATACTTTTGTATTATACTGAAAAAAAAAAATTTAGATCCAAGAAAATATTTATTTAGATACTGCCAATATCTTATTTACTTAATATAATTACATATTTTTACTTAATTTAAGTAAAAATATCTAATTCTAAATAAATATGTAATTATATTAAGTAAATAAGTTATTGGCAGTATCTAAATAAATATTTTCTTGGATCTAAATCTTTTTTTTTCAGTGTAATAATAAAAAATAAAAGAATATATCAAAAAATATTTTAATTGATATTAAAATGAAGGGAAAAATGAAAAATTGGGAATAAAAATATTTTGTATTTACATTTATCGATGTTCGTGAAATAAGATACTTTATCTGTAATATTGCAAATTGGAATACACAATTAGAAGATAAAAACAGGTTATTGCTTATATTTATACGTCTGCATCTATATTATATAGATAACGGAAAATTATGAGAAAATTATAGTAATATTTTTAAGTGTTTCAAATACATATAAAAAAATATACATGTACTTTTCTAAATACTATAAACTTTAATATCTTAATTTCTGCCATTTTTGCATTAATTATATCTGCGAACGTATTGCTGCACTAGGTGAGTTTCTTGCACATTTTAATAATTCTTAAAAGAAATTTCACAAAATTTAATAGTAAGATATAGTTACATTTAAGGCTGAAAATCAATGAATAAAAATTCACAAACTTATCACAAAAATAATCTACTTATCTTCAAATATTTTGTTTTAACATAATCACTTCTACTTTAATATTAATTATTAAATGGATAATTATTTTTAAATTGATTATTTCCTTGACACGTGCGCTCTTCGCGAATGTCGAAGATGATAGGATAAATTTGCATTCGTGACAATATCATCTGTAACGTTAATAATAGCTTGTGGACGTAAAACGCGCATGCACACACACATACACACACAACACTCGTAATTAATTCTCGTATAGAAGTTATATTATTCATATCAGATGTACTAAATGCATTATGCTTACAAATTGGGACATCAAAGTTCTGTTACCGTTTATTATTTCAGTTGATGTGTCGGTTGCTTCAAAATATACCACTCTCTTTCTCTCTCTTTCGAGAAAAACGTCGCTCGTTTGGCTATTCGTCTTCGAATAAAGTTTATTCTCAGTACGGTGCTTGAAATACCTTATGTCTGGGCGACTAGGCATAGTGCCCATCGACGTACTAGCAGCCCTGATAATACCTCGCAGCGCCTTGAACGGTCGAGGTGTCTGGTCCTCGACCAAATCAAATCGTGACGTTAAGTCGCTTCTCTAAGTTACGAGGGAATTTCAAAATCAAGATAATCTCGATAATAGTGGTATCATTATTAACGCAACGCTCTTTACGTTGTACATAATATTTTTTAAGTATTGAATAATTGTTGTTTCTGAAGAGTGAAGAATCTTCGAAGGTAAGTATTTAAGTTTTTAATTAATTTTTAATAATTTGTTATGCCAGTTATTATTTTATTGTGATTTACTTTGTTAATATACGCGGAGGGTAGTAATGTTAGTAATGCATTTAAAATTGCAAATGAACGATTTCTCGTTTCAATGATAGCGTAACGTATAGTGGAATACGGTGTGCTAAATTGGAAGATAATTGTTTTCTCTTTTCGAGAGATGTAGAATAGGTCATTAAACGCAAGTAGAACCTGTCGCGGTTGGGTTTAATTATTTGCGTTTGCGGTACACCCGGTTTATTAATTACGAACGCGTGACCTCCGTGTTGTAATATTCTAAAATAATGGTTTAGATATGTTCTTTGACGGGACGCAGTTATCTAACCAATCGTGTTTCGCGCTTGAAACGCTAAAATACTCGTATGCGTAACACCGCGATATATTATGTAATCGCAATTGCTTTCGAACAAATAGAATCATTTTTAATTGCATAAGCTATTTTTTTCACCTCTCATATACAATTTGAGGTATTAATTATAACGTAATGCGATCGCTTACTTAGTTGAAACAAATTGATTCTATTTGTTTTTGTTATAAAAATCTGCTTTCGTTGCATTTATCTTGTTTCGTTGTTTCAGTTTTGACGATGGGTCGTAGAAAAAAGAATTCGAAAAGAATCGTCACTCAGAAAATTTGCAAGAGTGAGGTGACAGAAAATTCGAATTCCGACGAAAAAGAAGCAATGAAGCAAAGTAAAGAAAATCTTTTCATTGCCGAAGCTATCGACGTTTATTGACGCTTGAAATTGCCACTCGTGCATTCGATGCAGCATCGCTCGTCGGACGACAGCGACGAAGAGGACACTATCGAGCTGAACTTCTGGCCGCGTTTTGTCTTCGTGTCGAACCTATGTCCGATCTGCATAGAACGAGCGGAGGAGATCTGCGGATTTTGCGGCATGGTGTCTTACTGCACCGTCAAACATATGAAGCAAGACCGGCCGAAGCATCGCGACCTGTGTAAAGTTCTCACTGAAATCTGCACGATCGGAGGTGGTTTGTCGTCACTGTCGGAACTCAGCGCGGACGATTATCGCGTTTATCGGCTGAAATTGATCGAAATAGTACAGTATCGCTTGGACAGGCCTCTCCAGCTCTGGGAAAAGGAGATCCTTCTTTATCCTCGCGTTTGTTGCAGCTGTCGTCGCTTCTCGACGACTTTGAAATGCTGTTCGACTTGCAAATCGTCCGGTCGACGAGTAAACGTTTCGTTCCATCCTGGAAAAGTCTATCATGATTTCTGTCGTTCCAAACAGTTCGTAGAACCGCACCTCGTGTGTCTCTTTAATCCGGGTCTTTATCGCGAAACTGGTTTTGAAGGTAAGGACACGTGGCCGGAGACGATATGAGAATTCTGTAAAACGAAAGTCCCCGTTTGCGTGACGTCTTACACGAAGCAGGAAATTCCTCGAGAGATGATCAGGATAAAATCAATCGCTGATGTAGAGACAATTTTGGAGCCACGAAGAAATCCATTCGCTTCGATCAAACCCGACAGAAATTTTGTCAGTGACGATACGGCGCCACTTATCTATAAAAATTATTATCTCGCTATTGTTAGAGGAAAATCATAAGCAAGGTTGAAAGGGATATTTTTCTTAAAGTTATTTTATACTTAATTCCGCACGAATACTTTCCTAGAATATTTTACATTTGTTTTTATATCTCTTTTAATTTCTAGTACTACTTCTATTTTATATATGCATGCAAATGTATGTGAAATTTATAAAGAGATTATATGTACAATATGATAACCACATAAAATTTGACAACTCGCTAAATATTTTTTGTTATCATAGTTGTCCCTATTCCGAATTGGATCAAATTTGTACTTAATCTATTAAGTGATTTATTGTCTCGCTCATGTATTATTTATGTATTTAAATAATTATAATTACGTAAACTTTACAAACAATGTAACGAGAAACTTTATTTCATCCATAATCATATTATAATTGATGTATAATTTATGTATGATTAAGGCATCCAGGTCAGAAATTGTTTTATCAGTTTGTAACAAAATATACTGTGATATACAATGCGCTAGTATATACATAAGTTTATATTTATTTTGTATAAGTAACATGTTAAAGTACATAAAAACTATTTCATTTCTCTTATATTTCGAAGGATGATTTTCTATATTACAGCAATTTTACTTATTTTATACAACCTTACGTATTTCGTATAAAAAGTACTAGACAGAATTTTGTTCGCGATAATTTAATGGTAATATCACCTTCGTCTAAAACATGGCAATGTATTATATTACGAAGTCATACGGCTGTTAGCACTTTCCTATCATTATTTTGAAATCCTGTAAACTTGTGTTTAATACGTGGATAATGCCATCCAAGTTTGTCCATGCTTGAAAATAAATTCGTCATCATTGCTGCAATAACCCAAAAAGATCATCGTGTTACTCGTGTTCATATGAAACCCGCGATCAATAATCACGATTATTTGTTGAACTCTAAACAATAAATAAAATTATAGATAATAATATATCGTCAAAATGTAATTACATCCATGAGAAACATAGGAATTTAAAGAGATTACAGTAAAAGGAGATTACAGTAAAATCGTATATGGTATTTGCAATCATAACTTGTTTAGTCTATTACAAATATCGCAGATCTGCATCGCAAAAGAAACCTTATTGCGTCATATTATATGTATATCAAGATTTGAAGTTGGAATACTCCTCTCGATAAAGACACAAGAAAAGGATATCTCTTAAATATTTTTTTGTACTTAAATAAATATGATTTATTACTCGAAATAAATTCTTCTCACGGCGCATCATTAGTTATTTGGCTAACGAAAAGAAAATGTAATGACGTTTATCACAGTTGTATAAAGATCGCCGTAAACAGGAAAGTTATTATTATCGCAAACGATACCGTGTTTTGTCCGGCTGAATTTTTCTTAGAGTTTGGTGGTGCCATATTGACGTCGTAAAAGTAACGACGATAAGCGCTGTCACAATGAGACGGCCAGTCTTTAAAGCATGCCGCATACGCTACGGCGTGAGCAATGTAATTTTGTTCAAAAGTACCTCGGAACAGGTGCGAATAGGAGCCTGCAAAAGATATTATTTATCCCATCGTTTTCTAAAATTGTTAGCAGAATTGTTAGCAGAAATTTATTAAGAAAATTGCATTTTTTACCGGTAGCATAAACCCCGACATCTTCTCCGCCGTGAGTCTCGTCCTTGAGGTATTTGCCAGCAAAGTGCCTGTAGAAGGGTTCGTCGCGAGTCTGATCTTCCTCGACTTTTCTCCAGGTCTCGTTGACGTTGTTGCTATCGTTTCTTCGATGGTAGAAGAATCCTGGACCGTTAGCGTAGGAGAGCGTTTCGTAGGCTTCCCTGCTAGATGTTTTGCTGGCGAAACCGAGGATATCGTTGCCTCTCTCGGGATATCCGTTCAGTGTGAACGAATGCGAGTGATCGGCTGTGACAATGATTAACGTTTCTTCCATATTTAACAGCCGTAGAGCCACCTTAACTGCCTCGTCGAGTTCGTACAACTCGCGCAGTGCCAGTTTCGCCCAACTGCCGTGGTGGGCCAAATCGATTTTGCCACTCTCGACCTGAAAGATCGAAGAATAGTTGAAAAAAAGAAAAACTATCAGTTCACTGTTAATATTTCAATTTCGAGTTACGCTCTGCGCGATACTTTGAAAACAGAACAAGATTGCAGCGCTCTCAAATTATGCGTAGAATTATGCGCTCAAATAGCACGACCTCGACATGCATCCGGGAAGATGAAGTCTAAGAACAAATGGCTAATTGTAAGAACGCATTACACGAAAATGGTCATCAACGCGTAATTTGCATAAGAATAGCATTATCGTGTATCCGTCAGGATTCCTTGATGTGTAGTCTCGATTTCGTTTCATTAATGTCGTTTTAATATTCATCGAGGGCATTATCCTATAAGGCCCGTCCGTAGCAATCTGACTTACGTCCGTTATAAATATTCAATGCTGTTCAGCGGTGACTACACTGTTCAATGAAAAAAAAAACCAAGAACGAAGGTAATCGTTTCTCACAGGTTTTTGGACGTTGAAAATTATCATGTTTACCAAATTTGTTTATCACTTCACAAATTTGTGTTAAAATTAAAAGTATCAGTGAATCTAATTGAAAGACGAATTTAGATGCGCGTAAAATTATGTGTATCTTTTGAAACATTTATCATTTTCATCGCCTCTTTAATTTATATCTTTCGTTTTTGTTACAGTATCATCGTAGTTACGTGGCCGAATTACTCCGCCCGTTGCGCATCGGATCGGTGAGTGACGAATTTTTTACAATAGTATGGGGTAACAAATTTGTGAGACCTATATTAGATATATTTATGTATTGTATCCATATAATAGTACTATAGATAAATGCGACTTCTTACAAATTCGTTGCTCTAAAATGGATAGACTAGATCAGACTAGGCTAAATAATTAATCCTGGAGCATCATCATTATTTATCGATTTATTGTGCTTACGGGAGAATGCATCCATAAGCACATACGTTATGTCGATGCATTATTTATTAATGCATCTAATGTTATTTGTATCGCAGAACATGCGAAGTATACCAGTCGCCTGAAATTTATAGGCAATTATTTAAATTTGGCAAATATACACGGAGAAAAAAATAATGTTGTATCAACAGCCTGAGTCTAATTGGAAATAATCTTGTTAATTCAATACATTATGCTTTTGTTTTAATAAAATAAAACAAGATTATTTCCAATTAGACTAATGCTGTTGATACAACATTATTTTTTCTCTGTGTATATTTTATTGAGGACAAGCATGGCCTAGTAGACAGCGCACTGGTCTATTGAGCCAAAGATCCCGGGTTCGATTCCCGGTAGAGCTAGAAAAATTATATTCGCTCGTTCTCCTCTCGGAAGGCAATGGCAAACCACCGAAGAGTATTCTTGCCACGAACACTTCTCTGAAAAAAACATAGCCGTTCGGAATCGGCGTTAAACTGTAGGTCCCATATACAATGTGTATAATCTACGTGTGCAACACATGTATATGAAGAGAAGTCACCACGCTCGGACACGAGTAATAAGTAACGATGATGGTGATGTATATTTTATTATATATAAAGATATTAGTTTCTTGTGCAATATTAAAATCAATTATTTAGATTTATTACATTAATTACATTTTTTAAATTTATTTTTAAAATTATTAAGAAATACAGAAAAAGACAAAGAACTAAAATAAAGTTTTATAACGTTTTTCGAATATAAGATTTTATTTAAGTTTTTTGTGACTTTTATTTTTCGTGTAGAATGAAAATTTTTAAAATATTTATATTTTTTATATACAATTGAAATAAATAGAAAATAATTTTTATAGATAGACAATAGATAGTTTAATTACAATTATGGAATTAAGAAATAATAAAAGCTATAAGTATCTGTAGATGGAGTACAGATAGGTTTAATAAAATAAAATATATTAATTGATTATATAAATAAGAAAATTTAAATGTGTTTCTTCATTTTCTTTTTTCTCTCTCTTTCTTTCTCCCTATTCCAAATATTCCTCCAGGATTAAATATTACATAAATTGGTGCAAAGAAGCAAAATGTATTAATAAATTCAATGTGCATGCATTACAAATGAAAAAGACCAAAAGATATTTTGATTCACGTTGCATAATTTCCACATGAACCTTATTGTACATACATATATAGATCACACTAAAAAGTGTTAATCGTATTTATAGTCTTGGACGATATTTATAGTCTATCCATATGTAGCTTGGCTTTGTATAAAAAAAACAAAATAAAATAACGTGAGATCCAGTGAATATTTTATTGCGGGACAGAATCATTTTTCATGTAGAATTATCTCAAAATTGATAGTTTTCATATCAATTATATTACATTAAAATATATAATATAATCGTAGATATATGTATTTTTGATATGTCATATTATAAATATAAATTTGATAACAATTTGCGTTATAATAACGAAATATTTATATAAATATGTATATAAGAATTTGTAAAGACAAATGTTACAGCGTAAGAACTTGATGAATTCATTATATTGATTGCGATATTAATTATATGGAGAAATTATTAATCCCTTTGGATCTCACGTCATTTAGTCTGAATATCTCAATTGATATCTAAAGTGAGATTAAGTAACGATTCGTGATTCGGTTCACGGTTCGGTTCGCGATTCGGTTTATACTTTTATATTAAACATTGTTTGTCCATTCATTAATAAATAATTGATTGATCGAGTCATCGATTAATTTTTAAATTTCTGTTGTCTCGTGTTTCTACATTGTACTATTGAAATCCAGATATTTGTGACTAATTGTGAGATATAATCACGACGATTTTTATTAGAACGCGATTAACATAAAATTCTTTCATTTCTTGATAATATAATTCTGTTTTACTTTCCATTGCTGCTGTGTATTAATTCTTGGACGAATACATTAATTACGCGTATCATTGTAAAATTAAAAGCAAAATTAAGTCCCTTAATTAAGATTTTATTAACGATCCAACGTGGTTGTTTATTTTTTTCCGATATGATTAACGCGCGCTTATTAACGATCGCAACGATTCGTAATCGACCGCAACATTATAATCGTCTACCGGCGCTGTTAATCAGCCGGCATTGAAGGAATTTTTCTCCTTCTCATTTTCTGGCTGACATACAACCAAAATGGATTTGGCCAGTAACAACTCAATAGGTGTGTAAAAATGTCCCTCTCGTGGTGTGCCACCTTGCCGTGGTGAGAGGGCTCCCTGTATCAACGATCCACTGGGGCAGTACCTTCGGCTTTACCGAAGGGAGGGCCCGGTGGGGAGGTACAGGGTCTACGAGCACACCGTACCCTCCTCCCAGTTCGCTGGGAGTGAGGGTACAATGGGGTCCGGCGCTCCCGTCGCGTTGTCTGCCGCCGCGAGACATTACGCTTCGCTCATACGGTCCGTCGCGTGTCCCCCCGCCGCGCCGCGGGACATTTATACCGTTCGCTCGCTCATACGGTCCGTCGCGTGTCCCCCCGCCGCGCCGCGGGACATTTATACCGTTCGCTCGCTCATACGGTCCGTCGCGTGTCCCCCCGCCGCGCCGCGGGACATTTATACCGTTCGCTCGCTCATACGGTCCGTCGCGTGTCCCCCCGCCGCGCCGCGGGACATTTATACCGTTCGCTCGCTCATACGGTCCGTCGCGTGTCCCCCCGCCGCGCCGCGGGACATTTATACCGTTCGCTCGCTCATACGGTCCGTCGCGTGTCCCCCCGCCGCGCCGCGGGACATTTATACCGTTCGCTCGCTCATACGGTCCGTCGCGTGTCCCCCCGCCGCGCCGCGGGACATTTATACCGTTCGCTCGCTCATACGGTCCGTCGCGTGTCCCCCCGCCGCGCCGCGGGACATTTATACCGTTCGCTCGCTCATACGGTCCGTCGCGTGTCCCCCCGCCGCGCCGCGGGACATTTATACCGTTCGCTCGCTCATACGGTCCGTCGCGTGTCCCCCCGCCGCGCCGCGGGACATTTATACCGTTCGCTCGCTCATACGGTCCGTCGCGTGTCCCCCCGCCGCGCCGCGGGACATTTATACCGTTCGCTCGCTCATACGGTCCGTCGCGTGTCCCCCCGCCGCGCCGCGGGACATTTATACCGTTCGCTCGCTCATACGGTCCGTCGCGTGTCCCCCCGCCGCGCCGCGGGACATTTATACCGTTCGCTCGCTCATACGGTCCGTCGCGTGTCCCCCCGCCGCGCCGCGGGACATTTATACCGTTCGCTCGCTCATACGGTCCGTCGCGTGTCCCCCCGCCGCGCCGCGGGACATTTATACCGTTCGCTCGCTCATACGGTCCGTCGCGTGTCCCCCCGCCGCGCCGCGGGACATTTATACCGTTCGCTCGCTCATACGGTCCGTCGCGTGTCCCCCCGCCGCGCCGCGGGACATTTATACCGTTCGCTCGCTCATACGGTCCGTCGCGTGTCCCCCCGCCGCGCCGCGGGACATTTATACCGTTCGCTCGCTCATACGGTCCGTCGCGTGTCCCCCCGCCGCGCCGCGGGACATTTATACCGTTCGCTCGCTCATACGGTCCGTCGCGTGTCCCCCCGCCGCGCCGCGGGACATTTATACCGTTCGCTCGCCCATACGGTCCGTCGCGTGTCCCCCCGCCGCGCCGCGGGACATTTATACCGTTCGCTCGCCCATACGGTCCGTCGCGTGTCCCCCCGCCGCGCCGCGGGACATTTATACCGTTCGCTCGCCCATACGGTCCGTCGCGTGTCCCCCCGCCGCGCCGCGGGACATTTACACCGTTCGCTCGCCCATACGGTCCGTCGCGTGTCCCCCCGCCGCGCCGCGGGACATTTACACCGTTCGCTCGCCCATACGGTCCGTCGCGTGTCCCCCCGCCGCGCCGCGGGACATTTACACCGTTCGCTCGCCCATACGGTCCGTCGCGTGTCCCCCCGCCGCGCCGCGGGACATTTACACCGTTCGCTCGCCCATACGGTCCGTCGCGTGTCCCCCCGCCGCGCCGCGGGACATTTACACCGTTCGCTCGCCCATACGGTCCGTCGCGTGTCCCCCCGCCGCGCCGCGGGACATTTACACCGTTCGCTCGCCCATACGGTCCGTCGCGTGTCCCCCCGCCGCGCCGCGGGACATTTACACCGTTCGCTCGCCCATACGGTCCGTCGCGTGTCCCCCCGCCGCGCCGCGGGACAT
Organism: Temnothorax nylanderi; assembly: GCF_030848795.1. Taxonomy (NCBI): domain Eukaryota; kingdom Metazoa; phylum Arthropoda; class Insecta; order Hymenoptera; family Formicidae; genus Temnothorax; species Temnothorax nylanderi. The sequence continues at coordinate 6,958 of NW_027249152.1, read as the reverse complement.
TTACACCGTTCGCTCGCCCATACGGTCCGTCGCGTGTCCCCCCGCCGCGCCGCGGGACATTTACACCGTTCGCTCGCCCATACGGTCCGTCGCGTGTCCCCCCGCCGCGCCGCGGGACATTTACACCGTTCGCTCGCCCATACGGTCCGTCGCGTGTCCCCCCGCCGCGCCGCGGGACATTTACACCGTTCGCTCGCCCATACGGTCCGTCGCGTGTCCCCCCGCCGCGCCGCGGGACATTTACACCGTTCGCTCGCCCATACGGTCCGTCGCGTGTCCCCCCGCCGCGCCGCGGGACATTTACACCGTTCGCTCGCCCATACGGTCCGTCGCGTGTCCCCCCGCCGCGCCGCGGGACATTTACACCGTTCGCTCGCCCATACGGTCCGTCGCGTGTCCCCCCGCCGCGCCGCGGGACATTTACACCGTTCGCTCGCCCATACGGTCCGTCGCGTGTCCCCCCGCCGCGCCGCGGGACATTTACACCGTTCGCTCGCCCATACGGTCCGTCGCGTGTCCCCCCGCCGCGCCGCGGGACATTTACACCGTTCGCTCGCCCATACGGTCCGTCGCGTGTCCCCCCGCCGCGCCGCGGGACATTTACACCGTTCGCTCGCCCATACGGTCCGTCGCGTGTCCCCCCGCCGCGCCGCGGGACATTTACACCGTTCGCTCGCCCATACGGTCCGTCGCGTGTCCCCCCGCCGCGCCGCGGGACATTTACACCGTTCGCTCGCCCATACGGTCCGTCGCGTGTCCCCCCGCCGCGCCGCGGGACATTTACACCGTTCGCTCGCCCATACGGTCCGTCGCGTGTCCCCCCGCCGCGCCGCGGGACATTTACACCGTTCGCTCGCCCATACGGTCCGTCGCGTGTCCCCCCGCCGCGCCGCGGGACATTTACACCGTTCGCTCGCCCATACGGTCCGTCGCGTGTCCCCCCGCCGCGCCGCGGGACATTTACACCGTTCGCTCGCCCATACGGTCCGTCGCGTGTCCCCCCGCCGCGCCGCGGGACATTTACACCGTTCGCTCGCCCATACGGTCCGTCGCGTGTCCCCCCGCCGCGCCGCGGGACATTTACACCGTTCGCTCGCCCATACGGTCCGTCGCGTGTCCCCCCGCCGCGCCGCGGGACATTTACACCGTTCGCTCGCCCATACGGTCCGTCGCGTGTCCCCCCGCCGCGCCGCGGGACATTTACACCGTTCGCTCGCCCATACGGTCCGTCGCGTGTCCCCCCGCCGCGCCGCGGGACATTTACACCGTTCGCTCGCCCATACGGTCCGTCGCGTGTCCCCCCGCCGCGCCGCGGGACATTTACACCGTTCGCTCGCCCATACGGTCCGTCGCGTGTCCCCCCGCCGCGCCGCGGGACATTTACACCGTTCGCTCGCCCATACGGTCCGTCGCGTGTCCCCCCGCCGCGCCGCGGGACATTTACACCGTTCGCTCGCTCATACGGTCCGTCGCGTGTCCCCCCGCCGCGCCGCGGGACATTTACACCGTTCGCTCGCTCATACGGTCCGTCGCGTGTCCCCCCGCCGCGCCGCGGGACATTTACACCGTTCGCTCGCTCATACGGTCCGTCGCGTGTCCCCCCGCCGCGCCGCGGGACATTTACACCGTTCGCTCGCTCATACGGTCCGTCGCGTGTCCCCCCGCCGCGCCGCGGGACATTTACACCGTTCGCTCGCTCATACGGTCCGTCGCGTGTCCCCCCGCCGCGCCGCGGGACATTTACACCGTTCGCTCGCTCATACGGTCCGTCGCGTGTCCCCCCGCCGCGCCGCGGGACATTTACACCGTTCGCTCGCTCATACGGTCCGTCGCGTGTCCCCCCGCCGCGCCGCGGGACATTTACACCGTTCGCTCGCTCATACGGTCCGTCGCGTGTCCCCCCGCCGCGCCGCGGGACATTTACACCGTTCGCTCGCTCATACGGTCCGTCGCGTGTCCCCCCGCCGCGCCGCGGGACATTTACACCGTTCGCTCGCTCATACGGTCCGTCGCGTGTCCCCCCGCCGCGCCGCGGGACATTTACACCGTTCGCTCGCTCATACGGTCCGTCGCGTGTCCCCCCGCCGCGCCGCGGGACATTTACACCGTTCGCTCGCTCATACGGTCCGTCGCGTGTCCCCCCGCCGCGCCGCGGGACATTTACACCGTTCGCTCGCTCATACGGTCCGTCGCGTGTCCCCCCGCCGCGCCGCGGGACATTTACACCGTTCGCTCGCTCATACGGTCCGTCGCGTGTCCCCCCGCCGCGCCGCGGGACATTTACACCGTTCGCTCGCTCATACGGTCCGTCGCGTGTCCCCCCGCCGCGCCGCGGGACATTTACACCGTTCGCTCGCTCATACGGTCCGTCGCGTGTCCCCCCGCCGCGCCGCGGGACATTTACACCGTTCGCTCGCTCATACGGTCCGTCGCGTGTCCCCCCGCCGCGCCGCGGGACATTTACACCGTTCGCTCGCTCATACGGTCCGTCGCGTGTCCCCCCGCCGCGCCGCGGGACATTTACACCGTTCGCTCGCTCATACGGTCCGTCGCGTGTCCCCCCGCCGCGCCGCGGGACATTTACACCGTTCGCTCGCTCATACGGTCCGTCGCGTGTCCCCCCGCCGCGCCGCGGGACATTTACACCGTTCGCTCGCCCATACGGTCCGTCGCGTGTCCCCCCGCCGCGCCGCGGGACATTTATACCGTTCGCTCGCTCATACGGTCCGTCGCGTGTCCCCCCGCCGCGCCGCGGGACATTTATACCGTTCGCTCGCCCATACGGTCCGTCGCGTGTCCCCCCGCCGCGCCGCGGGACATTTACACCGTTCGCTCGCCCATACGGTCCGTCGCGTGTCCCCCCGCCGCGCCGCGGGACATTTACACCGTTCGCTCGCCCATACGGTCCGTCGCGTGTCCCCCCGCCGCGCCGCGGGACATTTACACCGTTCGCTCGCCCATACGGTCCGTCGCGTGTCCCCCCGCCGCGCCGCGGGACATTTACACCGTTCGCTCGCCCATACGGTCCGTCGCGTGTCCCCCCGCCGCGCCGCGGGACATTTACACCGTTCGCTCGCCCATACGGTCCGTCGCGTGTCCCCCGCCGCGCCGCGGGACATTTACACCGTTCGCTCGCCCATACGGTCCGTCGCGTGTCCCCCCGCCGCGCCGCGGGACATTTACACCGTTCGCATCGCCCATACGGTCCGTCGCGTGTCCCCCCGCCGCGCCGCGGGACATTTACAACCGTTCGCTCGCCCATACGGTCCGTCGCGTGTCCCCCCGCCGCGCCGCGGGACATTTACACCGTTCGCTCGCCCATACGGTCCGTCGCGTGTCCCCCCGCCGCGCCGCGGGACATTTACACGTTCGCTCGCCCATACGGTCCGTCGCGTGTCCCCCCGCCGCGCCGCGGGACATTTACACCGTTCGCTCGCCCATACGGTCCGTCGCGTGTCCCCCCCGCCGCGCCGCGGGACATTTACACCGTTCGCTCGCCCATACGGTCCGTCGCGTGTCCCCCCGCCGCGCCGCGGGACATTTACACCGTTCGCTCGCCCATACGGTCCGTCGCGTGTCCCCCCGCCGCGCCGCGGGACATTTACACCGTTCGCTCGCCATACGGTGCCGTCGCGGTGTCCCCCCGCCGCGCCGCGGGACATTTACACCGTTCGCTCGCCATACGGTCCGTCGCGTGTCCCCCCGCCGCGCCGCGGGACATTTACACCGTTCGCCTCGCTCATACGGTCCGTCGCGTGTCCCCCCGCCGCGCCGCGGGACATTTACACCGTTCGCTCGCCATACGGTCCGTCGCGTGTCCCCCCGCCGCGCCGCGGGACATTTACACCGTTCGCATCGCCCATACGGTCCGTCGCGTGTCCCCCCGCCGCGCCGCGGACATTTACACCGTTCGCCTCGCGCCATACGGTCCGTCGCGTGTCCCCCCGCCGCGCCGCGGGACATTTACACCGTTCGCTCGCCCATACGGTCCGTCGCGTGTCCCCCCGCCGCGCCGCGGGACTTTACACCGTTCTCTCGCCATACGGTCCGTCGCGTGTCCCCCCGCCGCGCCGCGGGACATTTACACCGTTCGCTCGCCCATACGGTCCGTCGCGTGTCCCCCCGCCGCGCCGCGGGACATTTACAACCGTTCGCTCGCCCAAGACTGTTCCGTCGCGTGTCCCCCCGCCGCGCGCGGGACATTTACACCGTTCGCTCGCCCATACGGTCCGTCGCGTGTCCCCCCGCCGCGCCGCGGGACATTTACACCGTTCGCTTCGCCATACGGTCCGTCGCGTGTCCCCCCGCCGCGCCGCGGGACATTTACACCGTTCGCTCGCCCATACGGTCCGTCGCGTGTCCCCCCGCCGCGCCGCGGGACATTTACACCGTTCGCTCGCCCATACGGTCCGTCGCGTGTCCCCCCGCCGCGCCGCGGGACATTTACACCGTTCGCTCGCCCATACGGTCCGTCGCGTGTCCCCCCGCCGCGCCGCGGGATCATTTACACCGTTCCGCTCGCCCATACGGTCCGTCGCGTGTCCCCCCGCCGCGCCGCGGGACATTTACACCGTTCGCCTCGCCCATACGGTCCGTCGCGTGTCCCCCCGCCGCGCCGCGGGACATTTACACCGTTTCGCTCGCCCATACGGTCCGTCGCGTGTCCCCCCGCCGCGCCGCGGGACATTTACACCGTTCGCTCGCCCATACGGTCCGTCGCGTGTCCCCCCCGCGCCGCGGGACATTTACACCGTTCGCCTCGCCCATACGGTCCGTCGCGTGTCCCCCCGCCGCGCCGCGGGACATTTACACCGTTCGCATCGCCCATACGGTCCGTCGCGTGTCCCCCCGCCGCGCCGCGGGACATTTACACCGTTCGCTCGCCCATACGGTCCGTCGCGTGTCCCCCCGCCGCGCCGCGGGACATTTACACCGTTCGCTCGCCCATACGGTCCGTCGCGTGTCCCCCGCCGCGCCGCGGGACATTTACACCGTTCGCTCGCCCATACGGTCCGTCGCGTGTCCCCCCGCCGCGCCGCGGGACATTTACACCGTTCGCTCGCCCATACGGTCCGTCGCGTGTCCCCCCGCCGCGCCGCGGGAACATTTACACCGTTCGCTCGCCCATACGGTCCGTCGCGTGTCCCCCCGCCCGCGCCGCGGGACATTTACACCGTTCGCTCGCCCATACGGTCCGTCGCGTGTCCCCCCGCCGCGCCGCGGGACATTTACACCGTTCGCTCGCTCATACGGTCCGTCGCGTGTCCCCCCGCCGCGCCGCGGGACATTTACACCGTTCGCTCGCTCATACGGTCCGTCGCGTGTCCCCCCGCCGCGCCGCGGGACATTTACACCGTTCCGCTCGCTCATACGGTCCGTCGCGTGTCCCCCCGCCGCGCCGCGGGACATTTACACCGTTCGCTCGCTCATACGGTCCGTCGCGTGTCCCCCCGCCGCGCCGCGGGACATTTACACCGTTCGCTCGCTCATACGGTCCGTCGCGTGTCCCCCCGCCGCGCCGCGGGACATTTACACCGTTCGCTCGCTCATACGGTCCGTCGCGTGTCCCCCCGCCGCGCCGCGGGACATTTACACCGTTCGCTCGCTCATACGGTCCGTCGCGTGTCCCCCCGCCGCGCCGCGGGACATTTACACCGTTCGCTCGCTCATACGGTCCGTCGCGTGTCCCCCCGCCGCGCCGCGGGACATTTATACGCTTCGCTCGCTCATACGGTCCGTCGCGTGTCCCCCCGCCGCGCCGCGGACATTTACACCGCTTCGCTCGCTCATACGGTCCGTCGCGTGTCCCCCCGCCGCGCCGCGGGACATTTATACGCTTCGCTCGCTCATACGGTCCGTCGCGTGTCCCCCCGCCGCGCCGCGGGACATTTATACGCTTCGCTCGCTCATACGGTCCGTCGCGTTGTCCCCCCGCCGCGCCGCGGGACATTTATACGCTTCGCTCGCTCATACGGTCCGTCGCGTGTCCCCCCGCCGCGCCGCGGGACATTTATACGCTTCGCTCGCTCATACGGTCCGTCGCGTGTCCCCCCGCCGCGCCGCGGGACATTTATACGCTTCGCTCGCTCATACGGTCCGTCGCGTGTCCCCCCCCGCGCCGCGGAACATTTATACGCTTCGCTCGCTCATACGGCCGTTCGCGTGTCCCCCCGCCGCGCCGCGGGACATTTATACGCTTCGCTCGCTCATACGGTCCGTCGCGTGTCCCCCCGCCGCGCCGCGGGACATTTATACGCTTCGCTCGCTCATACGGTCCGTCGCGTGTACCCCCGCCGCGCCGCGGGAACATTTATACGCTTCGCTCGCTCATACGTCCGTCGCGTGTCCCCCGCCGCGCCGCGGGACATTTATCGCTTCGCTCGCTCATACGGTCCGTCGCGTGTCCCCCGCCGCGCCGCGGGACATTATACGCTTCGCTCGCTCATACGTCCGTCGCGTGTCCCCCCGCCGCGCCGCGGGACATTATACGCTTCGCTCGCTCATACGGTCCGTCGCGTGTCCCTCCTCCGCGCCGCGAGACATCACGCTCATAAAGTTAAGCGTATAAAAAATCTTGTCTACAAAAGACATCATCAAGGGGAATAATTTGTAATTCTTTTCAGCAATTACATTTCCATTAAGCGAGAAAAGTCAAGAAACATTTCGACTATATTGCAACAACGTCGTAAAATTAATGCAATATAGCTGAAAGGGCTTCTTGATTTATCTTGCTTAATAGCAATGAAATCACACTGCATTGCCACGAGTCTCAATGTGGCTCGAGACTCCTAGCTGACCCGGAGATGGAAGTGGATTTTGTGGCCTGAAGCGCTTAAAAGAAAGTGGTGAGTGTAATTCATTTTCACGTACTATGTCACTTATGTCATAAAATTTTCTATCTCCTTCTGTCTTTACTTAATCGAATCGTTCATTTGATGTTTCAGAAAATACGACGCAG